>NC_066583.1:562274950-562627450 GCF_024323335.1 Lathyrus oleraceus | reverse complement strand
AAAAATGAAATTATTATGAATTAAACAAAATAAAAGGATTAAATAGAAAATCAGAAAATATAATAAAATTCAAAAAACACAAGGGCCATCAGATATCCCTCTTTAATTGAGGTGGCAGATCTGATGGCCAAGCGGGCGCTTCCATCAAACACCTCAATCAACGCGTGTACACGCGTGGTATTCAAAAGCGAGGGCCAGGATTAGAACATGAGATCATATAAAATGGTTTGGAGGGTGCCAAAGCACCACCAAAGCTAGGGCTCCGGTCATCTTCTTCGATGGACCTCACTGGACTGGTCCACCACAAACCATCACCAGAATAAAACGTAAGGACATCAATTTAAAGGAAAAATATTCAAGAGCTCGAATCTGACCTCCATTTCATCCAATTCCAAGTATATTGAATGATACATGGATTTGAAATTTGAGGTGCATGATCTGAGTTGCTTCGATTTGACCTAAAAGCAACTCAACCTTGTTGCCTATATTGGCAGGACTTCAGCCAACCAATAATCAATCAAAATAATTGAGAAATGGGGGAGAATCGAAGAAGAGAAGTTTAAGAAAAATCACCTTCGGGTAGCTTCAATTCAGCTTTATCTTGCTTCCAATTTGCCTTGGGTCGACTCTAGAAGCTTGTAGGAAGTGAAATGGATCAATGAAAGGCTTGGATTATTGGAGTTTCAATCTCAAAATAGAAGGAGAATTGAAACTCGATTTCAAGTGAAATCTTCAAGTTTATCCTTTAATGGAGGTTAGGGAGGCAATGCTTCAAAGCTCGGGTAGAAGGGATCCCCATTCTGATCACAACGTACATGTATTTATAGGGTTATGCATTGCTTTTCACACACTTGAAAATTTTGCCAAATTTAGAAACATTGATGCATGGATGCATGGTAACTGATTTGGGCCTAAACCATGATGTAATCTCACTCCAATTCGTGCACAATGGATTCTGAAACAATAACATGTAAGCATGCAAAAGGAAATGGTCACTTGAATTCAAAACTTGTCAAAACAAACCCAACAAAGGAACCATGCACAAGCTCCTCAATTCTTGTCCAAATAAGGTGATCTTGGACTTTTTGGAAAGGTGATAACAAGGGGATCAACTTTGATGTTTAACACTTTTCCATTTGGAGCTTGGATCATGATGAACTTTAAGGTGGAAGTTGGAGAAATCAAACATAATTGAAATTTTTCTAAGTCCCAAGTCAAATGACCACTTCTTCCACCTTTAATAACGTTTCCTATCAGCTCCAAATGAAAATGGTGTCTTCACCAAAGTTTTATTTAGTTCATCCCTCTTCAACGTGGTAACAAATTTGACATCATTTAGATTTGGCATGAGGGAGTTATGAAATTTAAAAGTTGAGGAAAATTGTTTGTTCAATGATGATGGCCCAAAATGGTCTATAATGTTTCCTCTTGGCACATGCCCTTGCAAGTTGATTTTGATATTTATCAAAGAATAAAAGTTGGATAGGATATCCTGAATTTGATTATGAAACTTGGATGACCTTCATCTCAAAAAAATTGAGCAAGTTATGGTCCTTGGAAGTTGACCTCCTAACTAGGTGTACTACCCCAAAATTTACCCTTCACTTTTTCATGGAAAGCATGGGATTAGGTTTCACATCTCATTAGCATCATACTAGGTCATACTCATTGCATACTGCATTAGTGACTGGAAAATCAGGGTTTGATTGATCACTCCTTAACAAAAGAAGCCCACACAAAGAAAGATTGAGATTTGGACTTCATCCTCTAAATATACAAGTCTCAAGGGTCTCAAGGTGGTCCAGGTATCTTATTGTGGTCTACAGTTCATCAATGGAGGATTCAGAGCTCCCAGAGTGTGCATCTGGATTTAATCAAAAATTAGGGTTTCATGACTACCTGCAACAGGAAAATTTTGGTTGGAAGTAGAGGGGCTCATCCATATCATGATTAGAGAGGCATCTTGGCCTAGGAAGATTCACAATTATCTCAGAAAGATCCATTGGCAATCAGTTTAATCAGTTCCTGATCATTTTGCCCTAAAACTAGGGTTTGGTATAAAATCAGTTTATTTCTGATTCTTTGGGTGAAACTCTTTTCCATGGTCCTCCATATGTCCACAAGGGTTTACATACAAAAAATCATCTCTTTATTTGAGCTAGAGGTGCTTCAATTGATCACTAGAATCGAGAATCAGACAGTTTGGGAAAAGTCAACTGTAGGGCCAGAAAAGTCAACTCCTGATATTTTGAGAGTGGAATCTCAAAATCCATGCCTAGGGGATCCTACATGTGAAATTTGATCAAGGTTGGATCATGGATTCATCATTTAATTAGGAATTGGAAAAGTTACTTAATTTGGAAATGATTGACTTTCCATTTAGGGCAAGTTTTCATGATTGTTGCACTCACTTTAAGCCCATTTTCCATCAAGATAAAAGCTCCATTTGAAACTTTCCCCAACATGAAAGTTGTTCCTATTGTTCCAAGCTTTCTTGAGATATAAAGTTTGCTCCATTTGGATTAGAATTGAGAAAAATATGCTTAGTCAAAGTGAGACATATTTTTAGGACACTTAGAAAAATTTCTAAGTCCAAAATCTTCAAAATTTGTCAAGACTTCCTGGCCAGTTTTCGTTCACTTCAAGGCATTATTTGAAAATACTTTATTCATAAAAATTGTACCTTACCATGTCCTCTTTCATATCCTTTTGGAATCATCTCATTTGGATCCACGGTTTGAGAGATACATTCATTTAAAGTGGGCACCATGACTTGATTTTCTAGGCAGATTTTGGGTCTGGCTGACCCAATCAGATTTTCTAAGCATGCTGCACAAACCAGTCACGTTTTTTTTACCTCTTTTGGACATGCATTGGACATACATTCACTTAAGTTTGGCCCAAAATAACAACATTTTACACCTCACTTCACACTTTTATTCTTATGGATAAATCACTTATTAAAAAGCCCAATAAAACACCTAATCCACCCTATTTAAGAAGCTGAAACCCTAACCCTAAAGGGGCATTGGAATTTCGTGGCAAGGAGGCAAAGCTTCATCACATATCATATTTCATTCCACTTCTATTTTCCATTAGGTAATCATCTCTTCCATGACCATGTTTTGATATATCTACGCTTGCTTACCATGTTCATCACCATTAATCCTTCCATTATCATATTTCTTTTTCTTATTTAAAATATTTTCTTCGTCCATAAAATTACCCAAAAATATTTTTCACTTTTCTAAACATTTTATTTAATTTTATATAATTTTTAATTTCGTATTTTTTTAATATTAATATTTTATTTTAATTATTTATTCTAAATGATCCATTTTAACACACTTTTTTTATTGATTTTATTTTTATGATTTAAAATTATTGTTAGCATTTGATTTTTGGTATGAAGGTTGACCACTGTCTCACGGTCAACCTGACCTTTTCTTGGAATTTTATTTCACATTTTCAATTTATTTTGGATTTATTTTTGACCTAGTTTGGTTGGTTGGCTTTTAATTTAACTTCTGTTTTATTTTAATTAATTCACGTGCCAATTTTCGTTATTTTAAAAATCTTTTTGGGGGATGATGATTTCCTGACCCCACTTTATTTATTTTAATTTTTCATAATTTTCTTGATTAATTTACTATTTATTCTTGATTTATTTCTAACCTAATCTTATTAATTGACTTTTGGTTTGACCTATGTTTTGTTTTAATTAATTCACGTACCAATTTTCATTATTTTTAAAATCTTTTTGGGGGATGATGATCTCCTGACCCCACCTTATTTATTTTAATTTTTCATAATTTTCTTGATTAATTTACTATTTATTCTTGATTTATTTCTAACCTAATCTTATTAATTGACTTTTGGTTTGACCTATGTTTTGTTTTAATTAATTCACGTGCCAATTTTCATTATTTTTAAAATATTTTTGGGGGATGATGATGTCCTGACCCCACCTTATTTAGTTTAATTTTTCATAATTTTCTTGATTAATTTGCTATTTATTTGTTATTTTTTAAGTTGACTTGAATTTTCAGTTGACTTCTTTATGATCGATGTTTGACTTAGGGATTGCTTATGGCAATTGAAGAGATCTTTTGATCCTCCCTTGCTCATCTCATATGCCATGTATTAGAGGCCTTTTACCTTGATTTTATTTGGTCCTTGCTGTCGCATTACGCGAAAAACCGGCGGGAAACGAGAACAACAGAGCCGCCACCGTGCGTTATTTATCCCAAAAGAGGGAAAGGAAACGCTCAGAGTAAACCTGGAAAAAGCATGGTCTCGCGACCAAAGAGAATGGGATCGGGAGTCGGTTATGCGAAGGGAAGGTATTAGCACCCCCTACGAATCCGTCGTACTCGACGGGATCCACGCACAAAAGGAAGGAAAATGGTTGCTAAAACATTGCTCAAAAACAAACAAATACTGGCTGAAAGAGACACAAGAAAACGAGAGACTGACTCGGCAGGACATCGCGTCCTGGGCCTACTTAGTCTATCAAGCATAGACATCAGAGTCAAAGTAGTTCGGACTGGGGGAACAACACATGCTCGCTAGGATATCGCATCCTATGCATACGTATCTCCTTTGGACGAAGGAGAATCAGAGCATTCGTAGCTCGGCTAACACGCACACAAACAAAACAGACACAGGAAATCGACTGCCAATCGCTGGACTTACGTCAAACTCCAAACAAACATGGGCAAACATGGAACCCGAATGCCAATCGCTGGATTTACATCAGCTTCCGAACCAAACACACGCACACTGGAACCCGAATGCCACTCGATGGACTTACATCAGCTTCCAAGCACACAACAGGACAAAACAAAGACACAGGCGCCCGGAGAGATCTGCTCACCTCCTGCCTACGTACCTCATCTGGTATGAGGATCAGGGCGACGTAGTTCCCCTACGAAGGGACACAGGACTAGCCTAACCAGATAATAGAGGGAGACACAACTAGGGAGACTACGACTCGAGCCTAGATGTTATCATGCAAATTCATCCCTAAGTTAAGGTTTCTAGCTAACTTGCACAAGAAGCAAGCCTATCCTAAACATGACTTGCACAGAAAGCAAGCCAAACTAAACCTAACTTGCACAGGAAGCAAGCTAAAAAACAAACACACAAGCACAAATAGCACACACTATATGCAATCAATGGGCTCAATCAAGGTTAGGTTTTAGTCGAGGGGTCATATCAACCTCAACAAACAAACCACTGTAACAGGGTAATGTTAGCTCTTAACCCTAACATTGAGAGTTAGGGTGAAGCTGATGAAAGGTGAGTGAAGATGAGACTTCACAGCTCTTATCCCGGGCCTAGGAGAGCTTAAGACAAGAATGTGTGGGTTCAGAAAGTGGGAACCCTTCTACATATATGACACTGACTCAATGTACAATGATCTTGGGTTAATATCTGCAATGCATCAACACAGTGGTGTGAGCAAAGCAGATGACACACAGGATAGCAGGGGATGGATTGCACATCCCTTATATCTGCCAATGCCTCTTCACTTAGGAGGTCTTTGAGTATGTACAAGGACAAATGTAAACAAACACAAACATTGCCTCTTAAGGAGGGCTTCAGACAGGTGTCTGGCCAAGTAACAAGCCAGGTCTTCCAGACTACATGGAGTTAGGATATTATACCTCAATGCAAATGCTCTTAAGCAAAGCAAAGCAAGTTCTCAATAGAACTAAAGCAACTAATGTACCTGAAATCAATCAAATACAATCAGTACTCAGACAAACCAACATTAAACAGCAAATGGTTAACAGTTAATTATACACAGTCAAACACAAGTCAATGCACAAAGGTGCAAGCTTTAAGGCACAAGACCAAGTTTTAAAACCTACAAAACAAACCAATGATTAGTCATAAACAATCAAGAAAGCAACTCCAAATGAGGCACACCATCAAGCATAAGCATTTGTGCTATTAACCTGAAACACAACTCAAAAGTGAGAACACAAACCACTAGTCCAAGACTAGGGTCAAAATGAGATTAAATCATCAAAACAGAACATGAAACTTATCCAAAATCAAGATCAAACAATTAGAAATCAAACCCAATTGGTCCCATGTTTATATCATTCATCAATATCATTTCATGATCAAAATAGGTCAAAGCATGTCATATAAGAGCTCATAGAAGTCAACAGAATGATTCAACTAAAATCCAATCACAAACATTTCAAAAAATCTTCAAATAATTCATGATCAAACATCATCCATAACATGATAAGCATACCAACTTTAAGCTCATTTGGATCAAGGGAAGTAGGTCAATGAAAATCAGAAAGTCAAAGCAAGTTTAAGCAAACTCATACAAAGCATCAAAACATGCACCAACTTCAATTAATCATAAAACAGAAACAACACATGATAAATGAATGGTACTAAAACCATGACAAACTTTAAGATGTCTACAATTCACATATCAAATTTCAAGTCCATCCCATTAAGCATTAGACTTTCACAAATCAAATAACATCATGTGTCACAAAAAGTCAACAATTTGGTCAAACAGGGGAGAAATTATCAATCAAATAGGAAATGCATTCAAACATTCCAGAAAAATTCACACACATTCTCAACATGCACACGAGTCTTCATGCAAAAATCTAGACAATTTTGAGTTCAATAAGCATGGTAATTAAAATCATGAAGTTGGACATGCATGGTGTGACACAAATTGTCACACCCCTATTCAAAAAATCATATCTCCACAACCAGCTATGATAAAATTGCAAACTCTATACCAAAATCACCATGAACATGTCTAGTTTAAGCACAAACAATTTGAGAGGCATTGGATTATGTATCATCATTTCACAAGCAAATTGGCAAAGCATACTCAAAATGGACACACATGAACAAACCCTAGCACATTTAAAAATTCACACGTGCAAAAAATCTGGAAAAATCACCATAATAAACTAGAGGTCATGAGGAGCATTTCACAAAAAATCCCATCAAATTTGGATTAAAATTGAGTGACTTATGAATTTTCTAAGTTTGCCAAACCAAATGAAATAAAAATTGAAAAAAGAAAATGATTTAATGAATTATTAAAACACGGATGGCAAAATGGTAAATTAAGGGACTCACTAAGTGAAACGCCGCGTTTCACTTAGTGAGGTGGCGTCCGACTATTCGCTTCATGGGACGGAAACAGGCAATTCATGCAGGACGCGGGTTTTGAAGATCTGGCGCGTTCTGGGTTTAAGAAAATTAGGGTTTAAATGCAACAGTAACTTGTTCATCATCGTGATGAACAAATTTCATAGAATTTGGAAACAAGCATAGCATTCAAATCATCTAACAGTGTACATCACAAATCCAACCTTGATTTTCACTAATTCAAGCTAACAAGAAAGAAATAAGCAAGAACACATTTGACAACCAAACTTTAATTCCATGTTTCTCTCTCAATACTCAACCATTTCTCACGATTTAAAGCTCATTGTATTCAGCATGGCAAGATCTTTAATAAGCATAGCACGATTTCAACAATGGTGTGATTCGAATTTTACCTGATTTTGAAGAGCAGTAATGATTTGGTGGTCCTTTGGTCGTGTTGAGTTGAAACAGTAGCTTCTTGATGCTCCAGATGATGAATAAGCGAAGAATCGTGGCTCAACAATACTTGGTGAGGCTCCAAACTCGAACTGCCATGGAAGGAAGCTTCAATGCAACAGTATGGAAATGGCTTTACAGTTGTGACTCTATGCTTGCAAAGGTCTCAACAATGATGGCAGATGGTGGACCAATGAACCAAGGCACGAATTCTTTTGAAGATTTCCAGAAAAATTCAAGTGAAGAATTGAGTGTTTTTTGAGAGCAAATTAATTCAGATCTGGTTTGTCAATAGTGGCTAGGGTTTTTCAGTCTGAAATATGCAATATATACTTTGATTAACAATGCCTAAGCTTGGTTAGTGGAATGGTAAATCAAATTAGCTCAAATGAAGGTGTTTTGGTCATTTAGTGAAATTACTCAAGTTGCATGTGCATGGCATGCTACAGTGCGAAAATGGGCCTAAACACATCCCAAGTGAGATTTCTGAACCTTTACAATTGGTAGAATGTATTGGAAATGGTTAATTTGAAAAGTCACTTTTTCACCTCCCCTTTTTTAATTCAATGCACTTGAAAAAAGGCCATTTTGATTGGATGATTTTTGGTGAAATGTGATGAAGAATTTGTATAGAGCACATCAAATGTGACTTGTAGCAAAAAAACTTCACTCAATTTGGCCAAATGGTTTGGAAGATATGCCACTTTGAAGTTCAATATTTTCTGAAAATGATTTGATCATATCTTGCCAACCACAAATGAGAAATGGATGTTCTTGGACTTTTTGGAAAGGTGAGAGCAAGATATTCAACTTTCATGTTGGACAAAATTTCATTTGAAGCTTGTATGGTGAAGTAAATTTAAGGAGAAAAACTTTCCATTTTTGGCAGTTTCCAATTACAAGTCACCTGCTATTTTAGGAAACTTTTTGTCTGACTTTATTTTCTTCAATCTTGATCTTTGAAATGTCAAATGAGACTTATATGAACATGAATTAAGCCTTTCAAACCATCTCACACCTTCAAATCCATAAAATCAGGCACAGTTGACCATAGTTGACCATAGTTGACTGTCTAGGGTTTCTGGTGGATTGAACAATGACTGATGACTTCTGAGCACCCAATCCTTGACCAAAACACTTCAAAAGGACCCCTAGGTCATGTGAACATGTTGGACCAACCCTAGGGCCTTGCCTCCTTGAGAAATGCACTTGCTTGCTTGATTGACTGATCTCCTGACCAGTTTGACCTAATTTTGTCAGAGGACTTGCACTTGGGCAAAGGACAATGCAATGCTATGCAATGGACTATGTTATGTTAATGACCTAATATGAGAATGTATGTACAAAAGGTAGGTGAAAATTTGAGGTGCTACAGCTGCCCCTATTCAATCAGCTGGGAACCTGAACGGATGAGAGCAACGGCTGTCAGACTTTCAAGGTACACAGGGATTGAATACCAAAGAACCGTAGAAATTTGCACAATGCAGGGATCCACCAATGGAAACGTCCGCTGGGATCTGATATTTATTACTGGGTATTTTTGGTTTTTCTTCTCAAAGGATACAGCCACATCCAGACATCACAACGACGATGAATGGGAATAGAAATCACAACTAGATGCCAACGGACAACTAGGAAAAACTAGACGTTTACCAAGACCAACGGAGAGGTAAATCTACTGGGGACGACCAGGAAGGGATACAACCATACGTCAGCGGACGACATGGGAAAAACTCAACGTTTACCGAAACCAACGGAGAGGTAAGCCAACTGGGGGCGACCAGGAAAAACTCGACGTTTACCAAAACCAACGGAGAGGTAACCAACTGGGGACGACCAGGAAAAACTCGACGTTTACCAAGACCAACGGAGAGGTAACCAACTGGGGACGACCAGGAAAAACTCGACGTTTACCAAGACCAACAGAGAGGTAACCAACTGGGGACGACCAGGAAAAACTCGACGTTTACCAAAACCAACGGAGAGGTAACCAACTGGGGACGACCAGGAAAAACTCGACATTTACCAAGACCAACGGAGAGGTAACCAACTGGGAACGACCAGGAAAAACTCGACGTTTACCAAGACCAACGGAGAGGTAACCAACTGGGGACGACCAGGAAAAACTCGACATTTACCAAGACCAACGGAGAGGTAACCAACTGGGGACGACCAGGAAAAACTCGACGTTTACCAAGACCAACGGAGAGGTAACCAACTGGGGACGACCAGGAAAAACTCGACGTTTACCAAAACCAACGGAGAGGTAACCAACTGGGGACGACCAGGAAAAACTCGACATTTACCAAGACCAACGGAGAGGTAACAAACTGGGGACGACCAGGAAAAACTCGACGTTTACCAAGACCAACGGAGAGGTAAGCCAGACATCAACGGATGAATGGGAAGACTCGACCAGACGTCAACGGACGAAAGGGAGGATCAACTGGGGACGACCCTGTGGGGAAGGATATCAACTATACGCCAACGGACGCATAGGAAAAACTCGACGTTTATCGACACCAACGGAGAGGAGTATAGCTACTTCACTAGGGAAGGAGGACGACGTTACGAACATCGAAAGATGATGTTTACAGACATCAAAGAAGACCAGACACTTACGCATGACTGGGAAATCACCGAAAGATGGTGTTTACCGACACCAAAGAAGACCAGACACTTACGCATGACTGGGAAAGCACCGAAAGATGGTGTTTACCAACACCAAAGAAACAACACACGCGGGTGCTGACAGGATACTGACATTTACAAGATGACAGGGCAAGGCTGAACACTTGCAGGGGGTCTCACTGGGGATAAAGTTGCTTACTCGGAGCAAATATCCGAAAGGTGAACGGGATATTAATACCGAAACTGGATAATGATAACCACAAAGAGGGGATTACATCTACCGGTTTGTCGGTAGAAAACCACAGAAAAGCAACCGCCATCGACTAGGATGAGCACAAAGGTTGACTCCACAACGGGGAGAAAAGAGGATTCACATCTACCGGTTAGTAGGTAGAAGACCACAAAGATAGGACTTACAGCTACCGATTTGTAGGCAGAGACCAACAAACGGTCTGCTGAGAGACAGCCACAAGGATGCCAGTTTAGGATCGATCCAAAAAGGCAATACTGAATCAAGACTCATCCTAATGAGGAAAGAACTCAATAGGGAAAACCCATCCCAAGGGGAGGGAACGGAAACAACCGTCATCCACGAGGATAACTCAGTGGGGAAATGCATAAGGAAATGACAGACACTTTCTGCCTAAGGGGTCAACCCTATATGGAGAGATCAGACACACCCACATCTGCTGGGGAAACAGATCCAAGCTGGCAAGATGCTACCAATTGGGGAGTAACAATGCTGGGGATACCCACTCGACTAAAGAGTCACTTGTTGGGGAAACACCTTTCTCAACCCTGCTGGGGAACCCAATTCTGAAATCGATCCAAGCGATGCTAAACTCTTTCCAATGTCCCAATCTCGGATGATCAACACGGCCTCGGGCTAATGGATGCGTTTGCAATGCTGATGCATGAGTTTTTTGTTTTACACAATGCCCCATGATCATGGAAATGATATGCACTAATGATGCAATATGATATGCTTGTCTACATGATGAATGCATAAAAACACATCTCCTCTAGAGACAACACCGAGGAGCTCCAGGAACTCTGCTGAAGATTTCATTACCACGTCCATTTCCACCCTGCTGGGGAAAGACAAACTTCGCTGGGGATGACCTCCATCAAACCCGAACTCTATGGGATTACTCTGCTGGAGAAGGCAACCAATCCTTACCTCTACTGGGGATAGCCCCACCGAACCCGATCCCCTTGGGGACCTTGCTGGGGAGATAGCTCCAGACTTGGAAAACAGTCACAACTATGGTAACCTTCAGGCTTGCCGAGGAGGCACCGATCTCGAATTTGCTAGGGAGATGACACTCTCAAACCCATTGGGAAAATACGGCCTATCGGACACGGGCCGCCCTTCGATTCGTCGAACACTGGTGTTCACCATCCTACCACAGTGTTGACTTTCCACTTTTGAGAACTCCCCGGCTCATCCGGACTTTTCTGATCCATCCCACGAAGATCAAATTCCTGGGATTCATACAAACTTTCCAGTCCTTAGACTTTGAAGAGTCTTCTTGATTAACTCCTTCCAGGATCGTCGTCCTTCTTTCGTCGTCTTTTACGTTCTTCTATCCCTTGCCCCTGGTTGGACTCTGTGGGGATTTCTTTTTTCAAAAGGCTTCATATCACCACC
Source organism: Lathyrus oleraceus (assembly GCF_024323335.1). NCBI lineage: Eukaryota > Viridiplantae > Streptophyta > Magnoliopsida > Fabales > Fabaceae > Lathyrus > Lathyrus oleraceus. The sequence continues at coordinate 562,615,569 of NC_066583.1, read as the reverse complement.
TGTCAGCGAATGAAGATATCTAACAGCACCTGCACAAGAGATTGTTAGATAAAAGCGTGCTCCTGGCGTGCCAACACTTCAACATCTGGGTCGCTCAAACTTCCGAATAAGATTTCCAGATTTCAATCTTATAAGCAATCATCGGAAGGGACCTCTATGTTTCAAAATGCAACTATTCTTATCAAAACAAACTGATGTTTTTGCAATCAAGGCGTTAATGAAGACAAAAACAAAATTATCTGACTGAACATGCATTTTATTGACTAAAAAAGATAGCTCAAAACCGAGCAACACACAGGAAACAATCCCTGAAAAGAGGTGATTGCACGTAAAAGTGAAAAATCTACCCTAATGGCAATGTGAAACCGTGATCTCATCGGGTTCCAACTCGGTCACACCTCATATGTCCTCAAGATTTTCCGCACTTTCTGTCTTCTGAACAAGACGCTTCCGATCGATCTCTGTCGGAGATTATCCAAGTCATATCTCAAGCACAAACGATCATGCTAGACGCAGTTGTTCGTTTCAATCCCTCTTTTGCCTGGACCGCCCTTTCGGGTTTCAGTCCACCGGGATACCCTTTTTTGCCCAAGCCGCCCTTGTGGGGTTTTCGACTTGCAGGGTGTACAGTTCTTTTCTTTTATTATCCCTAACTTTTGCCCGAATCTTTTCTCTTTTTTTTTTTTTTTTTTGGTTCGCCGGGATGCCCTTTTTTGCCTGGACTTTTTCTTTTTGTCCAGCGGGTCAATTTTTCACGAAGTATCTTCTAACTGCGTCTGCATTCACAGGGGATGGAAAATCTTCGTCATCCGTGGTCGTCGACAACAAGGCCATGTCAAAGAAACCTTTTTGACCACGAATGAGATCCATAATTGTATATCCACTTGCCCCTACGATCGTTGAGGAGGAAGGATCCTTTTCAACAACACGTTTCTCACATGATACGCACGGGGTCGCACTTTTCGGTCAACCACACGCTTCATTTACTGGGTACAACTGTCCCATGACAAGTAACTGCCAGCCTCTTTTCCTTAGTCAGGCTCAACGCGTCATGCCGAGTCCTTATCCACTCAACCTTTTCCAATCAGGACCTCAAATGGTAGCACCGATTCCGTCTCATACACCCGCGAGGAAGACGTTGCCCCAGTAAACGTACGCACCCAAGATCGACACCCAGGATACAAGTTTCGTACTCAGCCACCATTGTTGGTGCAATCAAATGTTATCCGGGCAACAAAAGGAACGTGGGATCTTTTCGGCGTAACCAAAACGACATCAACTCATCCACATTAACCTCCCCATCAGACATCAGAATCCGTTCGGATTCAGGGTCAGGCCCCTCCTTCGGGATCGGTTCCTCACAATCTTCCGATTTGAGCACCTCGAGATGTCCTCATCAGGGAACTCAAACGTCCTTGGTTGACAATCCTCAATGGGTTACTGTATATCACGAATCAGTCAGAATTATTTTCCATCTCGCAACCCGTCCGGTCAATGCTAGCTTTTCAACCGTATACTTGATCGGATCCATCTTGGACATCCACAAAGTGGTATGAACCAGCATATACTGTCTCAGTCGGCGAGCAGCCTATGCCAAAGTACATCAAGTTTTTTCGAGCAGTGAGTGTATTGTTTCACGGTCGACAAACTTTTTGCCAAGGTAAATTGCATGCTCTTTTCGATAAGACTCGTCATGCTGACACAATACGCACCTCATAGACCCCTCGAGGGCTGTCAAGTACCAGATTAACAGTTGTTCCTTCCACGGGAGGCATCAGAATCAGAGGTTCCTGCAACTTATTCTTTTATCTTTCAATGCCCCTTGGCAATTATTATCTACCTGACCATTTGATCTCTTTTTCGGTTCAGGCATTTCTGGTATTGCTTTTTCCTTTTTTCTTTTCTTTCTTTTTTTCTTTCTCTTTCTTTTTTTGTTTTTAGCAGGATCGACCTCGATTCCTCTTTTGTTCAAAATAAACCTCAGCAGTTTACCGGTCAGCACTCCACAAGTGCACTGGTTCGGACTCAACCTCAGTCTGAGTTGTCTCAACTGGTCAAACAACTTGCCCCGGATCCACCAGATGCCCTTCTTCTGTTTGGGACTTTGCTATCATGTCATCAACATAGCATTTGATTCCACGATGAGTCATATCATGAAACAAAGTCACTCTGATACGTGGCACCAGCGTTCTGCTTCACTAGAGAACAGTCTTCTCTCCATGGTAGCTTGCGTATAACGACATCGGTATCCGACCCTGGCATATCCTGACACGACCAGGCGAAGGTATCAACATGCCCTTCCCTCAGGGCTACCATTCTGCTTTCCACTCGCCTCTGAAACAGCCCCAACTTTCACTTCCTTTCTTACCTCTGTGGTGCTTGGAGTAACAATCTTAAATCGCTCCTCGTGCGGTTGAATCACCTTCTCCTCTTGTCTTAACAACCTGGTTAATTCCAGCAGATCACAATCTTCTTCGCCTTATTCTTCGGCATGATAGATCGGATTGTCGAAGCCATACAGAGGTGTAACCGAATTGTTATCAATTAGATCAGGAAGATAGTCAATTTCGAAGTCGGAACAAGACAAATCAAAAGGAAAGAAAAATGAAAATAAACATTGCCATTTTTATTTTTTAAACTGCAAAAATAATTGAAAAACAGGGAACACCGCTTTTAATCACAAAAACATCCATTTATTACTGATGCAAAATGTTGCACAATGAAACACACGAGATGGCCCTTACAATGGACCAATACGTTTCGGGCAAAACGTATGGCTTTCATGCAAACAAAATTGAAAAACAGAAATACTACTCTTCAGGATGAGTGACAGTGGTGATCTTTGAGGCCTTCCAATTCCCTGGCACGCACGATTTTATCCACAACTCAAGCTCGCGGTCAGTGTCGATCTCTTCACCCACTGAACAGGCATGGCTAGGATCTAGCATTCCTGCACTGACAAAGGGGTACGGTGGACGACATTCTCTGTTTGGTCTAGACGACTCTTGATCCGGCTGATAACCGACCCCAAACATGTCTGCTTTTACCACGATGTCAATGATCCTTCCCCAACCTTGGGCCTCTTTGTTCTTCACCACTTCCAGAGCTTGTTTATAAGAAGAAATGGACAGCTTTTTCTCTTTCTCAGCAACAAGGGCATTCCCTACCTGGACGGTTTCAACTGTCAGACTGGGTGCTCTACATCTTACATCGTCCATTTCTACTTTCTTCATCTTCTGGGTCGTGTCTTTCATCAATACACACCCTTCTGTGGTGACGGTCGCACAACCAATATCAACAACAGGAAAAGCTCCATCCTGCATCAGAGATTTTGGGACCACAGACATTAGAACCTTTAACTGATTCTCCTCAGCCACTTCCATTCCTCTCTTGTTCTTTTTCACCATCTTTACCTTTACGGGACCCTGCCTAGGTACGGGGTTGACATCCTCATTCATTATCTGTGCCAAGCTGATAGTCTTGGAGTCCACCATATCTTGGATGATATGCTTAAAAGCTCTACAACCCTCAATGTTGTGTCCGGGTGCCCCAGAGTGAAACTCGCACTTGGCACTCTCATCATAGTTTGCAGGCCTCCGCTGCTGTTCTATAGGAATCAAAATCCTCGGCCGAACTAATCCCAGATCCCTCAACCTTTTGATTAGAAGGGTATAAGTCACGGGTGGCTCCTCAAACTGACGATCCTCCTTCTTCTTCTTCACCTGGCTCTTAGCTCTCGGTGCCTTCTGTTGAGGTGGCAGTTGTTGCTGTTGAGCAGGTGGATTACTGACAGGAGTGGTTACAGTGGCAGCATAAGGGTGATAACGATCTTTACTACGTTCTTTCTTTGCTGGCACACCAATTGGCTCAACCTCCTTCTTGAATGGACCACTGTCGGAGGGTTTCTTTGCTACAGTACCAGAAGGTTTGTTCACTTCGGAGGATGGAGCCTTCCCCTGAACTTTCTCCACTATCATCCACTTCTCAATCTTTTCCAATCTCTCAGACATGGCTTTCTGCCCCAAGGCAAGCCCTTGCACAACACTGAACAAGTCCCTCATCATCTCTTTCAGTTCAAGGATGTCGGCGTTGGGAAGATCCATCAGCTTGGATTTGCTGACCCCAGCAAGTTATCTGAACAGACGAGCTATGCGCCTCGGTTGAACACTGAAACCTACAAAACAGCAAATGGGTTAGTATGACTCACACATGCGATGTCTGTCCGTACTAGGAATATTCTGTCCTTTGATTCCGGTTTCATCGAGACAGATAAAATTTTATCAACAACATTCTGACATCTGGATGTCTCTCAACCTGAGTCTCAATTAAAAATAATGGACCCTGAGCACGGACAGACATGAGTTGAATGCAGATGAATGTGAAATGATATGATGCAAATGCATGAATGCAGGCCACTGTGCCACCAAGTCATCTGTAGACCCATTAATTCTCTGAACCAGTCACAGTTATCTGAAGGACTAGGTCACCATAAATCCAACTTGGGGAGTTCCGAAATAAACGGAACCGGAGATTACATCAATATCATCACAGGAACATCCACTGAACGGGTGACAACCAGATCCTCTGAACAAGTACTCTCAACTCAACCCGGGGCTCCGCAATAAACGGAATCCGCTGATAAACCACGGACAGAACTCTGGCGTCCTAGAAATAAATGTCCATAATTCACAGTCACCATCAGTACCAAGAGTCACCAACAAGTCACCAATAAATCAGCAACTGTACCTGTAATGATCATTCCCTCCCCACTCATGGGTGTCATCTAGGCCAGGGTAAGGTCGAGAGAAACGCAACATAAATAACCTTTCGCAGAATATCATCATATACACACCCGAAGTATGTAACGATAATATCCCACCAGGGTCTGAACTGCTCGTGATATCAATGTTCCGCTAAGTGGCGCATACCACCCGCTTCCCATGAATCACTCTATTCCTAGGGTTCCTAGATTTCACTCATAGCCTGGGTATTGGGCCTTTTACCTCGAGTAACTCCCACCCCAAACAGAGGGACACAGCACAACCAGCAGATGAATATGAATGAATGCAAACATTAATGCAAACAATAAATGCAAACGATAAATGCACATATATACAAATGAATGCAATAAATAACAGCACAAAGCAACCAAAACCCTAACCTAGAGAACGCTAGGAGAGACTCGCTTAGGGAAGATGGACCAGCAAGAGGTCAACTTCGCTAGATTCCCCAGCAGAGTCGCCAGCTGTCGCATTACGCGAAAAACCGGCGGGAAACGAGAACAACAGAGCCGCCACCGTGCGTTATTTACCCAAAAGAGGGAAAGGAAACGCTCAGAGTAAACCTGGAAAAAGCATGGTCTCGCGACCAAAGAGAATGGGATCGGGAGTCGGTTATGCGAAGGGAAGGTATTAGCACCCCTACGCATCCGTCGTACTCGACGGGATCCACGCACAAAAGGAAGGAAAATAGTTGCTAAAACATTGCTCAAAAACAAACAAATACTGGCTGAAAGAGACACAAGAAAACGAGAGACTGACTCGGCAGGACATCGCGTCCTGGGCCTACTTAGTCTATCAAGCATAGACATCAGAGTCAAAGTAGTTCGGACTGGGGGAACAACACATGCTCGCTAGGATATCGCATCCTATGCATACGTATCTCCTTTGGACGAAGGAGAATCAGAGCATTCGTAGCTCGGCTAACACGCACACAAACAAAACAGACACAGGAAATCGACTGCCAATCGCTGGACTTACGTCAAACTCCTAACAAACATGGGCAAACATGGAACCCGAATGCCAATCGCTGGACTTACATCAGCTTCCGAACCAAACACACGCACACTGGAACCCGAATGCCACTCGATGGACTTACATCAGCTTCCAAGCACACAACAGGACAAAACAAAGACACAGGCGCCTGGAGAGATCTGCTCACCTCCTGCCTACGTACCTCATCTGGTATGAGGATCAGGGCGACGTAGTTCCCCTACGAAGGGACACAGGACTAGCCTAACCAGATAACAGAGGGAGACACAACTAGGGAGACTACGACTCGAGCCTAGATGTTATCATGCAAATTCATCCCTAAGTTAAGGTTTCTAGCTAACTTGCACAAGAAGCAAGCCTATCCTAAACATGCCTTGCACAGGAAGCAAGCCAAACTAAACCTAACTTGCACAGGAAGCAAGCTAAAAAACAAACACACAAACACAAATAGCACACACTATATGCAATCAATAGGCTCAATCAAGGTTAGGTTTTAGTCGAGGGGTCATATCAACCTCAACAAACAAACCACTGTAACAGGGTAATGTTAGCTCTTAACCCTAACATTGAGAGTTAGGGTGAAGCTGATGAAAGGTGAGTGAAGATGAGACTTCACAGCTCTTATCCCTGGCCTGGGAGAGCTTAAGACAAAAATGTGTGGGTTCAGAAAGTGGGAACCCTTCTACACATATGACACTGACTCAATGTACAATGATCTTGGGTTAATATCTGCAATGCATCAACACAGTGGTGTGAGCAAAGAAGATGACACACAGGATAGCAGGGGATGGATTGCACATCCCTTATATCTGCCAATGCCTCTTCACTTAGGAGGTCTTTGAGTATGTACAAGGACAAATGTAAACAAACACAAACATTGCCTCTTAAGGAGGGCTTCAGACAGGTGCCTGGCCAAGTAACAGGCCAGGTCTTCCAGACTACATGGAGTTAGGATATTATACCTCAATGAAAATGCTCTTAAGCAAAGCAAAGCAAGTTCTCAATAGAACTAAAGCAACTAATGTACCTGAAATCAATCAAATACAATCAGTACTCAGACAAACCAACATTAAACAACAAATGGTTAATAGTTAATTATACACAGTCAAACACAAGTCAATGCACAAAGGTGCAAGCTTTAAGGCACAAGACCAAGTTTTAAAACCTACAAAACAAACCAATGATTAGTCATAAACAATCAAGAAAGCAACTCCAAATGAGGCACACCATCAAGCATAAGCATTTGTGCTATTAACCTGAAACACAACTCAAAAGTGAGAACACAAACCACTAGTCCAAGACTAGGGTCAAAATGAGATTAAATCATCAAAACAGAACATGAAACTTATCCAAAATCAAGATCAAACAATTAGAAATCAAACCCAATTGGTCCCATGTTTATATCATTCATCAATATCATTTCATGATCAAAATAGGTCAAAGCATGTCATATAAGAGCTCATAGAAGTCAACAGAATGATTCAACTAAAATCCAATCACAAACATTTCAAAAAATCTTCAAATAATTCATGATCAAACATCATCGATAACATGATAAGCATACAAAATTTCAGCTCATTTGGATCAAGGGAAGTAGGTCAATGAAAATCAGAAAGTCAAAGCAAGTTTAAGCAAACTCATACAAAGCATCAAAACATGCACCAACTTCAATTAATCATAAAACAGAAACAACACATGATAAATGAATGGGACTAAAACCATGACAAACTTTAAGATGTCTACAATTCACATATCAAATTTCAAGTCCATCCCATTAAGCATTAGACTTTCACAAATCAAATAACATCATGTGTCACAAAAAGTCAACAATTTAGTCAAACAGGGGAGAAATTATCAATCAAATAGGAAATGCATTCAAAAATTCCAGAAAAATTCACACCCATTCTCAACATGCACAAGAGTCTTCATGCAAAAATCCAGACCATTTTGAGTTCAATAAGCATGGTAATTAAAATCATGAAGTTGGACATGCATGGTGTGACACAAATTGTCACACCCCTATTCAAAAAATCATATCTCCACAACCAGATATGATAAAATTACAAACTTTATACCAAAATCACCATGAAAATGTCTAGTTTAAGCACAAAAAATTTGAGAGGCATTGAATTATGTATCATCATTTCACAAGCAAATTGGCAAAGCATACTCAAAATGGACACACATGAACAAACCCTAGCACATTTAAAAATTCACACGTGCAAAAAATCTGGAAAAATCACCATAATAAACTAGAGATCATGAGGAGCATTTCACAAAAAATCCCATCAAATTTGGATTAAAATTGAGTGACTTATGAATTTTCTAAGTTTGCCAAACCAAATGAAATAAAAATTGAAAAAAGAAAATGATTTAATGAATTATTAAAACACGGATGGCAAAATGGTAAATTAAGGGACTCACTAAGTGAAACGCCGCGTTTCACTTAGTGAGGTGGCGTTCGGCTATTCGCTTCATGGGACGGAAACAGGCAATTCATGCAGGACGCGGGTTTTGAAGATCTGGCGCGTTCTGGGTTTAAGAAAATTAGGGTTTAAATGCAACAGTAACTTGTTCATCATCGTGATGAACAAATTTCCCAGAATTTGGAAACAAGCATAGCATTCAAATCATCTAACAGTGTACATCACAAATCCAACCTTGATTTTCACTAATTCAAGCTAACAAGAAAGAAATAAGCAAGAACACATTTGACAACCAAACTTTAATTCCATGTTTCTCTCTCAATACTCAACCATTTCTCACGATTTAAAGCTCATTGTATTCAGCATGGCAAGATCTTTAATAAGCATAGCACGATTTCAACAATGGTGTGATTCGAATTTTACCTGATTTTGAAGAGCAGTAATGATTTGGTGGTCCTTTGGTCGTGTTGAGTTGAAACAGCAGCTTCTTGATGCTCCAGATGATGAATAAGCGAAGAATCGTGGCTCAACAATACTTGGTGAGGCTCCAAACTCGAACTGCCATGGAAGGAAGCTTCAACGCAACAGTATGGAAATGGCTTTACAGTTGTGACTCTATGCTTGCAAAGGTCTCAACAATGATGGCAGATGGTGGACCAATGAACCAAGGCACGAATTCTTTTGAAGATTTCCAGAAAAATTCAAGTGAAGAATTGAGTGTTTTTTGAGAGCAAAATAATTCAGATCTGGTTTGTCAATAGTGGCTAGGGTTTTTCAGTCTGAAATATGCAATATATACTTTGATTAACAATGCCTAAGCTTGGTTAGTGGAATGGTAAATCAAATTAGCTCAAATGAAGGTGTTTTGGTCATTTAGTGAAATTACTCAAGTTGCATGTGCATGGCATGCTACAGTGCGAAAATGGGCCTAAACACATCCCAAGTGAGATTTCTGAACCTTTACAATTGGTAGAATGTATTGGAAATGGTTAATTTGAAAAGTCACTTTTTCACCTCCCCTTTTTTAATTCAATGCACTTGAAAAAAGGCCATTTTGATTGGATGATTTTTGGTGAAATGTGATGAAGAATTTGGATAGAGCACATCAAATGTGACTTGTAGCAAAAAACCTCACTCAATTTGGCCAAATGGTTTGGAAGATATGCCACTTTGAAGTTCAATATTTTCTGAAAATGATTTGATCATATCTTGCCAACCACAAATGAGAAATGGATGTTCTTGGACTTTTTGGAAAGGTTAGAGCAAGATCTTCAACTTTCATGATGGACAAAATTTCATTTGAAGCTTGTATGATGAAGTAAATTTAAGGAGAAAAACTTTCCATTTTTGGCAGTTTCCAATTACAAGTCACCTGCTATTTTAGGAAACTTTTTGTCTGACTTTATTTTCTTCAATCTTGATCTTTGAAATGTCAAATGAGACTTATATGAACATGAATGAAGCCTTTCAAACCATCTCACACCTTCAAATCCATAAAATCAGTCACAGTTGACCATAGTTGACCATAGTTGACTGTCTAGGGTTTCTGGTGGATTGAACAATGACTGATGACTTCTGAGCACCCAATCCTTGACCAAAACACTTCAAAAGGACCCCTAGGTCATGTGAACATGTTGGACCAACCCTAGGGCCTTGCCTCCTTGAGAAATGCACTTGCTTGCTTGATTGACTGATCTCCTGACTAGTTTGACCTAATTTTGTCAGAGGACTTGCACTTGGGCAAAGGACAATGCAATGCTATGCAATGGACTATGTTATGTTAATGACCTAATATGAGAATGTATGTACAAAAGGTAGGTGCAAATTTGAGGTGCTACACTTACCTCATTTCCTGATTAAATTATTCAGTGGACCCTTCGTGTGTATATTTTCATCTGTTTGATTCATCTGTTATCTTTTATACTTGTTTCTCTCATTCATGCTTTCTATTGCTTGATTATTTAACATGTTCATACTCCCATGCATTGTTTAAATGCTCCATTATTTGATTCTTTGGTTTGATTATATATTGTTTATTTATCTGATCTGATTGATAATTGTTGCCTACTTGTATGATGTATGAGGCATATATTCTTATTGTTTGTTTGCCATGAACAATCCCCATTCATAACAAATGTACCCCTCTCCCATAAAGTGTATAATATTTATTTCTTTATTTCTTTAGTCACCTGCTAATACAAGAATTAAAACGAACATCCGATAACCATTTCAAAATAAGATCAAAATCTCGATCCAACGTCGAGTAATCATTTTCAAAACTTAATAGAACCAGCACGCATTCATCCATCCTCTTGTAAGTCGATTGCCTTAGGCATCGCCATCTACCTGTAAGTTGATTGCCTCTGGCATCGCCATCTACCCTTATCCGTAACTCCTCTCCGTGCTCCATCCGTCGACTCTTGTTCCGTTTAGGTAGCAGCCATTAGATAGAACCATTTGTATGATAACATAGGTAGAATTCCCCTATTCTTTGCATGCTAACATTAGGTAGATGTTCCCCTTTGTAAATCCTAACACATAGGTCCATATTGCATGACAACTCTAGAGCAGAGCCTCCCCACTTTTCGACCTTCCATGCGTCTCCGATCTTATGGCATGTCAGTCCGTTCTATTGCAAAGAGGTAACTGCCTAAGACTCGATTCAGCGAGCTGCGACACCTACTGCTAGGACGTTGAACACACTGCCCATCCTCCTTTGACACAGCTGGTGTCCTCTTTTGTAAGTCCATGTTCAGATGGCAATCCTTAACCCCTAGTTAGCCGAACTACGTTTTACTTTGATTCTCATTTCATATGAGATACGTAGGCATAAGACGCGACGTCTTACCGAGCACACTTATCTTTAACCCATAGGTAGCCGAGCTACAAAGACTCTGATTCTCATACTTAGACGAGAAACGTAGGCAGTGGATGCGACATCCTTGCGAGTCATTTTCTTTTAACCTTCCTTTTAGTAAATAGTACTTTAGATATACCTACACCCTTTAGACTAGAACAACACTTATGAAAAGGGCTCCCTAGGAGTACCTAGGATGTTTTGGGTGCTTAAAACCCTCCCATTGCATAACCAACCCCCTTACCCAGATCTCTGACATTTTTACTAGTTTTTGATTCGATAAAACTTTTACATTTTTGTTCGCTTTCTAACCATTCCTTTGGATAAATAGAAGTGTGGTGGCGCTCGACTTGTATGGTTTACCTTGGATTTAGTCAATATCTCTAATGGTAACGAATACCCCGCTACACTAGGGCACAAACAAAATGACTTTCCATGAAAACCTAGCTCTTGATGTCAACATGAAAGTTGTTTGGAATGTCATAAATAGTAACTTAACTCTTGGAATCCTTTTCATTTGACAAAAATTATAGGAGATAGGGTCTAGGGAACCCCAACTTTGACTAGTTGACTTTCTATGGTCAACCTCTTTGAACCAACTTGCAAAATTGAAGTTTTCTTGATCTTTGGGAATCATGGAGGATTATATATGTATAATATGATGTATAATGAAGTATCCCTTGAAATATTTGACCAAATGTTGAAGAAACTTGTCGAGGAAGTCACACAAGATACCTAGATGAATTGGGGCTTCCAAGACAAACAATCTTCAAACTCTTGATGAATTCTTGATCAAAATGATAAATGAATAACGTGGGGGTCCATATATTATGTTTAGAACCAATGTGAATCTTTCCCTGATTGATCTATTGCACTAAGGGTCTTAAACCCTAGTTGTGAGCTTGATGAGGCATAGGTGGATGCACACACTACCTACAAAGGAAACCAAGCTATACATAGACATATTTTGGTATATTGGTTAGTAAATAAAGAAAATCAAAGTATGATACAACAAATTATGCTTGGTGATCTCTCCCAATGCAAACCCAATGAATAAGGGGTAAGGAGGATACCAATGTGTGATCCCAAAGCCAATGCAAATTATGAGATAACATGAGGGATATTAGGGTCAAAATTGGGGTCTTACACTTATCCAAGGGTTAGATGATTGTATCACTCTAAGTACCAATAATTAAACTTGTCAAACAAATTTCATAAACAAAAACTCTTTAGATAAAAAAAAGGGGTTAGGATGCAACTGTCCTCTCAACTCCTAAGTACTCAGATTGTCGGTCGTACCTAGCTTGTGGTTTGATAATTGTATTCATACTAAAATCAACCATAACTCATCAAATCCAATTTTCTGCCTTAGGGCATCAAAACACTTTTCACAAAGGACGTGTTACTTCCGTTCTACCGTGGTATGAACAACGCTTAAACCTCTCATGTGCGAGTGTACAAGTCATGTTTAACTGCTAGAATACGATCCAAGCGCATCCATTCTACCATAAACAAACAAACATTTAACTCTTCCATGCGTGAGCATGGATGCAAGGTTAACTGCTAGAACATGAACGTTAACACTGTCTACTAAAAACAATCAACACACACTCCATTTTGTACTTAGAACTATGGAGCTCTGACTTCCTTATTGCACGATGAGGATACGTATGCACAAGAGTTCGAATCCATAGCGAGCACACTAATTTAAAACTTATTTTCTCTCCTTAAATTAATAGCAAGTAACCTTCAGATAACGACATCCATATGCACCAAGAACAAACATAATGGTTCCCGTTGAGTACACCGGATGCGAGGGGTGTTAATACCTTCCCCTTGCATAACCGACTCCCAAATCTGCTCTTGGTTGCGAAGACTATTATTTTGGGGTTTTATCAATATTTTCTCTTTCCTTTGGAATAAATAAAATCCAGTGCCGACTCTGTATTTTTTACGGTGCAATAATATGTGCTAATGATAAACACCCCAACCTGAAGGTATGAGAAATGTCAAAGGCAAGGTGAAGAATGGTAATACTGTTCTGATCAAGGATGTTTGGTATGTTCCTGGCATAAAAAGTTATTTGAAGAGTGTAGGTCAGCTCATTGAGAAAGGTTTCTCAGTTACTATGAAGAACAATCTCTTTAAGTTGTATGATTATGATCAGAAGTTAATTATGCGATTTGAGTAGGGAAGCAACAAAACATTCAACGTGAATATGGAGACAACTAAAACTAAATGTCTTACTGTAGAAGGCGTTAAAGGTGGCAGTGAGCTATGACACAAGAGATTGGGGCATCTTAATTTCAGAAGCTTAACGCATGTGAATTATAAGAAGCTGATATATGTTATTCCCAAGATTGTGAAGCTTGAGAAGTCATGTGATATATGCATGAAAGGAAAGAAACCTAGATTTCCATTTGCATCAGAAGTAGACCCAAGAGAAAATCATGCTCTGGAAGTGTAGCGGGGTATTCGTTACCATTAGAGATATTGACTAAATCCAAGGTAAATCATACAAATCGAGTCGCCAACGCACTTCTATTTATCCAAAGGAATGGTTAGAAAGCGAACAAAAACCTAAAAGTTTTATCGAATCAAAAACTAGTAAAAATGTCAGAGATCTGGGTAAGGGGGTTGGTTATGCAATGGGAAGGTTTTAAGCACCCAAAACATCCTAGGTACTCCTAGGGAGCCCTTTTCACATTGGTTGTAAGGTTGGTATTTGGTGAAAATTTGTTTGTGCAAACATGATTGAAGAGATGAGAAGAGAATATATAAGTTTATTTACATTTGTGTTTGGATGGATAAACCCATTGCCTACGTACCATCTTAAAAAAGATTAGGATCAAAACTTCGTAGTTCGGGGTAAAAATCTCAAAAATGAGTTGGTGAATTGATTAGTCCAAAAGCCTTAAGGTCTTTTGTTATCCAAGGCAGAAAACTCAACCTAAAACCACAAATCCACCATGTGAGGATAACTTCAACATGCTAGTGAGGGGTTAACCCTATAATAAGCATGGAAGACTCATTGTCCATCACTAAGGATATAGGTGAGCATTACATCTACCTCAAGGATAACTCAAACCTAATAGCTAAAGGTTATGAAAAGAGTTTGATTAAGAGAGTGGCCATTGAAACCATAAAGAAAAGTATTTGAGTGGGTGGTATTTACCAATGAAAAGTATTTACAAAATATGGTCAAAGTTGATTTAAAGGTTCAATTCAAAATAAATGTTATGAAAAGAAGGTTTGAAAATCAAAAGCATAAGGCTTAGGTTTCTAATGTTTGAAAACAAGTGTTAAATGTTTGCACAAAGGTTTTGGCTTGGGTTAGAGTGGAGAGAAGAAGAAGAAAGGCTAAAGTCCTAATCATACAAGAGGTAAGGGATAAGAGAACAAGACCACAAATGGAGTTCCTCTCTTGAGATCATATTGATGATCCAAGTAGAGCCCATCATTTGGAATAAGCAATCACATAAGCATAAACTCAAGCAATGAACAATCAAATGAACTCTTGGAAAGCTCCTCAATGTATCTTGGGTCCCTCTCTCTTAGAAGCTCATGGTAATGGTTCCTCAATTTGGATCAAGTTGGAATCCCTAGCACAAGAACACACATATCAAAAGATTCTAGCAAAACAAACAAGGAATGGACAAGAAGAGTTTAGAAGTTGGTCCTTTCAAGGTCATCTTTCAACATTAAGCATTCTAAAGGCCCAATGCCTAGTTGCTCTTTGACTCCAAATTTTGCATAGGAAAAGTCCTAAAGTCTAAGTCCATTTTGTCCAATTCTTTGCATTGTGGTCAACAACAATCAAACAAAACACAAGCACAAAAGTATATACAAAATCATGTGCTCAAGTGAGCAAAAGGCAAATTGCATTAACATAAACATGTGCTTAAGTGAGCAAAAGGGAAAAGCCAATGAATAATATGTTCAAGAATAGTAAATTGCATAAAAGTAAAGAGCAAAAGTAAATGTTAATGGTTAATGATTAGTGTTAGTAGTTAGTGTTCCATAAGGCAAATTTAGCGCTATGTTAAGCAATCGTAATTGGACTTATGTAGAAGTCACAACTATCTGAGGCCGGTCAATAATAATGTAGGCAACAACACAAGTTAGAAGTCTTGATTAGTGAACCAAGTTCCAACAACTTGCCATGCCAAAAAGAAGAAGAGAAATGATCTTGTGTTGGTTTAAGTCCTTTGCATGATTTAGGAAGCAACCTATCCTTAATGCAAAGCCATTCATTTGATCAATTGATCAAGATGAATTAGATTTGAATCAAGATTAAGCCTCCCTAATCAATGCTAACTGATCAACCTTTAACTCATTGATCAAAAAGAAAGAAGAAGAAGAAGGAGATGAATAATGGATAATGAAAATGGAAAGAATAAAGTGCATTAAATGAAATGGAATGTACCAATCAACAAGTGTTGGCCAATGACATTAAGGATCATGGTCAAACAATCAAAAACAGAAGTGAGATGAAGATTGGAAGTCAAGACATGAACAAAATATTTTTAGCATTTTTAATATTTGAAAATAAACTTGAATTAAAATATTAAAGAAAGGTCAAACTTCAAATCACTTCAAATCAACTTTGGAAAGTCCAAGTGATTTATCCCAAGTTCAACAAGGTCAAACAAAGTTTGACAAAAAAATTTCAGCATTTTTAAAAGTCAGAAACTATTTTTAATCAATTAAAAATGAATAAAAACAACCTAATTGAACTAAAATCTCAAATCCATTAATAAATTGATGAGAATATTTTTCATAGATCCATCATCATTCAAATAGGTTAAGAAAATATTTTTGTATTTTTTGAATATCAAAAACTATTTAAAATGAATTAAAAATGACCAGAAAAGAGAAAATTTATAAATAAAATCAAATGATGAAATAAAAATATTAAAAATCATTTTTGGAAACTAGAATTCAAAAGAGAAATAATGCAATTGGTCCCATATTTTTTGGATTAAAAATGAGAGAGTTATGAATTTTTGATGTTAAATGAAATAAAAGAAATAAAATGGAAATTAAGAAAATCAGAAAAAAAGGAGAGGCGTCTGATCAAGCCTCATTAATTGACGTGGCTGATCAAACGCTCCACATGCGCGCGCTCACCATAAGCCTTAGTCAATGAGACACACGAGGCATTAAAATAAGTCATAACAATTGATGGCCACGATTAGATCTGGAAAACGCATCTGATGGCTCAGATTTGATCTGGCAAAGAGATGGTGGTGTACACCACCGTCTTCTCCGGCGAGGTTGCATTTTCCGGTGAGAGTTGCAGAGGTAAAAATCTTAATGAAAACGAACGATCCTCATATCATTGGAAAGCTGGGGTGATGTACATCACCCCTGTACCATTAGTTTCTCTTCTAGATCCCTATAGTAAGAGAAATTAGAAGGAGAAAAATATGGTGTTCATGCTGAACTTCATGGATTTCAACAATTAAGCACTCAATAATGATGCTTCTATAGAGAGGACTTCAGACAACACAATAGTAACAAGAAATAGGCAATGTATGATGAGATTCGAAGAGATCAAAATTTGAAGTAAACCTCTGAAATGGAGAACTTAGGAGCACGAATTCTTGATGTTCAAGCTTGCAGTGTGATCTCTGGATGAAGTGGATGAAGGCTAAGGAACTTTAGATCTGAAATTTCAATCGAGGAGATCAAAATTTAGATCTGAAATTTGAGAGAAAATTGAGATTGTTCCTTTAGTGAGAGGTTGGGGAATCAATTCAGCAGGGCTTCAGGCGCCTTCAGGTTGATTTTGAAGTGAGCAATGCCTTCTATTTATAGATGGAGCTGATGCAAAGTCATGAAGAATTCGTGTGCATGAGAATTGGGTCCTCCATGCATGGGCCTGTACAGGCGCATGTGAGGCCCAAAACCTGGTGCAAATGGATGCTGAGCTTGTTTGGAGAAGGTTTGGACGTGTGATTTGCAAGGTAATGGCTTGTGCATGAAGCTTCATCATGAATTGCATAATTGTGCCTAAAACTTTATCTCTTCGAAAACGCCAATTAGGAAATCCAAACATAAGCATATGGGTAATGGTTGGAAAGGTCTTGACATAAGGAACAAGTGTTATGTTGAACAAAAACTCATTTGAGGTGTGGAAATTTATGAAAACAGGCCATGAAGTTCATAGTGTAAAGCATGCCTTTGAGAACTTTGTCAAAATGAAACAACTTCAAGCCCTTCTGTTTTGATGATGTAAACTTCAAATGAAAAAACCTCCAACCTCAAAGTTGTAGATATTTTCAAGACAATCAATATGGACTTAAATTTTTCATCATTTGGAGTTTTGATGAAGAAGTTGTGGGCACTTGAAGTTTGACTTTTTTGCCTTTCAATGCCTTTTGTCCAAAGTGACCTATAATGTTTTGCATTATCACATGTATTTCTTTTGATATTTTGAAACTTTTTTAAACATAACATTTAAAGTAGACATCTTAATATTTCCAATGCATTTGATCCCACCTCAAAATCATAAAAAATGAATGAGTTATGTTCTTGGGAAGTTGACCAAAAATTAGGGTTTCAGTCAAAATGACCTATAATGTATTGGAATGAGAGATGACCTTCCAAGCTTCAAATCAATTTTTTATGAACATTAAAGTTGTTCATATTGTCCTTAAGAACATTTTTGCTCTTGGGGTCATCTCCATTTGACCAACACACTAAACTTTAGGTCTCTGTTCATTTCAAAATAGTCAGATGAATTGACTGATCAACTTTTCAAGTCCACAACTCATATCTTGATGAATTGATGATTGAGGACACTCAAATAATCTCAAATATGAATTAAATGATGAATTAGAGAACTTCCCTTGATTGTATTTGACCATGGGCTGAGGTTGCTTCATTAGCAAGGCATTGTGGTACGCAGATGAATTAGGGTTTCCTTGAGGAACAAACCTCAAACCCTTTGACTTGCTTTGATCAAAATGATGAATTGAGATGCTAGGGAGGCATATTTGATGGATGAGAGCTTTGGGAACCATTGCCATGTGTGACGGTGTATTCGTCGCTATATGATCTATTGGTTAAATCATAAGCTAAGAGATACGTGAAATTTCGAGTCGCCACCGCACTTTTATTTATCCAAAGGACTGGCTAAAAAGAGAACAAAAGCCTAAGAAGTTTTACACGTAGAAAACTAATAAAAAGATCAGAGAGTCTGGGTAAGGGGTAAATTACGCAATGGGAAGGTGTTAGGCACCCACTACGTCCTAGGTACTCCTAGGGAGCCCTTTTCACACTTGTTATGCTAAATTGTTATTTGTTATGACATAAAGATTGTGCAAACATGATTGGGATGGTGAGAAAAGAATATACAAGTTTTATTATTATTGGATTATTGGGTTCGAACGGATGAACCCGTTGCCTACGTACCTTCCATCAAAGGTAAGGATCAGAACGCCGTAGTTCAGCTAAAAGATTTCCAAAAGTTGGTGGATTCAGTTTTAAACACAAGCACTGAGGCTTTTCATTATCAATGGGAGAACACTCGACCAAAAACAACATCCACCATGCGAGGATAGCTTCGACGTACTAGAGGGGTTAGCCCTGTTTTCAGTACGGAAGTCTTACTGTCGACTCACTAAGGATAGGCAAGATTTACATCAACCACAAAGATAATTGAAGCCTATGGCTAATGCATGAAAAGATTAATGGACAAAGCCAAAACAAGTGAATGAGTGAAGTTAATTGATTGTGATTATGAAAGTAGAGTCAAAGTATGATTAAGATTGATTCAGAGAAGTATTATGAAATGGAGTTTTGAAAAAAGTCAAGGACTTGGGTCCAGGTTTTTAGTTTGAAAAGCATGAAGATGTTTGCACAATATCTATGTCAAGTTTGAAAGGTAAAGTGTGAAAAGGTTTAGGACATAATGGATGATGAATGGATGAAGGATGGATAGTAAAACTTCTTAGAAGGTTCACTTCTTGAAATCATATAGCAGATGATTCAAGGGTGTCCTTTGGAATAGCAATTAATAATAACAAACAAACAAAGCAAGCAAAAGCGGATATCGGATGCCAATCAATGGTCTTATACCAATCTCCTAAAACAGAATGGGATGTCAGAAGCCACTCAATGGTCTTACACTAATCTCCTCAAAAGAAATAAAAAGCGGATACCGGATACCACTAGATGGATTTACACCAGTCTCCTAAAATAAAAATGGATATCAGATGCCACTCAATGGACTTACACTAATCTCCTCAAAAGAAAACAAAGATGAAACATGGAAGTCAACTGCCAATCTGTCTGGACTTAGGTTAACTCCACAAATATGCTCATAGGAATACCAATGCCACGTTGCAGGGACTTACAGTGGATCCTCACATACAAGAACAAAAGCAACAAATGATCATAGGAATGCAAATGCCAACTTGCAGGGACTTACAGTTGCAACCTCACATAAACAGAGAAAGCGAAACATGGATGTCAGATGCCAATCTGTCTAGGCTTACTCTAACATACACAGTATGATCCTAGGAATACAAATGCCAACTTACAGGGACTTATAACTGCAACCTCACATACCAACCAAACAGATCAAATTATGATCACAGGATAACAGATGCCAACTTACAGGGACTTATAACTGTATCCTCACATACAAATAGATAAAACAAACTATGATCACAGGATAACAGATGCCAACTTACCGGGACTTACAGCTGTATCCTCACATACAAACAGATAAACAGAAGATATGAGTGACCAATGAGGTCTTACACTCTATCCTTCCATATCATAGGAGCAAATGCCAAAGCGATGGACTTACAATTGTCCTCAATGGGCAAACAACAATAATAACATCACAAAACAAATGAGATGATCATGCACTAATGGCAATTGATGATGATGATAAATGCATAGCATACAAGCAAGCAAGTGCATATGAAACAATCAATCAATCAATGAATATCAAACAGCACACTCTATAGCCAAACAATGGGGGGCTCACACAAGAGGGTTTGACTTTAACAGTCCACTGTAATGAGTGAAGAGTCGCTCTTAACCTGGCCATTGAGGGGCTCAGGTGAAGCAGATGAAAAGGAAATGAGGGGTGTGCCTCATTGCTTCAATCT
The DNA here is from genome assembly GCF_024323335.1 of Lathyrus oleraceus. Taxonomy (NCBI): domain Eukaryota; kingdom Viridiplantae; phylum Streptophyta; class Magnoliopsida; order Fabales; family Fabaceae; genus Lathyrus; species Lathyrus oleraceus. The sequence continues at coordinate 562,595,387 of NC_066583.1, read as the reverse complement.
CATATCAGAGAGAGCATCAAAGAAAGTGTGGGAGTTCAGAAAGTAGGAACTCTCTCCACATTATTGACTCGATTAGATCTTGGGTATTTATCTCATTGCTTCAACCATATAATGGGAGCAAAGAGAGGACACACTGAATAGTGGGGGATAGATTGCTTATCCCTACCTTCCACCAATTGCCTTACTTGAAGGACTTTTCCTGCTTAGGACAAATATAAACAAACACAGGCATTGCCTCTTAAGGAGGACTTCAGACAGTTTGCCCGGTCAAATAACAGACCGGGTCTCCAGACTACATGAAGAAGAAGTAATTATACCTCAAAGCAAATGCTAAAAAGCAAAGCAAGCAAGTTCAAAGAACTTAGGCAACTAAAGTACCTGCAAAAGTCAAACCAATTATTAAACAGCTCAACAGTTAAAATCAAAGAGAAATGAACCAAAAGTCAACCACAGAGGGACCAATTGTGCAAGGCACAAAGACTCAAGCATATGAGTCACCTACAAAATAAAGGTTAGCACATCATATAATTCAACTCAAACAAATATTTGAATGATCCTCAAGGCATTGGTGCTTAACCTGAAACAGATGAACTCCACATAAGCTTAGAAGACCACTAGGGCTAGCCTAGGGTCAAAGATGAAAGAAAAAGGCCAAGGCAGCAAGCAATATTCAATCAAAGTCAAAAATCAATCATGTAAGAAGCAAACACAATTGGATTCATAGTAAAATCATGCATCAATGTCATTTCATATGCAAAAGGATGCAAAGCATGGCAAGAGAAGCATACAAAAGTCAACAGCAAAGACTTCATCCAAAGGTCAACTCAAACAATCCCCAAAAATTATGAAATAAATCAAACTCAATCCTAACATCTAACATGGTATACATGCAAAATTTCATGGCATTTGGATGAGAGGAAGGCAGTCAATGAAATCATGAAGTCAAATCAAATTCAAGTAAGCATGGTGAAAGTCAACAAGCATGGGTCAACTTCAAAAAATCATATCAATTTGAAAACAGAAGAGAAATGAATGAGATTAACACCAATGCAAAGCTTGAGATGTCTAGTTATCACATATGAAATTTCATGATCATGTGATATGGTATGAGGATTTCACAAAAGATTTGGCAAGGCATAGCACAAAAAGTCAACAAATGACCACATATGGAAGAAAATTCTCAATCAAATGGAAAACAGCAAGATTAATTCCAAGAAAATTCACACATAAACTAGACATGTGAGGGATCATTCATGCAAAATTTGGAGTGATTTGGATAAGAGGAAGCATGTGAACAAAAAATTGGGAAAATACATGATCATGGTATAGCACCAAATGCAACACATAACTTCAAAAAATCATAACTCTCAATCCACAAATGATAAATGCACAAACTTTATACCAAAATGAAGGTCAATGTGTCTAGTTTCATCACAAAAAATTTCAAAGGCATTGGATGCAGTATGACAATTTCACAATTGAAATGGCAAAGGGTATCATTTTGGCATACATGTCAAGAAAATAATTACCATAAAAAATCCAGCCAATGGAAAAATCATTAAAAATCTCAATTAGATGAAGGACACATTCATGATCATGAGGAAAAAATTTCGAGATTTTTGGAGTAAAAATGAATTTAAAATGAATTTGGAAAGTTGGATGAACAATTGATGAAACATGAAGAATATAGCATAACAAGATGGTCAAGGCAAAGGTCAACGATGGCAAACTCGTAATATTGAACTCACTAATTAAAACTCTGCGTTTTGGGCAGAGGAAAGGAAATGTTCCCATTGGTCCAAATCCAATGGAACAGTGGACACGGCCAATGGAGCAAAATTCTGGTTTTTTCACATAAACCCTTAGGGTTTCTAACAGCAGCCAAAGCATATTCAATGTTATCATCATCATGTAATCATCAAACCAAGTTCATCCTCATCATGCTTCATCATACACAACAGCAAGCAACCAACAGGATATAGCACAAAACATATGGTTTTTGGGTTCAAGCATAACAGCAGCAGGGCAAGTTCATTGTTAATAGCAGGGCACATTCAACAACAGCAATGGTCATGGTATCAAATTCATCATTAATTTACAGCATTGACCAACAGCATATCAACAAACACCAACAACACTAGCAGGCAACAATAGCAGTACAGAAATTCGACCAACAATTACAACAGCATAGCATAATCATGGAATCTTTAATACAACCATAACACAACAACAAAACAATGCCATCAGTTCATGAGAAATTCTTGCAAGCTTATGGTTCAAGCAATAACAGCAGCACCAAAATTCGACCAACAACAAAATGGCAATGAGAATGTTCCTACTGCAGCATGGTATCGTGTGACTTCATGCAATCAATTCAAACTGAAACCCAACAAAAACTCACAAACAGCATGGCAAAGGCATTCTTCTCATGTTCATTAACAGCAATCAACAAACAGCACCCAAACTCGATCAATCATAACAAACACCAACATGTGGATTTTACAAGCAAGTTTAAAGATTTTCAGACAGCAAGGCATATGCAGCAATGGTATTGGTAACTTCGAGCAAGCATCAACAATCATCAAACAATATTAGAACAAGCATGCTCATGGGAAATCCTGGACAGCTTAAAGTTTCAAAATAGCAGCATATGCATTGTTTTATTATCAACATTAAAACACATTCAAACACCAAAAGACAAACAGCATGAAAAATGACTGTGATATTCACACTGCAAACAGACAACAGTAAGACCAAGCAAATTTCTGGATTCAACAGCATGGTTCATCATGTAACCAACACATGAACAACAGCACAAAGCAGCATCTATTTCATCATCATGAACTCAATCAAAAATGGGCATCAAGCAAGCAGCATCATGACAGGTTTTAAGCACAAACACATAACAGCATGGCCTTGGTACAGCAGATTCATGTAACACACAAACAGCAGTCAATCAACTTTGAATTTTATGGGTTTTCATGCAATACTAGGTTTCTCATACAGCATACAATCCCAACAAGATCATGAGCAAATTCTGGACAAGGAAGTTCAAGACATCAAGGCAATGGTTTCATCATCATTATGTACTCATCATAACAAACAGCATGGTGCAGTAACAGTATGTTCATGCAATACCCAAAACAGCCAATAAACCAAACACAACAAGCACAATTCAATGTGGATTTTTAGGACAAATGTTCAAGGAGGCTTCAAAAATGCAGCATGGTTAAGCATGGCATCATGTATTCATCACTAATCATCATTCAAAACACCAATCAAACAATCAGCATACATCATATTCAAGAGATTTCCTGGGCGGCTTATGGTTTAATAGCAGCAAAAATTTATGTTGTCACCAACATCAAAACAAAATGTCTCGACCAAAACACACAATCAACATTATACTGATACAGGCCATGTCAATAAACAAACATAAACATGAAAATCTGGTTCAGGGCAAGGTTCAAGCACGACAGCATACATCAATGTGTAACTTGAAATTTCAAAATGTGCAGAAATCCAAATCAAGTAAGCCCATAGCATCAGCACATATCAAACAACAAGGATGTGGTATCATATTTCATTAACTCATCATGTCCAAGCCAACTCGAAGAAAAATGCATTTACACATGAAAATGAAAGTTCAGACTTAACACGATATAGTCAACCATTTAAAGCAAACTATCATCCATTAGAATCAGCATCAAACAAACTATTCAAAGCACATCATGGCATGGTAAAAGGAGGAAGTCGAATTGCTTACTTGTTTTGGAGGAAATCGTGCAACAGCTGTGTTTTGAGTGATGCAAGCTCCAACAGAATTTTACTATGCTTGGAAATGAAGGAACCTTGAAGAATTCCAGCTCAAACTTGCTTGAAAATGCTTAACTCATGTTTTGCCATTGTTAGTTCTTGAGAAAAACAGAACAAGGAAAGGCTGTGTAGATGAAATTTGATGCGGCAAAACACTTCCAAACAGAGTCCAGATGAAGAAATAATGAAGGTGTTTCAAGGTTTTTTGGTGTTTTGCTCAGAAATTCTATTCTTGCCAAAATGCACAATGGGAGAGTGAGAGGTTTTTTGCTGCGCTGCTGTGTGTCTAGGGTTCCACAAATGTCAGAAAATGCAGCTTATATTGTCTGTTTTATCTCTACTAATCAAATGCTAAACTGGTTTAGTCTTGGTGGAGTGATTTGCATTTTTGCTAATTGAGGAACAAGTGAAAAGGAGGTGTGTTTGTCTGCACAAATTTGGGCCTGAGCATGCTGCAAATGACCATGCCAATTGCTGCTTTTGGTCTGCTGCAGAATTGTTGTATGTGTTTTGTTTGTGTACTTCCTTTTTGCACCTTTTGCCAACTTTGAATTTTGATCCAAAATGATGGGAAAATGGTGGTTTGATGATGGTTTAAGGCTTGAGACAAGTCACAAATGTGATATGAAACATTTCCCAAATGACCAAATCAAGAAAAAGTCAAAAACTCAAAAAGTCAAAGTTTGGTCAAACTTTGAATTTAAATGAAAAAGGTCCAAAAATGCCATTTTGAATGGTAAGGTTTTAGGTCATGAAATTTATATTTTTGGAAAGAGGATGAAAAATGTGGTTTGTAGGAAAAAACCCCACCAAATTTGGCCTTATGGTTTGGGAGATATGGCTTGTTGAAGTTCAAAAATTGGTGAAAATGATTTGATCATATCTTGACAACCACACATGGGATTTGAGAGTTCTTGGACTTTTTGAAAATGGGAAGACAAGATCTTCAACTTTCATGTTGGGCAAAAATTCATTTGGAGCTTGTATCATGATGTAAGTTTAAGATCAAGAAGTTTCCATTTTTGGCAGTTGAAATTACAGGTCCACTTGCTATTTCTGGAAAATTTCTGATTTGACTTGATTTTCTTCCATGATGAGGTTGAACATGATAGAGGAGGATTATACAAGCATGAATGAACTCTTTCAGATCAATTCTATCCATCAAATCATTGATTAAATCAACTGTTGACCAAGTTTGACTTTTCTAGGGTTTTGGACTGACTGATCTTCTTCTGATGATTTCCAAACCCTAATTCCTTGAGAACTTGACTTCAAATGATGTCTCAAGATGTATGAACCTTTGATTATTGATCATGGTGCCCAAATTCTGCAAGAATGGCCACCATCCATTGCTTTGAATGATCAATGACTGACTTTGACCTAATTGCTGATGATTGCTTCAACTGCAAGCAACGAGGTTAGACTGACAATATTTTTGTACCTTTTGAATGATAAACATATGAAAGCAAAGATATACAAATGCAAAGTATGCTTGGTGATCAAGAAACAACCTCACAAAGCAATCTACCCACTAGGAGGAAAGCAAAGGCATGCATTGATCCTTGAAGTTATGATATGAATGATATGGGCCATGAGGGATCTTAGGGCCCAAAATTGGGGTCTTACAGATGCCCCTATTTAAGGTCATTCTAGCCGGAGAAGTGAAGTTTAGAAATCTTCATCTCGACGCGGTAGAATGGGCTTAAATAACAGTAATGAGACAAATTTTGGTCCCTAAGAGACCTCATGATGCGAATGTATGTATGCAAAAGACACAAATTCTGTGGGGAATATGATTCACACAGAAGAAAAGACGATCCATCGGAGTAGTACACTCACCAGGAACAGAGACTCTGACAAGACTTTATGGGGATAATAAAAGAAAGAGAAATGCGTGAACAAGACACGACTCTAAACTGGGGAAAAACAAAACTGACACAACGTGAACAAGACACGACTCTGATTAGGAAAAACAGAAAAACAGACTGGAGAACTCACTGGGGAGTGAAGAACTCACACTGGGGAAAGAATTCCAAATGGAAAATAAATCCATTGGAGAGACACAAGCTGACTCCTGAGGAGAAGCAAAAGAAAACTCCACTGAGGGAAGCAACAAAGAAATGAGGTGTTACTAGGCATACGGGTAACAAACTCAGGAAGGAACACCAAGGATACCGGTTACTGGGTATATAATAGATGGCCGACCAAAGACGTGAATTGGTGTGTGTTCCAAAACACTCATCATCCTGAAGAGAGCTAGAAAAGCAAACTTGTTTATAGGATGGACATTCAATTCCACAAGGAAAATGAATCTTACTCTGAGGGGAAAGCAACAAAGGATTGACCCAAGAGTGAACGAGACATATTATTCATTACCGGCAGACCGTGAATAATATACTCGAAAGGAAAATTATCCTGAACCGGTTACTGGGTTGTTTAAGGATAAGATCCGAGATCGTGAATTGGTTTGTGTTCCAAAACACTCATCATCCGAAAGAAAGCGAAAGCAAACTTGTTTAAAGGATGGAGAAAAAACGTGAATTGGTGTGTGTTCCAAGACACTCATCATCCGAAAGAAAGCTAGAACAGCAGACTTGTTTAAAGGATGGTCATTCGATTCTACAAAGAATGCGAATCTTGCTCAGTTGGGGAAAATCAACAAAGGATTCCAACTAAAGAGCGCATGAGATATATTATTCATAGCCGTCAAAACGTGAATAATGTACTCGCATGGAAAGTTATCCTGAACCGGGTTGTAGGTTGTTTATAGGATAAGATCCGAAATCGTGAATTGGTTTGTGTTCCAAAACACTCATCATCCTGAAGAAAGCTAGAACAGCAGACTTGTTTATAGGATGGACATTCGATTCCACAAGGAATGCGAATCTTACTCGACTGGGGAAGATCAACAAAGGATTCCAACCGAAGAGCGCATGAGACATATTATTCATAGCCGTCAAAACGTGAATAATAACCTCGCAAGGAAAATTATCCTGAACCGGTTACTGGGTTGTTTATAGGATAAGATCCGAAAACGTGAATTGGTGTGTGTTCCAAAACACTCATCATCCAAAACACGAATTGGTTAAAGGATGGCTATTCGATTCTACAAAGAATACGAATCTTGCTCAGTTGGGGAAAATCAACAAAGGATTCCAACCAAAGAGCGCATGAGATATATTATTCATAGCCGTCAAAACGTGAATAATAACCTCGCATGGAAGATTATCCTTAACCGTGTTGTAGGTTGTTTGTAGGATAAAATCCGAAAAGAAAGGCATCGGGATACCAGAATAGTTATATCATGATGACTAATCAAAAGGAGCAGCAGACATTACCGACAAAAGGGTAAATGAAAGGCGAACTGCTGAGGATAATTTGCGAGCATCCGGCAATTATCCAAAGAAGACTAGCTGGGGATACATTGATAAATAATCAATGATCCGGGGAACAAATCACTAGCATACGGTGAAAAGACCCACTGGGGATAAAATTGCTAGCATACGGCAATTATCCACAAAAGACTTGCTGAGAATATAAGTGCTGATCTGAGCAACTTATCCAAGCAAAGGAAAATCAACATCAAAGACTTAGATGGAGATAACCACAAAATTAGGGTTTACATCTACCGAATACGGGGTAGAAGACCAACAACTCCGCGTGGGGATAGAACAAATCACAAATCCGCACGGGAAACCAAAATAGGGTTTATAACAAACCACAAACTGCTGAAGAGCAGGAAAGTAGGATTTACAACTACCGGGTAGTAGGTAGAAAACCAAAGACTCTGGCTGGAGAATAAAAGGTGTATAACCACAAATTCTGTTAAGAAAGCCAGGAAAAGTAGGACTTACCACTACCGGTTATGAGGGTAGAGGCCCAAAAACAGTCCGCTGGGGAACAACCCACTGGGAAGCACAAGATATCTGACAAATAGCCAATTCGGGAATGATCCGAAAAGACAGACTGAATCAAGACACGTCCTAATGAGGATGTAACTCAAATAGGAAAATCCATCCCAAATATATGTGTTGGGAGGAAACGGAAGAAACCGTCATCCACGAGGGTATATCTCAGTGGGGAACTGCAGAAGGAAAGACAGCATTTTCTGCTTATGGGGTTGACTCTATATGGAGAGGTTTTAAACACCCAACATCTGCTTGGGGAGATCTGTAAAGAGATCTATATCGCCATAGCAGGAGACACGACAAACAAAAGATATATGGCGAAAAATGCAACATGAATATCTGAATGTTTTATGATTGTGCATGAATATGCGTGATTTATGTTTGATGAATGCTGACAAAACAGACAATTCTAACACAGACAGGTTCAGGAACAAAACGTCCGGTATTATACTTCCAGGGAAAAAAACCAGCTGGAGAGCCAATCTGCGGAGATCCACATGCTGTAAAGCAAAGATCTGCGGGTACTGCTAGAGAAGCAGAGAATCAGGAAACAACCCAATCAGGGTACAGAAAGTCACAACGGGCCAACAGCCACCTAGACAAATCTGTAGGGGAACAAGAGAAGTCCCAAAGTATCTGCAGGGGATCCCTAGTGTCAACTGAGAAACAAAAAGTGCGTTGCATAAGCACGAACTGCTGTAGAAGCAAATCCACATAACTCCGCTGGGGGACAACCCACTGAGGGAGAATGATATCATCCAAATAGAATCTAACTGCATAAGCAACTCTATTGGGGAAGACTGTCGGCTACTCTCTTGGGAACCAGACCACTGAGGGAGGACAGATCAAACAAGTAGATTCTGCAACGAACCACTCCACTTGGGGAGAATATACACAACAAACTGATCACAACAAGTAGATTCTGCAATAAGCCACTCTATTGGGGATCACAAACAGTCAGGAAATAAATCCGTTCACTGGAGGCTAGAGCCATCATCCGACCATATCGGGGATTGAAAGAGTATTCAACAGGCGAAACTGCCACAACAAACACTCTGCAGACTAAGCTGAGGAAAGGATGGTTATAATATTGGGATACCAACCCAAATCATCCACTGAGTAGGAAAATAAATCCTGCTCTGCTGAAGAGAATAACTCGGATGGAGAGATAGCAATAATTCCGCAGACGACTTCGCCGGGGAGAAGGTAAAGTACCGGGTATCAAACCACTGACCTACCAAGTCTTCAAAAAGACAGAGATCATGCTGAGGAAACAGACAGTTCCGCCGACAACACTGCATGGGGAAAAACGGTAACAACTCCACTTGCAACCCTGGTGGGGATATTAATAACAGCTCTACTCGCGACTCCGAGGGGAGTATCAGTCAATGGCTATGCTCATGACTGTGCTGAGGAGACAAATAAAGTCTGGGCATACGACCCACTGGAGAAAGTGACGGGGCACCAGGATGACAAACCATCAACCACCGAAACTTCACAAGAAAACACCCATGCTAGGGAAAACTGCTGCTGGAGAGAACGAAGTCTTCAACAACAAACCACTTGCGACTGTACCGGGGAACAACCCCAACAACAACTCTGCTTGAGGGATAACCTCAACAAAGGTCTGGAGAAAGAAGATACACCCAAACCAGGAATACGAACAAATGTCTTACCTGTTGGAAATCATGCCACCCTCGGGAGAGCACTGAGATATTCTTGAGTATCCTTTCAATCTTGTGAATGTTCACTTTGTTTAAAACAAAAATTTTGAAAATTTGATTTGTTTAAAACAATGACATTTTATCAATTTAAAACATGCAAAACATTTGTTGAATTGAAACAAATAAGAGTGCAAATAATTGGATAAAAAGCTCAAATTGATTTGATAGAATGGTAGTCTGCAAATGGCAAGACTCCATAGATCTGTACAAATTTGAAATCAGTGATATATATTGGAAGAGGGCTACATTGAACATAATGATCCTTTCTCTACCAATTTGAATCTCGATGTATCCGAAGCTTCAGTTGACGACGAATCGAGAATTTCTGACGAAATGACGACTGATGAACCAGAAAGTCTTGTCAGGATGCAGTTACTTGCCAAATCCCTAATTTTTGCCTAAATTGCCCCAGAGTGAGGTACTCAATCTAGCGGGATGCAAATATATCTTTTTTCAAGTCTCTAATTTTTGCCTGAATTACCCTTGCGGGTTCTCCACCGAGACGCTCATTTTTGCCTAAGCCGCCCTTTCGGGTTTTCAACTTAGCGAGCTATTCTGTTTTTTTCATTCTTTTTTTTTTTTTTTTTTTTTTTTTTTTTTTTTTTTTTTTTTGCATATTTTTTAGGCAAAGTATCTCTTAACTGCATCTGAATTCACAGGACGAGTGAAATCCTCCCCATCCATTGTTGTAAGCATCAAAGCTCCGCCTGAAAAGGCTCTCTTAACAACATATGGACCCTCGTAGTTTGGAGTCCACTTGCCCCTGGAATCGGGCGCGAAAGACAAAACTTTCTTGAGCACAAGGTCACCTTCTCGGAACACACGAGGCTTGACCTTTTTGTCGAATGCTTTCTTCATTCTTTGCTGATACAACTGACCATGACACATGGCAGTTAAGCGCTTCTCTTCGATCAAATTCAGCTGGTCATAACGACTCTGAATCCATTCAGCATCAGTCAACTTGGCTTCCATCAAGACTCGCATTGATGGGATCTCCACCTCTACTGGGAGAACGGCTTCCATGCCATAAACAAGAGAGAAAGGGGTTGCCCCTGTTGAAGTGCGTACAGACGTACGATATCCATGCAAAGCAAATGGCAGCATCTCATGCCAATCCTTGTAGGTGACAGTCATCTTCTGGATAATCCTCTTGATATTCTTGTTAGCAGCTTCAACAGCCCCATTCATCTTAGGTCTGTAAGGAGAGGAATTATGGTGTGCAATCTTGAATTCAGCGCACAACTCATCCATCATCTTATTGTTCAGATTGGATCCATTATCAGTAATGATCCTCTCTGGCACACCATAACGGCAAATCAGCTGGTTCTTGATAAACTTCACAACCACCTGTCTGGTTACATTCGCATACGAAGCGGCTTCAACCCATTTGGTGAAGTAATCAATTGCTACGAGAATAAATCGATGTCCATTGGACGCTTTCGGCTCAATCATGCCGATCATGTCGATTCCCCACATAGAGAAAGGCCATGGTGATGAAATCACATTCAGGAGTGTCGGAGGAATATGAATCTTATCTGCATAGATTTGACACTTGTGACATTTCTTCACATACTTGCAACAGTCAGACTCCATTGTCAGCCAATAGTAGCCTGCTCTCAACATCTTCTTAGCCATGGCATGTCCATTGGAATGAGTACCAAATGAACCCTCATGGACCTCAGTCATCAATAGGTTTGCTTCGTGTCTATCCACGCATCTGAGCAAAACCATATCAAAATTTCTCTTGTACAGCACTTCACCACTGAGGTAGAAACTGCCTGACAACCTTCTCAAAGTTTTCCTATCTTTCACAGATGCCCCAGGCGGGTAGACCTGGTTCTGGAGGAAATTCTTGATATCAAAATACCAAGGCTTGTCATCTTTTACTTCTTCAATTGCAAATATGTGAGCGGGTCTGTCCAAGCGCATCACAGTAATATTGGGAACGTCATTCCACCATCTGACAACAATCATGGAAGCAAGCGTTGCAAGGGCATCTGCCATCCGATTATCCTCTCGAGGAATATGATAAAATTCAACTTCTGTAAAGAAAGTTGAAATTCTCCTTGCATAATCTCTGTATGGGATGAGACCTGGTTGATTCGTCTCCCATTCACCTTTGATCTGATTGACAACCAAAGCTGAATCACCATAGACATCAAGATACTTGATTCTTAAGTCAATGCATTCTTCAAGTCCCATAATACAGGCTTCATACTCCGCCATGTTATTCGTGCATTTGAAAGTTAGCCTTGCTGTAAATGGAATGTGCGATCCTTGGGGATTAATGATTACTGCCCCAATTCCATTTCCAAATTGATTAACAGCGCCATCAAACACCATCGTCCATCTGGAACCAGGTTCTGGACCTTCATCAAGTGTAGGCTCATCGCAATCTTTCATCTTCAAATACAGAATTTCCTCGTCAGGGAAGTCATACTGAACAGACTGATGATCTTCAATTGGCTGGTGCGCTAGATGGTCAGCCAAGATACTACCTTTGATAGCTTTCTGAGCTCGATACTCAATATCATACTCAGACAACAGCATCTGCCAACGGGCAATCCTCCCAGTTAAAGCAGGCTTCTCGAAGATATACTTAATTGGATCCATTCTGGATATCAACCAAGTTGTATGATTTATCATGTACTGGCGCAAACGCTTAGCTGCCCAAGCTAAAGCACAGCACGTCTTCTCAAGCATAGAGTACCGAGACTCACAATCAGTAAACTTCTTACTGAGGTAGTAGATAGCAAACTCCTTCTTCCCTGATTCATCTTGTTGACCGAGTACACAACCCATCGAGTCTTCAAGAACTGTCAAGTACATAATCAGAGGTCTTCCTTCCACAGGCGGAGACAAAATCGGAGGTTCAGACAGATAATCTTTGATACTGTCGAAAGCTTTCTGGCAATCCTCGGTCCAATCATGAGACTGATCTTTCCGGAGGAGCTTGAATATCGGCGCACATGTGGCAGTCATGTGGGATATAAATCTGGAAATGTAGTTCAAGCGGCCAAGAAAACCTCGGACTTGCTTCTCAGTTTTGGGTGCAGGCATCTCTTGTATTGCTTTGACCTTGGCAGGATCAACCTCAATACCTCTTTCACTTACCACAAAACCCAACAACTTTCCGGAACGGACTCCAAAAGTACATTTGTTCGGATTCAGACGAAGCTGGAATTTCCTCAAACGCTGAAAAAGCTTCAACAAATGCTCAATATGCTCAACTTCCGTTCGGGACTTAGCAATCATATCATCAACATAGACTTCTATCTCCTTGTGCATCATATCATGAAACAAGGTAGTCATAGCTCGTTGATACGTGGCTCCGGCGTTCTTCAAACCGAAGGGCATCACTCGATAACAGAATGTTCCCCAAGGTGTGATGAATGTTGTCTTCTCCATATCCTCTGGTGCCATCTTGATTTGATTATATCCGGAAAATCCGTCCATAAAGGAAAAGACTTTGAATTTAGCTGTATTGTCTACCAACATGTCAATGTGTGGTAGAGGAAAATCGTCTTTTGGGCTAGCTTTATTCAAATCTCTATAATCAACGCACATACGGACTTTTCCGTCCTTCTTAGGAACAGGCACAATATTGGCCACCCATTGAGGATATGTCGAAGTCACCAGAAACCCCGCATCAATTTGCTTCTGAACTTCCTCTTTGATCTTCACTGCCATATCTGGATGAGTTCTTCTGAGCTTCTGCTTCACAGGCACGCACTCAGGCTTCAAAGGCAGGAAATGTTGCACAATATCTGTATCTAAACCCGGCATGTCTTCATAGGACCAAGCAAAGATATCTGAATATTCTCGTAGCAAGCTGATCAAATCTTCCTTAACAGACCCTTCAAGAAGTGCCCCAATCTTCACCAGGCGCTCACAATCTTCAGATCCCAAGTTGACTGTTTCCAAGTCTTCGAGATGCGGCTGAATGATCTTCTCTTCGTGCTCAAGGAGACGGGTGATCTCATCAGGAATCTCCTCAACGTCATCTTCTTCTGCCTCAAATACAGGGAATTCAAAATTGGGAGATGGCGTTGGATCATTATGTTCAATGGGTTTTAGGATCAACCTGCATAATGATTTTGGTTAAGAAAAACTTCAGAATTTAAACAAGCAAATCATTATGCAGATGAAAAATGTTGCTTTTACAGCTTTTATTTTTGTTTTTATGGTTTTTTGTGATCACTGATTTCATAAAGAAAAGCAAAAAGTGAAAACAAAGGAAAAACAAATGTTTTGACAATGCAAAAATTGAATGAAAACATCATTGTATATATGCTTTGCCAACAATGTCATCACTTCTCCTTTTGGCATGGGAGAAGGGTTTTAAACAAAATGAACAATTACTCTGATCTATGGATAACTGTAGGAACATCCACAGCGACCCAATTGTGGCAGACACCACCAGGATAACAAAATTGTTCAAGTCTTCTGCATCTTCTTCTTCAATGATAGCAGCAGCTTCCTCTTCTGCAGGTTGATCAGCATGGATGAATCCTCCACTGGTGAACAGACCTTGCTCATTGCATGCCCCAGAACCATAGCCAATGCCAGCCCGGGATCGGTTATCTTCAAGTTCAAGCACTTTCCCTAATCCAGCAACTGCACCACATTCAATGGCCAGCTTAGCATCTCGGTAGGAAGTGAATGAAGGAGACTTCTTCTCGATTGGTTTATCAATAGATAAAGCTTGGAACTGAGTTCCAACTTCATCCTCAGCATCAATGTACGAGAAAGAAGACAAGTTACTGACCAGGAGAGCCTTTTCTCCCCCTACTACAACCAATTTCTTGTTTTTCACAAACTTCAGCTTTTGGTGTAGGGTGGATGTCACGGCGCCAGCCTCGTGAATCCATGGTCTGCCCAAGAGACAGCTGTATGATGGGTGAATATCCATTACTTGAAAAGTGATCTGGAAATCACTTGGTCCTATCTTGATTGGGAGATCAACTTCCCCAATCACGGTCTTGCGCGACCCATCAAAAGCTTTTACAACAACCCCACTCTGCCTCATAGGAGGACCTTGATATGACAGACGAGAGAGTGTGGATTTTGGCAACACATTCAGGGACGATCCAGTGTCCACCAACACATTGGACATTGCATCAGATTTGCAATTCATGGATATGTGTAAGGCCATGTTGTGGTCTCTTCCCTCCTCAGGGAGATCAGCGTCACAAAAGCTCAAAGTGTTGCAAGCGGTGATGTTTGCAACAATGCTATCAAATTGTTCCAAGGTGACGTCGTGATCGACATATGCCAGGTCCAAGACTTTCTGCAGAGACTCCCTATGAGGCTCTGAATTCAGCAATAGAGAAAGAATGGAGATCTTGGAAAGGCGTGTGTAGAAGCTGGTCTACAATATTATACTCACTCTTTCTGATGAGCCTCAGCATCTCATCAGATTCTTCATCAACAATGCCACTCGGGCCAACAGAAGAAACAGGAGTCTTTTGTACGGAGGAGGGTTTGGCAACATCAAGTGCCGGATTCTGAACATTCACAGCGTTCCCTACAGGGCGCTCAACAGATTCAGAAGAAACAGCAGGAGCTTTGGCAGGTGCGGAAAACACACGACCACTCCGGGTCAATCCACTGACATCAGCAACAGTGGTCACAGAAGTTGACGGCAAAGATACCTCGACCCCATCCTGGACAGCAACAGGACTGTACCGGAAGGGTACGGCTTTGTCGGATGAATATGGCACAGGGCCAGCTGGTTTGATGATCAGAGAAGGGGGAAGCCTTCGTCTTGTTGCTATTGTACCGAATAACAACGGGCTCAGGAAGCTTGAACACCGGGGAGATGACACTCACCTCAGGTTCAACTGTATCAACATTGCGATTCTGGAGAATCTCAATGGTACCTTCATTCAACATCATTTGCAATTCCTTGCGAACCTGATCACAACCCAAGCGGTTGACCGAGCAGACGCGGCACTGGTCATGGTTATGCTCCAAATAACTGTGCTGACACAGCATTCTATGTAAATCAACCAACGACCGTCGGATATGGCTGACGTATTTAACCTTGTACTTCCCAAGGTCCTCCTGGATCATATTCACAGATTTCCCATGCGAAGGCAATGGGTTCCTGGTGACATTTGGGTTGGAGTCTTCAAAACTCAGAATTCCGCTTCTCATAAGGTCTTGAACCTTAGTCTTCAGCTGGAGGCAATTCTCAATGTCATGGCCCGGAGCGCCAGAGTGATAGACGCAATGCTGGTCAGGCTTATACCACCACTGAGGGTTGGCCGGTATAGCCGGAGGATCTCTTGGAGTAATCAGCTTCCGCTCTATTAAAGAGGGATATAACTCCGTATACGTCATAGGAATCGGATCAAAGCTGATCTTCTTCCTTTCATAACCCATGTTTGCTTGATTACTCGTACTCCCACGAGGCTGATAAGCCTGTTGCTGTGGACGAGCTTGTTGTTGATACTGTGGTTGTTGGTATTGCTGACGTTGAGGAGTGTTATCCTTGAAAACAGGTGCTACGTGAGCCACCTGGTGCTGATGACCGGAATGTCGTGCAGGCTTCCTCTGAACAGAGGGTCTTCGATGCTTTGGCTGAGACTGCACAGCATGCGCTTCTCCTTCTTTCCTCTTAAATGCTCCATATCGCTTAGAGGAAGAACCATCATCTTTAGCCAACCGTCCTTCGCGGACACCTTCTTCGAGACGCATCCCCATGTTCACCATCTCGGTGAAATCAGAGGGAGCGCTGGCCACCATTCTCTCATAGTAAAATGACCCAAGAGTCTTCAGAAAGATCTTGGTCATCTCTTTCTCTTCTAATGGTGGAGTGATTTGAGCTGCCAGCTCACGCCATCTCTGGGCGTACTCCTTGAACGACTCCTTGTCCTTTTGTGACATAGACCTGAGTTGATCTCTGTCAGGCGCCATGTCAACATTATATTTATATTGCTTGACGAAAGCTTCGCCAAGATCATTGAAAGATCGGATGTTGGCACTGTCCAGGCTCATGTACCAACGGAGAGCAGCACCAGACAAACTGTCTTGGAAGTAATGGATCAAGAGTTGATCGTTGTCTGTTTGCGTTGACATCTTTCTGGCATACATGACCAAGTGTGCCAAAGGACAAGTATTCCCTTTATACTTTTCAAAGTCTGGGACTTTGAATTTGACTGGTATTTTCACACCGGGAACCAGACAAAGTTCGGCTGCTGACTTGCCGAAGAGATCTTTGCCTCGGAGAGTTCTCAATTCCTTTCTCAGCTCAAGGAATTGATCGTTCATTGCATCCATTTTCTCATGTACATCTGAGCCCTCAGACGCTTCAGAGTGATAAATGGTGTCGTCTACCCTCGGCATGGTATGCACGACAGGAGGAACAGGAATAGGGACCGGGCTAGATGCCGGCATTTGAGCAAATGTTGGAGCTGGCAGATCAGGCATAAAGCCGGGAGGCATCCCCCAAGGAAAACCGGGAGGCATGGCGTTTGGCTGCTGGGCACTAACAGGCACCGATGAAGTAGCTATCTCTGAAATAACAGTCCGCTGAACCGGAGTTGCTGGTTGAGGAGCAGGCTGATTCTGGGCAGCAAGGAGTTGCTCCATCAATGCGCCAAGTCTGGCGACTTCATCCCTCAGGCTCTGATTCTCTTGTTCCAACTGCTCCATGATCCTTGCAGAGTTGACTCTCGTATAATACCGGTGAGTCAGCTTGTCTTCAAAATATACGAAGAGCAGATGTTAGAACCAGAAGACCAGAAAAATGGGTACCTGTTTATGCAGGAATGATGTATGAAATGCTTGTGCAAATGCTTTATTTTCAAGGAACCCTCAGGGTATTTGTTTGCAATATTTCGAATTTTTAAACATTTTAACTGCTCATGGAAAATATTTCATTCGAATATATCAAGACAAAGAAATACAGCATTTTTTTTTAAATATTACAAAGAGAAAAGGTAAATAACATCCTATGGATCCCTAACAGCTCGGGATGCTGGAAGACGAGAAGTGTACAACTTCTTGATCTCTCTCTCATAGGCAGCCTCCATATCAGCTTTCTCCTTTGCAAGTTGATCATACTTCCTTTTCCAGAATTTGGATGACTGAGGAAGCAGAGAAGTCCAAGTGTCGTTCGGATCATCGATCACTCGGTGCTCGAGAAATTCAATCATAGCATCCTTCTCCTTGAGCTGCTGCAGCAATTCCTCTCTCTCGCGGATCCAGGCACGCGAAAGGTCCTCCTCTCTCAACTCCTCTACACGTTGGGTAGGGAGGGTTGAAGGCCCAGCCACATCCAACAGTGTAGGCCTTGGATGATCATACGGCATCAGGTAGGTGGCAGCCCTCTGTCTGACCCAAGAGGTGTATGGCTCCAAAGAAATGCAGTTCTTTGGACCCAATTCATTCCTACTCTTTATGCGAATATTGCGCCAAGCGCGGACAAATCTGGCTTTCAGGCCTTGGGGATCTTTACCCTCCTGAAAGAACACACCTTCTAACAGAATGTTATGGGGTTTATCCTTTAGGGGGAACCCAAGCTGACGACGTGCAAGCGTAGGGTTGTAGGTAATCCCACCACATGTACCAAGAAGAGGCACATTAGGGAATTCATCACAAGAGTTAATGATCTGAACGGTATCATACACGCGATCATACCAGGTGATATCATCATTGGTGAGAGACATGAGTCTCTGAGACCACCGTAGACATCCCTTGTTCTCCTTGAAAGCAACTGTCTGCGGCAAGTGCGAAATAAACCACTTGTACAGCAGGGGTAAACAGCAGACAATGACTCCTCCATTCTTCATATTCCTCAGATGCATGGAGACATACGCATCACCCAACAAGGTCGGAACCGGATTAAGAACTGAAAAGATCCTAATGGCGTTCATGTCGACGAACTTGTCGAAGTTGGGAAACAGCACCAATCCATAGATGAGTAACACAAATAGAGCCTCAAAGGCATCCTCACTCATGGCCTTCCCATAGAAGGTAGCTTGGGCAATAAGGAACTCGGAGGGAAAACCTTGAATTCCGCCTTTGATAGTCAGATTAGCTCTAATCAGATCTTCATCTATGTGCAACAGGCTGGAAATCTCTCGAGCAGATAGAATACTCTCTAAGCCACTGAACGACACTTGATCCAGAATCGGAATCCCAATAAGGTGAGAGTATTCTTCCAAAGTCGGCAGCAACTGGAAGTCCGGAAATAAGAAGCAATGATAGAGCGGATCATAGAACTGAGCAAGAGTGCTCATCAATCCCTCATCCACCTGAGTAGTCAGCAACGGCAGAAGCTTCCCATAGCGAGCTTTGAAACCCAAGGGATCTAATACATATGATGTCAGATTCCTTAACTCTTTGACATCGGGCTGCTTGAAGCTGTATTTCTTTGTATGCCTCTTTGGTCTTTCCATGTCTGAAAATTTTGCAAATAAACCCTTTAAGTTCCTTGAAAATTTTCTCTTTTGATGACATGAATGCGGATGAATGCGTGAATGCATGAATGCAACAAACACACTCAAGGATCAAGCAAAGCACACCAAACAAAGGTCGTGGGAAAGCTCTATGTATCCCTAATATCAATCATCCATTTTGGTGGATTTAGGTTTTCACCTTATCAACACCCAAGTTCCATTGATATTAACGGTACATGAACCGGTTCAGACATTCTTAATATCAACCAGCCGCTTTGATGGATTTTAGGTTTTACACCTGATCCGGGATCCATTGATATTAACAATGTTTGAACGACTCAACCACGAATCACGGGTTTGTTGAGAGTCACGAGCATGGAGTCTCAGTTAAGAACCACCCAAAGGGAGTGTACTAGGGTTTAAACCTGCCAGACATGTTCTATCAGAGGTTCCCATAATCATCGTTCCATCTTTCGAATATTTTCGGAGGAACGAATACTCGTATTCCAAGAATATTCTCAAGAGAAACTCTTATGAGTGTAGTATCGCGTAACAATCGTATCAGAACTGACATCTGAACGACCTCCGCACTACGGTCCTAAAAATAGGCCAAGATGGGTTTGGTAAACTAAGGTCCTTGGCTTCTGCGGAACATGATTGAAAGAATAATGCCTAACCACAAATGACTTGTGTGACATTATTAGTTCAACATGACCTCCACCAAGTGAATGGGCTCGCAAGTCAACTGGCTAAGGACTACTCCACACCAGTCGACAAGACTATGCCATTCTCCTATCCTAGAGAGCACTCGAGTTCGGGTATAGAACTCATCTCACAGAGATCACCAAAGCAAACAGCAAATGTATATCAAGCAATTCACACATTACAATCAATACATTCATCCCAAATTGTACAAAAATATGTCAGATAAAGAATAATAATATAGCACAACAAGGGTGAAAAGTAGGCAATACCACCAGGGATTCTGGTGAGCTTTCCCCAGCAGAGTCGCCACTTTTCTGTGACGGTGTATTCGTCGCTATATGATCTATTGGTTAAATCATAAGCTAAGAGATACGTGAAATTTCGAGTCGCCACCGCACTTTTATTTATCCAAAGGACTGGCTAAAAAGCGAACAAAAGCCTAAGAAGTTTTACACGTAGAAAACTAATAAAAAGATCAGAGAGTCTGGGTGAGGGGTAAATTACGCAATGGGAAGGTGTTAGGCACCCACTACGTCCTAGGTACTCCTAGGGAGCCCTTTTCACACTTGTTATGCTAAATTGTTATTTGTTATGACATAAAGATTGTGCAAACATGATTGGGATGGTGAGAAAAGAATATACAAGTTTTATTATTATTGGATTATTGGGTTCGAACGGATGAACCCGTTGCCTACGTACCTTCCATCAAAGGTAAGGATCAGAACGCCGTAGTTCGGCTAAAAGATTTCCAAAAGTTGGTGGATTCAGTTTTAAACACAAGCACTGAGGCTTTTCATTATCAATGGGAGAACACTCGACCAAAAACAACATCCACCATGCGAGGATAGCTTCGACGTACTAGAGGGGTTAGCCCTGTTTTCAGTACGGAAGTCTTACTGTCGACTCACTAAGGATAGGCAAGATTTACATCAACCACAAAGATAATTGAAGCCTATGGCTAATGCATGAAAAGATTAATGGACAAAGCCAAAACAAGTGAATGAGTGAAGTTAATTGATTGTGATTATGAAAGTAGAGTCAAAGTATGATTAAGATTGATTCAGAGAAGTATTATGAAATGGAGTTTTGAAAAAAGTCAAGGACTTGGGTCCAGGTTTTTAGTTTGAAAAGCATGAAGATGTTTGCACAATATCTATGTCAAGTTTGAAAGGTAAAGTGTGAAAAGGTTTAGGACATAATGGATGATGAATGGATGAAGGATGGATAGTAAAACTTCTTAGAAGGTTCACTTCTTGAAATCATATAGCAGATGATTCAAGGGTGTCCTTTGAATAGCAATTAATAATAACAAACAAACAAAGCAAGCAAAAGCGGATATCGGATGCCAATCAATGGTCTTATACCAATCTCCTAAAACAGAATGGGATGTCAGAAGCCACTCAATGGTCTTACACTAATCTCCTCAAAAGAAATAAAAAGCGGATACCGGATACCACTAGATGGATTTACACCAGTCTCCTAAAATAAAAATGGATATCAGATGCCACTCAATGGACTTACACTAATCTCCTCAAAAGAAAACAAAGATGAAACATGGAAGTCAACTGCCAATCTGTCTGGACTTAGGTTAACTCCACAAATATGCTCATAGGAATACCAATGCCACGTTGCAGGGACTTACAGTGGATCCTCACATACAAGAACAAAAGCAACAAATGATCATAGGAATGCAAATGCCAACTTGCAGGGACTTACAGTTGCAACCTCACATAAACAGAGAAAGCGAAACATGGATGTCAGATGCCAATCTGTCTGGGCTTACTCTAACATACACAGTATGATCCTAGGAATACAAATGCCAACTTACAGGGACTTATAACTGCAACCTCACATACCAACCAAACAGATCAAATTATGATCACAGGATAACAGATGCCAACTTACAGGGACTTATAACTGTATCCTCACATACAAATAGATAAAACAAACTATGATCACAGGATAACAGATGCCAACTTACCGGGACTTACAGCTGTATCCTCACATACAAACAGATAAACAGAAGATATGAGTGACCAATGAGGTCTTACACTCTATCCTTCCATATCATAGGAGCAAATGCCAAAGCGATGGACTTACAATTGTCCTCAATGGGCAAACAACAATAATAACATCACAAAACAAATGAGATGATCATGCACTAATGGCAATTGATGATGATGATAAATGCATAGCATACAAGCAAGCAAGTGCATATGAAACAATCAATCAATCAATGAATATCAAACAGCACACTCTATAGCCAAACAATGGGGGGCTCACACAAGAGGGTTTGACTTTAACAGTCCACTGTAATGAGTGAAGAGTCGCTCTTAACCTGGCCATTGAGGGGCTCAGGTGAAGCAGATGAAAAGGAAATGAGGGGTGTGCCTCATTGCTTCAATCTCATATCAGAGAGAGCATCAAAGAAAGTGTGGGAGTTCAGAAAGTAGGAACTCTCTCCACATTATTGACTCGATTAGATCTTGGGTATTTATCTCATTGCTTCAACCATATAATGGGAGCAAAGAGAGGACACACTGAATAGTGGGGGATAGATTGCTTATCCCTACCTTCCACCAATTGCCTTACTTGAAGGACTTTTCCTGCTTAGGACAAATATAAACAAACACAGGCATTGCCTCTTAAGGAGGACTTCAGACAGTTTGCCCGGTCAAATAACAGACCGGGTCTCCAGACTACATGAAGAAGAAGTAATTATACCTCAAAGCAAATGCTAAAAAGCAAAGCAAGCAAGTTCAAAGAACTTAGGCAACTAAAGTACCTGCAAAAGTCAAACCAATTATTAAACAGCTCAACAGTTAAAATCAAAGAGAAATGAACCAAAAGTCAACCACAGAGGGACCAATTGTGCAAGGCACAAAGACTCAAGCATATGAGTCACCTACAAAATAAAGGTTAGCACATCATATAATTCAACTCAAACAAATATTTGAATGATCCTCAAGGCATTGGTGCTTAACCTGAAACAGATGAACTCCACATAAGCTTAGAAGACCACTAGGGCTAGCCTAGGGTCAAAGATGAAAGAAAAAGGCCAAGGCAGCAAGCAATATTCAATCAAAGTCAAAAATCAATCATGTAAGAAGCAAACACAATTGGATTCATAGTAAAATCATGCATCAATGTCATTTCATATGCAAAAGGATGCAAAGCATGGCAAGAGAAGCATACAAAAGTCAACAGCAAAGACTTCATCCAAAGGTCAACTCAAACAATCCCCAAAAATTATGAAATAAATCAAACTCAATCCTAACATCTAACATGGTATACATGCAAAATTTCATGGCATTTGGATGAGAGGAAGGCAGTCAATGAAATCATGAAGTCAAATCAAATTCAAGTAAGCATGGTGAAAGTCAACAAGCATGGGTCAACTTCAAAAAATCATATCAATTTGAAAACAGAAGAGAAATGAATGAGATTAACACCAATGCAAAGCTTGAGATGTCTAGTTATCACATATGAAATTTCATGATCATGTGATATGGTATGAGGATTTCACAAAAGATTTGGCAAGGCATAGCACAAAAAGTCAACAAATGACCACATATGGAAGAAAATTCTCAATCAAATGGAAAACAGCAAGATTAATTCCAAGAAAATTCACACATAAACTAGACATGTGAGGGATCATTCATGCAAAATTTGGAGTGATTTGGATAAGAGGAAGCATGTGAACAAAAAATTGGGAAAATACATGATCATGGTATAGCACCAAATGCAACACATAACTTCAAAAAATCATAACTCTCAATCCACAAATGATAAATGCACAAACTTTATACCAAAATGAAGGTCAATGTGTCTAGTTTCATCACAAAAAATTTCAAAGGCATTGGATGCAGTATGACAATTTCACAATTGAAATGGCAAAGGGTATCATTTTGGCATACATGTCAAGAAAATAATTACCATAAAAAATCCAGCCAATGGAAAAATCATTAAAAATCTCAATTAGATGAAGGACACATTCATGATCATGAGGAAAAAATTTCGAGATTTTTGGAGTAAAAATGAATTTAAAATGAATTTGGAAAGTTGGATGAACAATTGATGAAACATGAAGAATATAGCATAACAAGATGGTCAAGGCAAAGGTCAACGATGGCAAACTCGTAATATTGAACTCACTAATTAAAACTCTGCGTTTTGGGCAGAGGAAAGGAAATGTTCCCATTGGTCCAAATCCAATGGAACAGTGGACACGGCCAATGGAGCAAAATTCTGGTTTTTTCACATAAACCCTTAGGGTTTCTAACAGCAGCCAAAGCATATTCAATGTTATCATCATCATGTAATCATCAAACCAAGTTCATCCTCATCATGCTTCATCATACACAACAGCAAGCAACCAACAGGATATAGCACAAAACATATGGTTTTTGGGTTCAAGCATAACAGCAGCAGGGCAAGTTCATTGTTAATAGCAGGGCACATTCAACAACAGCAATGGTCATGGTATCAAATTCATCATTAATTTACAGCATTGACCAACAGCATATCAACAAACACCAACAACACTAGCAGGCAACAATAGCAGTACAGAAATTCGACCAACAATTACAACAGCATAGCATAATCATGGAATCTTTAATACAACCATAACACAACAACAAAACAATGCCATCAGTTCATGAGAAATTCTTGCAAGCTTATGGTTCAAGCAATAACAGCAGCACCAAAATTCGACCAACAACAAAATGGCAATGAGAATGTTCCTACTGCAGCATGGTATCGTGTGACTTCATGCAATCAATTCAAACTGAAACCCAACAAAAACTCACAAACAGCATGGCAAAGGCATTCTTCTCATGTTCATTAACAGCAATCAACAAACAGCACCCAAACTCGATCAATCATAACAAACACCAACATGTGGATTTTACAAGCAAGTTTAAAGATTTTCAGACAGCAAGGCATATGCAGCAATGGTATTGGTAACTTCGAGCAAGCATCAACAATCATCAAACAATATTAGAACAAGCATGCTCATGGGAAATCCTGGACAGCTTAAAGTTTCAAAATAGCAGCATATGCATTGTTTTATTATCAACATTAAAACACATTCAAACACCAAAAGACAAACAGCATGAAAAATGACTGTGATATTCACACTGCAAACAGACAACAGTAAGACCAAGCAAATTTCTGGATTCAACAGCATGGTTCATCATGTAACCAACACATGAACAACAGCACAAAGCAGCATCTATTTCATCATCATGAACTCAATCAAAAATGGGCATCAAGCAAGCAGCATCATGACAGGTTTTAAGCACAAACACATAACAGCATGGCCTTGGTACAGCAGATTCATGTAACACACAAACAGCAGTCAATCAACTTTGAATTTTATGGGTTTTCATGCAATACTAGGTTTCTCATACAGCATACAATCCCAACAAGATCATGAGCAAATTCTGGACAAGGAAGTTCAAGACATCAAGGCAATGGTTTCATCATCATTATGTACTCATCATAACAAACAGCATGGTGCAGTAACAGTATGTTCATGCAATACCCAAAACAGCCAATAAACCAAACACAACAAGCACAATTCAATGTGGATTTTTAGGACAAATGTTCAAGGAGGCTTCAAAAATGCAGCATGGTTAAGCATGGCATCATGTATTCATCACTAATCATCATTCAAAACACCAATCAAACAATCAGCATACATCATATTCAAGAGATTTCCTGGGCGGCTTATGGTTTAATAGCAGCAAAAATTTATGTTGTCACCAACATCAAAACAAAATGTCTCGACCAAAACACACAATCAACATTATACTGATACAGGCCATGTCAATAAACAAACATAAACATGAAAATCTGGTTCAGGGCAAGGTTCAAGCACGACAGCATACATCAATGTGTAACTTGAAATTTCAAAATGTGCAGAAATCCAAATCAAGTAAGCCCATAGCATCAGCACATATCAAACAACAAGGATGTGGTATCATATTTCATTAACTCATCATGTCCAAGCCAACTCGAAGAAAAATGCATTTACACATGAAAATGAAAGTTCAGACTTAACACGATATAGTCAACCATTTAAAGCAAACTATCATCCATTAGAATCAGCATCAAACAAACTATTCAAAGCACATCATGGCATGGTAAAAGGAGGAAGTCGAATTGCTTACTTGTTTTGGAGGAAATCGTGCAACAGCTGTGTTTTGAGTGATGCAAGCTCCAACAGAATTTTACTATGCTTGGAAATGAAGGAACCTTGAAGAATTCCAGCTCAAACTTGCTTGAAAATGCTTAACTCATGTTTTGCCATTGTTAGTTCTTGAGAAAAACAGAACAAGGAAAGGCTGTGTAGATGAAATTTGATGCGGCAAAACACTTCCAAACAGAGTCCAGATGAAGAAATAATGAAGGTGTTTCAAGGTTTTTTGGTGTTTTGCTCAGAAATTCTATTCTTGCCAAAATGCACAATGGGAGAGTGAGAGGTTTTTTGCTGCGCTGCTGTGTGTCTAGGGTTCCACAAATGTCAGAAAATGCAGCTTATATTGTCTGTTTTATCTCTACTAATCAAATGCTAAACTGGTTTAGTCTTGGTGGAGTGATTTGCATTTTTGCTAATTGAGGAACAAGTGAAAAGGAGGTGTGTTTGTCTGCACAAATTTGGGCCTGAGCATGCTGCAAATGACCATGCCAATTGCTGCTTTTGGTCTGCTGCAGAATTGTTGTATGTGTTTTGTTTGTGTACTTCCTTTTTGCACCTTTTGCCAACTTTGAATTTTGATCCAAAATGATGGGAAAATGGTGGTTTGATGATGGTTTAAGGCTTGAGACAAGTCACAAATGTGATATGAAACATTTCCCAAATGACCAAATCAAGAAAAAGTCAAAAACTCAAAAAGTCAAAGTTTGGTCAAACTTTGAATTTAAATGAAAAAGGTCCAAAAATGCCATTTTGAATGGTAAGGTTTTAGGTCATGAAATTTATATTTTTGGAAAGAGGATGAAAAATGTGGTTTGTAGGAAAAAACCCCACCAAATTTGGCCTTATGGTTTGGGAGATATGGCTTGTTGAAGTTCAAAAATTGGTGAAAATGATTTGATCATATCTTGACAACCACACATGGGATTTGAGAGTTCTTGGACTTTTTGAAAATGGGAAGACAAGATCTTCAACTTTCATGTTGGGAAAAAATTCATTTGGAGCTTGTATCATGATGTAAGTTTAAGATCAAGAAGTTTCCATTTTTGGCAGTTGAAATTACAGGTCCACTTGCTATTTCTGGAAAATTTCTGATTTGACTTGATTTTCTTCCATGATGAGGTTGAACATGATAGAGGAGGATTATACAAGCATGAATGAACTCTTTCAAATCAATTCTATCCATCAAATCATTGATTAAATCAACTGTTGACCAAGTTTGACTTTTCTAGGGTTTTGGACTGACTGATCTTCTTCTGATGATTTCCAAACCCTAATTCCTTGAGAACTTGACTTCAAATGATGTCTCAAGATGTATGAACCTTTGATTATTGATCATGGTGCCCAAATTCTGCAAGAATGGCCACCATCCATTGCTTTGAATGATCAATGACTGACTTTGACCTAATTGCTGATGATTGCTTCAACTGCAAGCAACGAGGTTAGACTGACAATATTTTTGTACCTTTTGAATGATAAACATATGAAAGCAAAGATATACAAATGCAAAGTATGCTTGGTGATCAAGAAACAACCTCACAAAGCAATCTACCCACTAGGAGGAAAGCAAAGGCATGCATTGATCCTTGAAGTTATGATATGAATGATATGGGCCATGAGGGATCTTAGGGCCCAAAATTGGGGTCTTACACCATGCTTGCTTTCATCTCCTCTTGGCCATATCATTGCACAAAGGATCACCTAGAAGCTTTGGGCCTTGTGATTGCTCAAGCTACAAACAAGAAATGTTAGTGGCATATTTTTGTGCTTTTGGTTAGTAAATAAAATGAGAAAGAAATGATATATAATTCAAGCATGCTTGGTGATCTCAAACCTACTCACAAGAGGTCCCACCCAAAGGCAAGGGAACCAAGATGCTTATGATCCTTGAGGCTTTGCAAATGAAATGCTATGATGCCATGAGGGATCTTAGGGTCTAATTTGTAAGGGGATAAAAATAGGATTTACAACTACCGGTATAAGGGTAGAAGACCACAGACTCCGCCGGGGCAAAGATGGATAATTACTGGTTATTGAGCAATTATTCATCTATACCACAGGGGAGTG
This sequence comes from Lathyrus oleraceus, assembly GCF_024323335.1. Classification (NCBI taxonomy): domain Eukaryota; kingdom Viridiplantae; phylum Streptophyta; class Magnoliopsida; order Fabales; family Fabaceae; genus Lathyrus; species Lathyrus oleraceus. The sequence continues at coordinate 562,567,561 of NC_066583.1, read as the reverse complement.
CAGGAAACAGTCACAAGAAGCCAATCTAGGATCAAACTAGAGAGGCACACTGAATCAAGATTTGTCCCTATGAGGATATAGCTCAATGGGGAACTCCATCCCAATATATGTGTTGGGAGGAAACAGAAACAACCATCATCCACGAGGATATATCTCGGTGGGGAATATGGAAGGAAGGATAAACACTTTCTGCTTATGGGGCTGACTCTATATGGAGAGATCAAACACAAACATCTGCTTGGGGAAGCATATTACCCACTAGCAAGAGATAACAAACAAAGATATGTGGCAAAGAATGCAACATGAATACTAGAATGTTATCATTATGCATATATGCATGGTTTATGTATGATGAATGCTGACAAACAGACATTTCTAACACAAACAAGTCCAACGATCAAGGAACAAACATCCGGTACTACATCTCAAGAGAGAAAGCCAGGCTCAGTGGAAGATATACAATCTGATGAGGGGCAAGAGATACCAGGAAACAAAGATCTCTGCGGGGGAATGAGCATCATTCATTCCAACTGGGGAAAATTCGTTGCACAGATGAACTCCGACGTATAAGCAACTCTATCGGGGAAGTTATCAAAGAGGAGGATGGATCTCTGGAAGGGAACAACCATAAACCAGAAGCTTCCAAAGATCACCAGATACTATCCTACCTAATAGGATCATATCTGCTGAGGAGGAGGGATCAGTACCCTTGTTGAGAATCTTACCATCCTTGGGAGAGCACTAAAGACATCCCCAGTATCCCTTCATCACTGTGAATATTCACTTTGTTTAAAAACAACTTATGAAAACTTTGATTATTTAAAACAATGATATTTTTCAATTAAAACATGCAAAACATTTGTTGAATAGAAACAAATAAGAGTGCAAATAATTGGATAAAGGCTTAACTTTATTTGATGGAATGGTAGTCTGCAAATGGCAAGACTCCATAGATCTTTACAAATTTGAAATTGGTGATATATATTGGAAAAAGGGCTACATTGAACATAATGACCATTTCTCCACCAATTCTGAATCCGATGTATTTGAAGCTTTGGTTGATGATGAATGAGCGAGAATCTCTGGCGGATGACAGTTTGTAGAATAAAGTCTTGTCAATATGCAGTTACTTGCCAAATCCTTAATTTTTGCCTAGATTGCCCCAGGGTGAGGTACTCAATCTAGCGGGTTACATATATTTTTTTTGTGTGTCTCTAACTTTTGCCTGGATCGCCCTTTCGGGTTTTCAATCCACCGAGACGCTCATTTTTGCCTAAGTCGCCCTTTCGGGTTTTCAACTTAGCAAGCTATTCTGTTTTTATTTTTAGGCGAAGTATTTCTTGACTACATCTGAATTCACAGGAAGAGTGAAATCCTCCCCATCCATAGTTGTAAGTATCAATGCACCGCCGGAAAAGGCTCTCTTGACAACATATTGACCTTCATAGTTTGGAGTCCACTTGCCCCTGGAATCGGGCGCGAAAGACAAGACTTTCTTGAGTACAAGGTCACCTTCTCTGAACATTCGAGGTTTGACCTTCTTATCAAAGGCTTTCTTCATACTTTGTTGATATAACTGACCATGGCACATGGCAGTCAATCTCTTCTCTTCTATCAAATTCAGTTGGTCGTAGCGACTCTGAACCCATTCAGCATCAGTCAACTTGGCTTCCATCAAGACTCTCATTGAGGGGAAATCTACCTCTACTGGGAGCACAACCTCCATGCCGTAAACAAGAGAAAAAGGGGTTTCCCCTGTTGAAGTGCAGACAGATGTACGATACCCATGCAAAGCAAACGGCAGCATCTCATGCCAATCCTTGTACGTGACTACCATCTTTTGTATAATTTTCTTGATATTCTTATTAGAAGCTTCAACAACCCCATTCATCTTGGGTCTATAAGGCGAAGAATTATGATGCGCGATCTTGAACTCACCACATAGCTCTTTCATCATCTTGTTGTTCAAGTTAGATCCATTATCAGTAATGATCTTATCTGGCACACCATATCGGCATATGAGTTGATTCTTGATAAACTTCACAACCACCTGCCTGGTCACATTTGCATATGACGCTGCTTCAACCCATTTAGTGAAGTAATCAATTGCTACGAGAATAAATCTGTGTCCATTGGACGCTTTCGGCTCTATCATGCCAATCATGTCGATTCCCCACATGGAGAAGGGCCATGGTGATAAAATCACATTCAGAAGTGTCGGGGGAATATGAATCTTATCCGTATAGATCTGACACTTATGGAATTTCTTCACATATTTGCAGCAGTCAGACTCCATTGTCACCCAGTAGTAGCCTGCTCTCAACATCTTTCTAGCCATGGCATGTCCATTGGAATGAGTACCAAATGAACCCTCATGGACCTCAGTCATTAATAGGTCTGCTTCGTGTCTATCCACGCATCTGAGCAGCACCATATCAAAATTTCTCTTGTAAAGCACATCACCATTGAGGTAGAAACTGCCTGACAATCTCCTCAGAGTCTTCCTATCTTTCACAAATGCCCCAGGCGGGTAAATCTGGTTCTGAAGGAAACACTTGATGTCATAATACCATGGCTTATCATCTTTTACTTCTTCTACTGCAAATACATGAGTTGGTCTGTCCAAGCGCATCATAGTGATATTGGGAACTTCATTCCAAAGTCTTACCACAATCATTGAAGCAAGTGTAGCAAGAGCATCTACCATACGATTCTCGTCTCGAGTAATATGATGGAAGTCAACCTCAGTAAAGAATGTTGAAATCCTCCTCGCATAATCCCTATATGGAATGAGGCCAGGGTGATTCGTTTCCCATTCACCCTTAATCTGATTAACAATGAGGGCCGAATCACCATAAATATCAAGATACTTGATCCTAAGATCAATGCACTCTTCCAATCCCATAATACAAGCCTCATACTCAGCCATATTATTCGTGCATTTGAAAGTTAGCCTTGCTGTAAAAGGAAAATGTGTGCCCTGAGGAGTAATAATCACTGCCCCAATACCATTTCCATATTGGTTTACAGCGCCGTCAAATACCATACTCCATCTGGAACCAAGCTCTGGCCCTTCATTGAGTGTAGGTTCATCGCAATCTTTCATTTTCAAATACAAAATCTCCTCATCCGGGAAGTCATACTGAACTGACTGATAATCCTCAATCGGTTGATGTGCCAAGTGGTCAGCCAAGATACTACCTTTAATAGCCTTCTGAGCTCGATACTCAATATCATACTCAGATAACAACATCTGCCAACGGGCGATCCTCCCTGTTAAAGCAGGCTTCTCGAAGATATACTTGATCGGATTCATTTTGGATATCAACCAAGTCGTATGATTCAACATATACTGGCGTAAGCGCTTAGCAGCCCAAGCCAAAGCACAGCATGTCTTCTCAAGCATTGAGTATCGAGACTCACAATCAGTAAACTTCTTACTCAAATAGTAGATGGCATGCTCTTTCTTTCCTGATTCGTCCTGCTGACCCATGACACAACCCATTGAGTCTTCAAGAACAGTCAGATACATAATCAATTGTCTTCCTTCTATAGGCGGAGACAGGATCGGAGGCTCAGACAAGTATTCTTTAATACTGTCAAAAGTTTTCTGGCAATCTTCGGTCCAATCATGGGACTGATCTTTCCGGAGGAGCTTGAATATCGGCGCACATGTGGCAGTCATGTGGGATATGAACCTGGAAATGTAATTCAAGCGGCCAAGAAAACCTCGGACTTGCTTCTCAGTTTTGGGCGTTGGCATCTCTTGTATTGCTTTGACCTTTGCAGGATCAACCTCAATACCTCTTTCACTAACGATAAAGCCCAATAGCTTGCCGGAACGGACTCCAAATGTACACTTGTTGGGATTCAGACAAAGCTTGTACTTCCTCAAACGCTGAAAAAGTTTCAACAGGTGTTCTACATGTTCAACTTCCGTTCTCGACTTAGCAATCATATCATCAACATATACCTCGATCTCCTTATGCATCATATCATGAAACAAGGTAGTCATAGCTCGTTGATACGTGGCTCCGGCGTTCTTCAAACCGAAGGGCATCACTCGATAACAGAATGTTCCCCCAAGGTGTGATGAATGTTGTCTTCTCCATATCCTCGGGTGCCATTTTAATCTGATTATATCCGGAAAATCCGTCCATAAATGAGAAGACCTTGAATTTAGCTGTATTATCTACCAACATGTCAGTATGTGGTAGTGGAAAATCATCTTTCGGACTAGCTTTATTCGAGTCTCTATAGTCCACACACATCCGGACTTTTTCATCCTTCTTAGGCACGGGCACAATATTGGCCACCCATTGAGGATATGTAGAAGTCACCAGAAACCCCACATCAATTTGCTTCTGAACTTCCTCCTTGATCTTTACTGCCATATCGGGATGAGTTCTTCTGAGCTTCTGCTTCACAGGCACGCACTCAGGCTTCAAAGGTAGGAAATGTTGCACAATATCTGTATCTAGACCAGGCTTGTCTTCATATGACCAGGCAAAGACATCAACATATTCTCGTAGCAACTCAATCAACCCCTTCTTAACAGATTCTTCCAGGAGTGCCCCAATCTTCACTTCTCGCACACAATCTTCAGACCCCAAGTTAACTGTTTCCAGATTCTCAAGATGCGGCTGAATGATCTTCTCCTCATGCTCAAGTAGACGGGTAATCTCGTCAGGAATCTCTTCAACATCATCTTCTTCCGCTTCAAATACAGGGAATTCAAAGTTGGGAGATGGTGTTGGATCATTATGTTCAATGGGTTTGATCAACCTGCATAAGGATTTTGGATATAAAAGAGATTTTAGAATTCAAGCAAGGCAAATCATTATGCAGATGAAAAGATTGATTTTATTCTTAAGGTTTTATGTGATCACCAATTTCATGCAAAAGCAAAAAGGGAAAATAATTGGAAAAACAAACATTTAACATGAATTTATTGAATGAAAACATCATTGTATTTATGTGCCAACAATGTAATCACTTCCCCCTTTGGCATGGGAGAAGGGTTTTTAAACACAATGAACATTACTTTGACTTATGGATAACTGTTGGAATATCCACAACGACCCAATTATTGCAGATCCCTCCAGGGATAATGAAATTGCCAGAATCCTCTCCGTCCTCTCCCAAAATGGCAGCAGCCTCTTCGTCTTGACCGGTGTGGATGAAACCCCAACTCTTGAACAAACCTTGCTTGTTGAAGACCCCAGAAGAATAGCATATGCCATCCCGGGACTTGTTGTCTTCTAGCTTGATCATTTGCCTCAAACCGGAAGTTGCACCATGCTCTATGGCCAACTTTGCATCTTTGTAGGAAGCAAATGAAGGAATTCTCTTCTCAATAGGTTCAACAATAAATAAAGCTTGGAACGGAGTTCCAACTTCATCCTCAGCATCTATATAAGAGAAGGAAGACAAATGGCTAACCAGGAGAGCCTTCTCTCCCCCTACCACCACCAGCTTCTTATTCTTTACAAATTTCAGTTTCTGGTGTAGGGTGGATGTCACGGCGCCAGCCTCGTGAATCCATGGTCGGCCTAGGAGACAGATATACGATGGGTGAATATCCATAACCTGGAAGGTAATCTGGAAATCACTTGGTCCGATTTTGACTGGGAGATCAACCTCACCAATCACAGTTTTCTGAGACCCATCGAAAGCCTTCACAACTACTCCACTCTGCCTCATGGGAGGCCCCTGATATGATAATTTCGCGAGAGTGGTCTTCGGCAATACATTCAACGATGACCCAGTGTCCACCAACACATTGGACATGGCGTCATCTTTGCAGCTCATAGATATATGTAATGCCAAGTTATGGTCTCTTCCCTCCTCGGGGAGATCAGCGTCACAAAAACTCAGGTTGTTACAAGCGGTGATGTTTGCAATAATGCTATCAAATTGTTCTAGCGTGACATCGTGATCTACATACGCCACATCCAACACCTTCTGCAGAGCTTCTCGGTATGGTTTTGAATTCAAAAGCAATGATAACACAGATATTTTGGATGGCGTTTGTAGAAGCTAGTCTACAACGTTGTACTCGCTTCTCTTGATGAGCCTCAGCATCTCATCAGAATCTTCTTTCATATTGCCAATCGGGCCAGCAGAAGCAGGAGTTTTCAACGTAGAGGAGGGCTTAGCAACAAGTGTCAGATTCAGAGTGCCCACAGCATTCCCTATCGGGCGTTCAACAAAATCAGCATCAACACTTCCTCGAGCATCAACTTGAGGCTTCAACGGAGCTGAAAATACACGACCGCTGCGGGTCAAACCACTAACGTCAGCAATATTTACGACAGATGAAGAAGGCAGGGACACCTCTTTCCCATTCTCCACTGCTACAACATTGTAGCGATAAGGAACCACCTTCTCAGAGGAGTACGGTACAGGTCCGGATGGCTTGATAGTCAGAGTTGGAGAAAACTTCTGCTTGCTACCATCATACTTGATGACAACAGGATCAGGTATCCAGAACACCAGAGAAATTACGTTGACTTCGGGAGCATCTTCGTCAACATTTCTGTTCTGAAGGATCTCAATGACTCCTTCGTCCAACATCTCTTGAACATCCTTGCGCACCTGGCGACACCCTCTCTGATTAACAGAGCATACTCGACATCTATCGTGGTCGTGTTCATAATGGCTATAATCACACAGCAAGCGATGCATCTCAACCAGCGATTGTCGGATATGACTGACGTATTTAACTTTGTACTTGCCAGGACAACCCTGGACCATATTAACAGACTTCCCATGCTCGGGCAGTGGGTTCTTCTTCACATTCGGACCTACGTCCTCGAAAAACAGAATCCCGCTTCTCACAAGGTCTTGCACCTTGGTCTTCAGGGGATAACAATTCTCCATGTCATGTCCGGGAGCGCCGGAATGATATACACAATGAAGTTCAGGCTTGTACCACCACTGGGGGTTAGCAGGTACAGCGGGAGGGTCTCGCGGAGTGATTAACTTTCTATCGATTAGAGATGGATAGAGTTCAGCATAAGTCATCGGAATTGGATCAAAGGTGACCCTCTTCCTCTCATAGCTGGTGTTGGCACTGTTGTTGTTATTTCGAGGCTGGTAGGCCTGCTGTTGTGGATGTTGTTGTTGTTGTTGATATTGCTGAGTTTGTGGTTGTTGATAATGTTGAGCTTCCCTGAAAACAGGTGCTATATGAGCCACCTAATGTTGATTATTGATTGGGCGCGTAATCTTCCTCTTCACAGAGGGTCTTCTCTTGACATGGGAAGACACAAGCATGTGCCTCTCCCTCCTTCTTCTTCGCAAAGCTTCCATATCTCTTTGCTGAAGAGCCTTCATCTCGAGTTAAGCGTCCTTCACGGACCCCATCTTCCAATCTCATCCCCATATTCACCATCTCGGTGAAGTCTGAGGGAGCACTGGCTATCATCCTCTCGTAATAAAACGAGCTCTAGGTCTTCAAGAAGATCTTGGTCATCTCTTTCTCCTCTAGGGGTGGCACTATCTGAGCTGCCAATTCGCGCCACCTCTGGGCGTATTCTTTGAAGGTATCTTTCTCTTTCTAGGACATCGCCCTCAACTGGTCCCTATCAGGAGCCATATCCACGTTGTATTTATATTGCTTGACGAAGGCTTCGCCACGTTCGTTGAAAGAGCAGATGTTCGAACTTTCCAGACCCATGTACCACCGGAGAGCGGCACCGGACAGACTGTCCTGGAAATAGTGGATGAGCAGTTGATCATTATCAGTTTGTGTCGACATCTTACGAGCATACATCACAAGATGACTGAGAGGGCATGTGTTTCCCTTATACTTCTCAAAGTCAGGCACTTTGAATTTAATAGGGATTTTCACGTTGGGCACATGGCACAACTCAGCAGCACTCTTACCAAAGAGGTCCTTCCCCCTCAAAGTTTTCAGTTCCTTGCGAAGTTCAAGGAATTGGTCCTTCATGTCATCCATCTTCTCATAAACATCTGGGCCCTCAGATGGCTCAGAATGATAGATGGTATCTTCGACCCTTGGTAATGTGTGCACGACGGGAGGTGGCACTGAAAGGACCGGGCTAGGTGCTGGCAAAGAAGCAAGAGTTGGAGCAAAACCCTCTGGCACAAAGTTGGCGGGCATTCCCCAAGGGAACCCAGCTGGCATAGATGGCGCAAAGTGGGTTGTTGCAGCAGGCACAGTAGAAGTTACGATCTTAGAAATGACCGTCCTCTGGGGAGGAGTTGCAGGTGTTGGAGAAGACTGGCTCTGGGCAGCTAAGAATGACTCCATCAGGGTAGTCAATCTGGCTACTTCCTCCTTCAGCTCGCGGTTCTCTTGTTCCAAATGATCCATCAGTCTTGAAGAGTTGGCTCTGGTGTAGTACCTGTGCGTCAACTTGTCTTCAAAATAAATGAAGAACACAACGTTAGACCAAAGGACAAGAAGCCTGGAGCAAAACCTGCTTATGCACATGATGCATGTAATGCTTGTGCATATGATTTGTTTTTTTTATTTCAGAGGAACTTTAGAGTTCTATATGCAAATTTTGGGAAATGTTACATTTTTATCACATATGGAAACATCTGATCAATAATATCTGGAAAATATATTTTTTTACACCAAAGGAGTACAACATTGGTAACCAAATACAAGGGAAAAGGAAAATGATCATCCTATGGATCCCTAGAAACAATCATCTAAAGCTCGAGACACATGAAGATAAGATGCAAGAAGCCTCTTCACCTCCTCCTCATAGGCTGCCTCGATATCTGCCTTTTCCTTGGCGAGTGGATCGTACTTCCTCTTCCAAAACCCAGAAGACTGAGGAAGCAGAGAAGTCCATGCGTCATTAGGATCAGATGCTCGAGAAACTCAATCAAAGTATCCTTCTCCTTGATCTGCTGAAGCAACTCTTCTCGTTCACGGATCCAAGCACGTGAACGATCTTCATCTCTTAACTCCTCTACTCCTTGGTCAGGGAGGGTTGACGACCCAGCCATAAACAAAGGTGTAGGTCTCGGATATTTCATACGGCATGAGGTACTCAGAAGCTCTCCTCCTAATCCAAGCAGTGTAAGGCTCCAAAGCGATACCATTCTTAGGACCCAACTCCTTCCTTCCTTTCCTATGAATCTTGCGCCAAGCGTGGACCATCCTGCCCTTCAAGCCTTGGGGATCTTTACCCTCCTGAAAGAACACACCCTCTAACAGAATGTTATTGGGTTTATCCTTTAGGGGGAACCCAAGCTGACGACGTGCCAAAACGGGGTTGTAGCTAATCCCACCACATGTACCGAGAAGAGGTACATTGGAGAATTGACCACAAGAGTCAATAATCTGCACGCCATCATACACACGGTTGTACCAAGAGATGTCATCATTAGTGAGAGACATAAATCTCGTGGACCACCGTAGACATCCCTTGTTCTCCTTGAAGGCGGCCGTCTGCGGTAAGTGAGAAATAAACCACTTATACAACAGAGGCAAACAACACACAATGGCACCACCACCCTTTGCATTCCTCATATGCAAAGAAAAATAAGTGTCACCCAACAGAGTCGGAACGGGATTAAGAGTAGAGAAAATCCTAATAGCGTTCACATCCACAAACTTGTCGATGTTGGGGAATAACACTAACCCATAGATGAGAAGTACAAATATGGCTTCAAAGGCATCCTCACTCATGGCCTTTCCATACATAGTAGCTTGAGCAATGAGGAACTGATAAGGGAGACCTTGAATTCCACCTTTGGTAGTCATATGAGCACCAACTAGAGATTCATCTATATGAAACATATCAGCTATCTCTCGAGAAGTAGGAATACTCTCTAAGCCACTGAACGGCAACTGGTCTAGAATAGGTATGCCCACAAGATAGGCATACTCCTCAGGCGTAGGCAAAAGCTGAAAATCCGGGAACGTAAAGCAGCGGTACAAAGGATCATAAAACTATACCAATACACTCATCAACCCTTCATCCACCTGAGTAGTCAGAAGAGGAAGAAGCTTCCCAAAACGAGCTTTAAAACCCAAGGGATCTAATACATAGGATGTCAAATTCCTTAGTTCTTTCAAATCTGGTTGTCTGAAGCTGTACTTTTTTGTATTTCTTCTTTGTCTTTCCATGTCTGAAAATTTGCAAATAGACCTCTTAAGTTCCTTGAAGATTTTCTTATTATTGATGATATGAATGCAAATGGGTGCATGAATGCATGAATGCAACAATCACACTCAAGGGTCAAGCAAGGCACACCAAACAAAGGTCATGGGATGGATCATGGCATCCTTAATATCAATCATCCATTTTGGTGGATTATGGTTTACACCTTATCAACACCCAAGTTCCATTGATATTAAGGATACATGAACGGATCAACTATGAATCAAGGGTTTGTTGCAAGTCACGAGCATGGAGTCTCGGTTAAGAACCACCCACAGGGAGTGTACTAGGGTTTAACCTGCCAAACATGTTCTATAAGAGGTTCCCATAGTCATCATCCCATCTTTCGAATATTATCGGAGAAACGACTACTCGTATTCCAAAATTATTCTCAAGAGAGACTCTTATGAGTGAAGTATCGCGTAACAATCGTATCAAATCTTACACTTGAACGACTTTCGCACTACATCCTAAGAATAGGCCAAGATGGGCTTGGTAAACTAAGGTCCTTGGCTTCTAAGGTCTATATTGGAAAGAGTAATGTCTAACCACAACTACTTGTGTGACATTATTGATCCCAACATGACCTCCACCAAGTGAATGGACTTGCAAGTCAACTTGCTAAGGAATAACTCCATACAAGTTAACAAGACTATGTCATTCTCCTATCCTAAGTGCACTCGAGTTCGGGTATAGAACTCATCTCACAAAGATCACCAAGCATACAAGGATTTAATATTCAAGCAATTCAATCATTACATACAATACAGTAATCCCAAATTGCACACAAATATGTCACAAAATAATATACACAACAATACAACAAATATGAAAAGTAGGCAAAACCCACTAGGCAAAGATCCCCAGCAGAGTCGCCATTTTTCTGTAGCGGGCTATTCGTTACCATTAGAGATATTGACTAAATCCAAGGTAAATCATACAAATCGAGTCACAACCGTACTTCTATTTATCCAAAGGAATGGTTAGAAAGCGAACAAAAACCTAAAAGTTTTATTGAATCAAAAATTAGTAAAAATGTCAGATATCTGGGTAAGGGGGTTGGTTATGCAATGAGAAGGTTTTAAGCACCCAAAACATCCTAGGTACTCCTAGGGAGCCCTTTTTAAATTGGTTTTAAGGTTGGTATTTGGTGAAAATTTGTTTGTGCAAACATGATTGAAGAGATGAAAAGAGAATATACAAGTTTATTTACATTTGTGTTTGGATGGATAAACCCATTGCCTACGTACCATCTTAAAAAAGATTAGGATCAAAACCTCGTAGTTCGGGGTAAAAATCTCAAAATTGAGTTGGTGAATTGATTGGTCCAAAAGCCTTAAGGTCTTTTGTTATCCAAGGGAGAAAACTCAACCTAAAACCACAAATCCACCATGTGAGGATAACTTCAACATGCTAGTGAGGGGTTAACCCTATAATAAGCATGGAAGACTCATTGTCCATCACTAAGGATATAGGTGAGCATTACATCTACCTCAAGGATAACTCAAACCTAATAGCTAAAGGTTATGAAAAGAGTTTGATCAAGAGAGTGGCCATTGAAACTACAAAGAAAAGTATTTGGGTGGGTGGTATTTACCAATGAAAAGTATTTACAAAATATGGTCAAAGTTGATTTAAAGGTTCAATTCAAAATAAATGTTATGAAAAGAAGGTTTGAAAATCAAAAGCATAAGACTTAGGTTTCTAATTTTTGAAAACAAGTGTTAAATGTTTGCACAAAGGTTTTGGCTTGGGTTAGAGTGGAGAGACGAAGAAGAAAGGCTAAAGTCCTAATCATACAAGAGGTAAGGGATAAGAGTACAAGACCACAAATGGAGTTCCTCTCTGAGATCATATTGATGATCCAAGTAGCTCCCATCCTTTGGAATAAGCAATCACATAAGCATAAACTCAAACAATGAACAATCAAATGAACTCTCGGAAAGCTCCTCAATGTATCTTCGGTCCCTCTCTCTTAGAACCTCATGGTAATGGTTCCTCAATTTGGATCAAGTTGGAATCCCTAGAACAAGAACACATACATCAAAAGATTCTAGAAAAACAAACAAGGAATGGACAAGAAGAGTTTAGAAGTTGGTCCTTTCAAGGTCATCTTTCAACATTAAGCATTCTAAAGGCCCAATGCCTAGTTGCTCTTTGACTCCAAATTTTGCATAGGAAAAGTCCTAAAGTCTAAGTCCATTTTGTCCAATTCTTTGCATTGTGGTCAACAACAATCAAACAAAACACAAGCACAAAAGTATATACAAAATCATGTGCTCAAGTGAGCAAAAGAAAAATTGCATTAACATAAACATGTGCTCAAGTGAGCAAAAGGGAAAAGCCAATGAATAATATGTGCAAGAATGGTAAACTGCATAAAAGTAAAGAGCAAAAGTAAATGTTAATGGTTAATGATTAGTGTTAGTAGTTAGTGTGCCATAAGGCAAATTTAGCGCTATGTTAAGCAATCGTAATTGGACTTATGTAGAAGTCACAACTATCTGAGGCCGGTCAATAATAATGTAGGCAACAACACAAGTTAGAAGTCTTGATTAGTGAACCAAGTTCCAACAACTTGCCATGCCAAAAAGAAGAAGAGAATTGATCTTGTGTTGGTTTAAGTCCTTTGCATGATTTAGGAAGCAACCTATCCTTAATGCAAAGCCATTCATTTGATCAATTGATCAAGATGAATTAGATTTGATTCAAGGAAGATTAAGCCTCCCTAATCAATGCTAACTTATCAACCTTTAACTCATTGATCAAAAAGAAAGAAGAAGAAGAAGGAGATGAATAATGGATAATGAAAATGGAAAGAATAAAGTGCATTAAATGAAATGGAATGTACCAATCAACAAGTGTTGGCCATTGACATTAAGGATCATGGTCAAACAATCAAAAACAGAAGTGAGATGAAGATTGGAAGTCAAGACATGAACAAAATATTTTTAGCATTTTTAATATTTGAAAATAAACTTGAATTAAAATATTAAAGAAAGGTCAAACTTCAAAATCACTTCAAATCAACTTTGGAAAGTCCAAGTGATTTATCCCAAGTTCAACAAGGTCAAACAAAGTTTGACAAAAAAATTTCAGCATTTTTAAAAGTCAGAAACTATTTTTAATCAATTAAAAATGAATAAAAACAACCTAATTGAACTAAAATCTCAAATCAATTAATAAATTGATGAGAATATTTTTCATAGATCCATCATCATTCAAATAGGTTAAGAAAATATTTTTGTATTTTTTGAATATCAAAAACTATTTAAAATGAATTAAAAATGACCAGAAAAGAGAAAATTTATAAATAAAATCAAATGATGAAATAAAAAATATTAAAAATCATTTTTGGAAACTAGAATTAAAAAGAGAAATAATGCAACTGGTCCCATATTTTTTGGATTAAAAATGAGAGAGTTATGAATTTTTGATGTTAAATGAAAAAAAAGAAATAAAATGGAAATTAAGAAAATCAGAAAAAAAAGGAGAGGCGTCTGATCAAGCCTCATTAATTGACGTGGCTGATCAAACGCTCCACATGCGCGCGCTCACCATAAGCCTTAGTCAATGAGACACACGAGGCATTAAAATAAGTCATAACAATTGATGGCCACGATTAGATCTGGAAAACGCATTTGATGGCTCAGATTTGATCTGGCAAAGAGATGGTGGTGTACACCACCGTCTTCTCCGGTGAGAGTTGCAGAGGTAAAAATCTTAATGAAAACGAGCGATCCTCATATCATTGGAAAGCTGGGGTGATGTACATCACCCCTGTACCATTAGTTTCTCTTCTAGATCCCTATAGTAAGAGAAATCAGAAGGATAAAAATATGGTGTTCATGCTGAACTTCATGGATTTCAACAATTAAGCACTCAATAATGATGCCTCTATAGAGAGGACTTCAGACAACACAATAGTAACAAGAAATAGGCAATGTATGATGAGATTCGAAGAGATCAACATTTGAAGTAAACCTCTGAAATGGAGAACTTAGGAGCACGAATTCTTGATGTTCAAGCTTGCAGTGTGATCTCTGGATGAAGTGGATGAAGGCTAAGGAACTTTAGATCTGAAATTTCAATCGAGGAGATCAAAATTTAGATCTGAAATTTGAGAGAAAATTGAGATTGTTCCTTTAGTGAGAGGTTGGGGAATCAATTCAGCAGGGTTTCAGGCGCCTTCAGGTTGAGTTTTGAAGTGAGCAATGCCTTCTATTTATAGATGGAGCTGATGCAAAGTCATGAAGAATTCATGTGCATGAGAATTGGGTCCTCCATGCATGGGCCTGTGCAGGCGCATGTGAGGCCCAAAACCTGGTGCAAATGGATGTTGAGCTTGTTTGGAGAAGGTTTGGACGTGTGATTTGCAAGGTAATGGCTTGTGCATGAAGCTTCATCATGAATTGCATAATTGTGCCTAAAACTTTATCTCTTCGAAAACGCCAATTAGGAAATCCAAACATAAGCATATGGGTAATGGTTGGAAAGGTCTTGACATAAGGAACAAGTGTTATGTTGAACAAAAACTCATTTGAGGTGTGGAAATTTATGAAAACAGGCCATGAAGTTCATAGTGTAAAACATGCCTTTGAGAACTTTGTCAAAATGAAACAACTTCAAGCCCTTCTTTTTTGATGATGCAAACTTCAAATGAAAAAACCTCCAACGTCAAAGTTGTAGATATTTTCAAGACAATCAATATGGACTTAAATTTTTGCATCATTTGGATTTTTGATGAAGAAGTTATGGGCACTTGAAGTTTGACTTTTTTGCCTTTCAATGCCTTTTGTCCAAAGTGACCTATAATGTTTTGCATTATCACATGTATTTCTTTTGATATTTTGAAACTTTTTTAAACATAACATTTGAAGTAGACATCTTAATATTTCCAATGCATTTGATCCCACCTCAAAATCATAAAAAATGAATGAGTTATGTTCATGGGAAGTTGACCAAAAATTAGGGTTTCAGTCAAAATGACCTATAATGTATTGGAATGGGAGATGACCTTCCAAGCTTCAAATCAATTTTTTATGAACATTAAAGTTGTTCATATTGTCCTTAAGAACATTTTTACTCTTGGGGTCATCTCCATTTTACCAACACACTAAACTTTAGGTCTCTGTTCATTTCAAAATAGTCAGATGAATTGACTGATCAACTTTTCAAGTCCACAACTCATATCTTGATGAATTGATGATTGAGGACACTCAAATAATCTCAAATATGAATTAAATGATGAATTAGAGAACTTCCCTTGATTGTATTTGACCATGGGCTGAGGTTGCTTCATTAGCAAGGCATTGTGGTACGCAGATGAATTAGGGTTTCCTTGAGGAACAAACCTCAAACCCTTTGACTTGCTTTGATCAAAATGATGAATTGAGATGCTAGGGAGGCATATTTGATGGATGAGAGCTTTGGGAACCATTGCCATGCTTGCTTTCATCTCCTCTTGGCCATATCATTGCACAAAGGATCACCTAGAAGCTTTTGGCCTTGTGATTGCTCAAGCTACAAACAAGAAATGTTAGTGGCATATTTTTGTGCTTTTGGTTAGTAAATAAAATGAGAAAGAAATGATATATAATTCAATCATGCTTGGTGATCTCAAACCTACTCACAAGAGGTCCCACCCAAAGGCAAGGGAACCAAGATGCTTATGATCCTTGAGGCTTTGCAAATGAAATGCTATGATGCCATGAGGGATCTTAGGGTCTAATTTGTAAGGGGATAAAAATAGGATTTACAACTACCGGTATAAGGGTAGAAGACCACAGACTCCGTCGGGGCAAAGATGGATAATTACTGGTTATTGAGCAATTATTCATCTATACCACAGGGGAGTGCAGGAAACAGTCACAAGAAGCCAATCTAGGATCAAACTAGAGAGGCACACTGAATCAAGATTTGTCCCTATGAGGATATAGCTCAATGGGGAACTCCATCCCAATATATGTGTTGGGAGGAAACAGAAACAACCATCATCCACGAGGATATATCTCGGTGGGGAATATGGAAGGAAGGATAAACACTTTCTGCTTATGGGGCTGACTCTATATGGAGAGATCAAACACAAACATCTGCTTGGGGAAGCACATTACCCACTAGCAAGAGATAACAAACAAAGATATGTGGCAAAGAATGCAACATGAATACTAGAATGTTATCATTATGCATATATGCATGGTTTATGTATGATGAATGCTGACAAACAGACATTTCTAACACAAACAAGTCCAATGATCAAGGAACAAACATCCGGTACTACATCTCAAGAGAGAAAGCCAGGCTCAGTGGAAGATATACAATCTGATGAGGGGCAAGAGATACCAGGAAACAAAGATCTCTACGGGGGAATGAGCATCATTCATTCCAACTGGGGCAAAGTCGTTGCACAGATGAACTCCGACGTAGAAGCAACTCTATCGGGGAAGTTATCAAAGAGGAGGATGGATCTCTGGAAGGGAACAACCATAAACCAGAAGCTTCCAAAGATCACCAGATACTGTCCTACCTAATAGGATCATATCTGCTGAGGAGGAGGGATCAGTACCCTTGTTGAGAATCTTACCATCCTTGGGAGAGCACTGAAGACATCCCCAGTATCCCTTCATCACTGTGAATATTCACTTTGTTTAAAAACAACTTATGAAAACTTTGATTATTTAAAACAATGATATTTTTCAATTAAAACATGCAAAACATTTGTTGAATAGAAACAAATAAGAGTGCAAATAATTGGATAAAGGCTCAACTTTATTTGATGGAATGGTAGTCTGCAAATGGCAAGACTCCATAGATCTTTACAAATTTGAAATTGGTGACATATATTGGAAAAAGGGCTACATTGAACATAATGACCATTTCTCCACCAATTCTGAATCCGATGTATTTGAAGCTTTGGTTGATGATGAATGAGCGAGAATCTCTGACGGATGACAGTTTGTAGAATAAAGTCTTGTCAGTATGCAGTTACTTGCCAAATCCCTAATTTTTGCCTAGATTGCCCCAGGGTGAGGTACTCAATCTAGCGGGTTACATATATTTTTTTTGTGTGTCTCTAACTTTTGCCTGGATCGCCCTTTCGGGTTTTCAATCCACCGAGACGCTCATTTTTGCCTAAGTCGCCCTTTCGGGTTTTCAACTTAGTGAGCTATTCTGTTTTTATTTTTAGGCGAAGTATTTCTTGACTGCATCTGAATTCACAGGACGAGTGAAATCCTCCCCATCCATAGTTGTAAGTATCAATGCACCGCCTGAAAAGGCTCTCTTGACAACATATTGACCTTCATAGTTTGGAGTCCACTTGCCCATGGAATCGGGCGCGAAAGACAAGACTTTCTTGAGTACAAGGTCACCTTCTCTGAACATTCGAGGTTTGACCTTCTTATCAAAGGCTTTCTTCATCCTTTGTTGATATAACTGACCATGGCACATGGCAGTCAATCTCTTCTCTTCTATCAAATTCAGTTGGTCGTAGCGACTCTGAACCCATTCAGCATCAGTCAACTTGGCTTCCATCAAGACTCTCATTGAGGGGAAATCTACCTCTACTGGGAGCACAACCTCCATGCCGTAAACAAGAGAAAAAGGGGTTGCCCCTGTTGAAGTGCAGACAGATGTACGATACCCATGCAAAGCAAACGGCAGCATCTCATGCCAATCCTTGTACGTGACTACCATCTTTTGTATAATTTTCTTGATATTCTTATTAGAAGCTTCAACAACCCCATTCATCTTGGGTCTATAAGGCGAAGAATTATGATGCGCGATCTTGAACTCACCACATAGCTCTTTCATCATCTTGTTGTTCAAGTTAGATCCATTATCAGTAATGATCTTATCTGGCACACCATATCGGCATATGAGTTGATTCTTGATAAACTTCACAACCACCGTCTTCTCCGGCGAGGTTGCATTTTCCGGTGGGAGTTGTAGAGGTAAAAATCTTAATGAAAACGAGCGATCCTCATATCATTGGAAAGCTGGGGTGATGTACATCACCCCTGTACCATTAGTTGCTCTTCTAGATCCCTATAGTAAGAGAAATCAGAAGGAGAAAAATATGGTGTTCATGCTGAACTTCATGGATTTCAACAATTAAGCACTCAATAATGATGCCTCTACAGAGAGGACTTCAGACTACACAATAGTAACAAGAAATAGGCAATGTATGATGAGATTCGAAGAGATCAAAATTTGAAGTAAACTCTGAAATGGAGAACTTAAGAGCACGAATTCTTGATGTTCAAGCTTGCAGTGTGATCTCTGGATGAAGTGGATGAAGGCTAAGGAACTTTAGATCTGAAATTTCAATCGAGGAGATCAAAATTTAGATCTGAAATTTGAGAGAAAATTGAGATTGTTCCTTTAGTGAGAGGTTGGGGAATCAATTCAGCAGGGTTTCAAGCGCCTTCAGGTTGAGTTTTGAAGTGAGCAATGCCTTCTATTTATAGATGGAGCTGATGCAAAGTCATGAAGAATTCATGTGCATGAGAATTGGGACCTCCATGCATGGGCCTGTACAGGCGCATGTGAGGCCCAAAACCTTGTGCAAATGGATGCTGAGCTTGTTTGGAGAAGGTTTGGACGTGTGATTTGCAAGGCAATGGCTTGTGCATGAAGCTTCATCATGAATTGCATAATTGTGCCTAAAACTTCATCTCTTCGAAAATGCCAATTAGGAAATCCAAACATAAGCATATGGGTAATGGTTGGAAAGGTATTGACATAAGGAACAAGTGTTATGTTGAACAAAAACTCATTTGAAGTGTGGAAATTTATGAAAACAGGCCATGAAGTTCATAGTGTAAAACATGCCTTTGAGAACTTTGTCAAAATGAAACAACTTCAAGCCCTTCTATTTTGATGATTCAAGCTTCAAATTAAAAAACCTCCAACATAAAAGTTGTAGATCGTTTCTAGAAAATCAAGATGGACTTAAATTTTGCATCATTTGGATTTTTGATGAAGAAGTTATGGGCACTTGAAGTTGGATTTTTTTGCCTTTCAATGCATTTGGTCCAAAGTGACCTATAATGTTTTGCATTATCACATGTATTTATTTTGATATTTTGAAACTTTGTTCAACATAACATTTGAATTAGACATCTTAAGCTTTCCAATGCATTTGATCTCACCTCAAAATCATAAAAAATGAATGATTTATGTTCTTGGGAAATTGACCAAAATTTAGGGTTTCAGTCAAAATGACCTATAATGTCTTGGAATGGGAGATGACCTTCCAAGCTTCAAATCAATTTTTGATGAACATGAAAGTTGTTCATATTGTCCTTAAGAACATTGTTACTCTTGGGGTCATCTCCATTTGACCAACACACAAAACGTTAGGTCTCAGTTCATTTCAAAATAGTCAGATGAATTGACTGATCAACTTTTCAAGTCCACAACTCATATCTTGATGAATTGATGATTGAGGACACTCAAATAAGATCAAATATGCATGAAATGATGAATTATAGAACTTCCCTTGATTGTATTTGACCATGGGCTGAGGTTGCTTCATTAGCAAGGCATTGTGGTACACAAATGAATTAGGGTTTCCTTGAGGAACAAACCTCAAACCCTTTGACTTGCTTTGATCAAAATGATGAATTGAGATGCTAGGGAGGCATATTTGATGGATGAGAGCTTTGGGAACCACTGCCATGCTTGCCTTCATCTCCTCTTGGCAATATCATTGCACAAAGGATCATCTAGAAGCTTTGGGCCTTGTGATTGCTCAAGCTACAAACAAGAAATGTTAGTGGCATATTTTTATGCTTTTGGTTAGTAAATAAAATGAGAAAGCAATGATATATAATTCAAGCATGCTTGGTGATCTCAAACCTACTCACAAGAGGTCCCACCCAAAGGCAAGGGAACCAAGATGCTTATGATCCTTGAGGCTTTGCAAATGAAATGCTATGATGCCATGAGGGATCTTAGGGTCAAAATTGGGGTCTTACAGGAAGTAATACATTTTGTTGTTTGTGAACCATTTGTAGTACCTTCACTTGTAGAAAACAAATACTTTATGTTATTTGTGGATGGGTTCAAAATAATCACACGGGTAGAACTCATCAAGTTTAAGCATGAGGTGCTTGCTGAGTTTCAGAAGTTCAAGGTGAAGGATGAAAAACAAAGTGGTGAGAAGCTGAAAATTCTCAGAACTGATGATGGAGGTGAGTATAACTCTATAGAGTTCATAAAGTTTTGTGAGGAGAATGAAATTGAGCATGAGGTGAATGCTCCATACACTCATCAACATAATGGTCTTGCTAAAAGAAGAAATCAAACTTTGCTTGATATGACAAGGAGCATGCTAAAGGAGAAGAAGTTGCCTCACACCTTATGGGAAGAAGTTGTTGCCACTGCAGCATATATGCTCAACAAATTTCCAACAAAGAACCTGAAGGAAACTGTTCCTTTTGAGAAGTGGACCGGTGATAAGCAAAGTGTGAGTCACTTTAGGGTATTTGGCTCTGTTTGTTACAAACATGTTCCAGGTGCTACTAGAAAAAAGTTGGATGATAAAAGCAAAGTAATGTTGTTGATTGGGTACCACAGTATAGGTGCATATAAGCGTTTTGTCCAATCACTAAGGTTGAAGTCAGCATAGACGCCATTGTGAAGGAATCAGAAGCGTGGGACTGGAGTAAGTCTCAATCCAACTCCGGTGTAATGCTAACACCTAAGTTCACTTCTGAAGATACTTCATAATCTGAAGGTTATGAAAATAAGTCAGAATTAGAAGATGATTATGTAGGTGACTCTGAAGATGAGTCTAACTCTGAAGGTGAATATGATTCTGATCTAAATTCTGATGATGATCCAGAGTCTGCTGGTCAAGACTCTAGAGGAGGTAAAACTTCTGAAGGTGGTGGTCCAACATCTGGAGGTGGTCAAGCATCTGATATTGTTCTAGCATCTGAAGAAGATTTTGAACAAGCTTAGACGCCATAAAGAATCAGACAAATACCAAGGAGATTTATAGAGTTTAACATGTTACAAGATACTGAAATGGACTCTGAGGGAGAAGTCATTCAGTGTGCCATGTTAGTAGACTCTGAACCAGTAAGTACTGAAGAAGTGCTTAAGAAGAAAGTGTGGTTGGAGGCCATGAAATAAGAACTTGAGGCTATAGAAATAAATAAGACTTGGGAGTTGACTGAGCTTCCAAAGAATAAGAAACCCATCAGCGCCATATGAGTTTTCAAGGTGAAACTGAAGCCAGATGGATCAATTTGCAAATACAAAGCAAGGTTAGTAGCAAGAGGACTTCTACATAGATTAATTTGAAGTGTTTGCGCCTGTAGCTAGACATGAAACAATCAAATTGGTGATTGTTATAGCTGCAAATATGAATTGGTCACTGATACATCTGGATGTGAATATTCCTTTTTGAATGATCCATTGCAAGAAGAGGTATATGTGTCATAACCTCCTAGATTTATGAAAATGAAGCAGGAACTGATAGTGTGCAGGTTACATAAAGCATTGTATGGACTGAAACAAGTTTCTAGAGCTTAAAATCTGAAAATTGATTCATTTTTCAAGCTCCAAGGATTCAGAAAGTGTGAGATGGAGTATGGAGTTTATGTTCATCATACTTCTGAATGAAATATGAGTCTGATGTGTCTCTATGTTGATGACATATTGATCACAAGAATTTATTTAGATGAGATAATGAAGTTCAAGAAGGTGCTAATGAATGAGTTTGAGATGACTAATCTGGGAAAAGATTCGAGCTGACAAATTGCAAGACTGCAATCATGCCTGCTGAAACAAATCACAAGTTGGATTATAATGTTGAGAGTGATGATGTAGATGCCACAACTTTTAAAAAGTTTGTTAGCGCATTGAGATATCTCTGTAACACCAGACTTGATATCTGTTATGTAGTTGGAATAGTAAGTAGTTTATGAACAAACCAAAATGGTCACATACCAAGCTGCTGTCAGGATTCTGAGTTATATTAAGGGGACTCTGAAGTATGGAATGTTATTCCCTTATGGTGTTAAGTCTAAATCAGAACTGATGTACTATTCAGATTCTGATTAGTGTGGAGACAGAGTTGACAGAAGAAGCACTTCTGGATATTTCTTCAACTATCTGGGAGGTCCTATCTCTTGATGCTTCAAAAAGCGACATGTGGTTGCATTGTCAATCTGTGAAACTGAGTACATTGCAAGTGCTTTATATTCATGTTAAGCTATTTGGCTTATGAATTTGTTGCAGGATCTGAAGATCAAAGTGAACAAGCCAGTGGAGCTAATGATTAACAATAAATCAACAATAAGCCATGCTAAAAATCCAGTGTTGCATGGAAGAAGCAAGCATATTGACACAAAGTTTCATTTTCTGAGGAATCAGGTTCAGAATAAAGTGCTAGAAGTTGTGCATTGTAGTACTCAGAAGCAATTTGTAGATGTGTTGACTAAAGCTGTGAAGACTGAACACTTTATCCACCTGAGTGATGGAATTGGTGTTGTAGAGTTTAGTTAGATTAATATTAATTAAGGGATGGTGTTAGAAGTAATCCATATTCAGTAGTGGTATTAGTTTTGTTAAGTTTAATCTAGCTAGTGTAGGTTAGCATTTTCGCCTACGTGGCATTATTGTTTGTGTATATAAACCAAAGGTGTAACAAAATTTTATAATGTAGTGAATATGGTTTCTTTTTAAAAGTTAGTTAGATCTATTTTCTCTCCATCTTCATCATCTCCATCTTCATCTTCAACCTTTTGCACCAACAATACTAATCTCTACTCACTCTTTACACCCCCATCTCATGAACATACACTTTCACCATCCCAAATTAAATTAGTCAACATCATATCTAATTAAATAACATACGAGTAATTCACAAATAATTCAAATAAATAGAATAATCTAAATTGGAGTGTTACACATACCGATTGAAAAATTCCATAGCCGGTTGCGGTGTCTTCCTTACTTATAAATCAATTATTCATCCCAATTAAGGCATCTTCCACAAATCCATTATCGTGACTCCTAATATGATCCTAGTGGCTTTGAGTCTCTAATCATTTGATATTAGAGCATAGGTTTAAATCAGGGGTTAACTATCCATTTAAATTTTGTTAATGTTTTGTATGTTCTATTTCAAAGTGCAAAAATAATCAAGACAAAAAGAGAGAAAAATAATCCAAGAGATTCAAATTTTACTCAGATTTTTCTTGGTTTTATTTGTCAAGTTTAAACTTTTTTTTTAGTGATTCATCCTAAAAGCCAATTAAAACAAAAATATTTTCTTTACAAGATGTCTTGTGAATTGTAAATTTGTGGTTTGTGCATCCATAGAAATTATTGGATCAATATGGTAAGTAAAACTATGATAGAGAAGTTTGGACTTACACTTCTTAAGCATCCAGAACCGTACATACTTTATAATCTTGAAGATGTAGAGTTTTAAGATATGACTGATGTTTTAGTAACCACACAAGTATGAATGTTATTCACATTAGAGAATATAAATATGAAATACTATGTGATATGGTACCTTCTAGAACAAGGTATTTGTTACACGTGCAATATATGGAAGCAACAACGTCAATCTAAGCATGATTGTCTCACTAACAAAAACTTATTATTATTTGAAAATTATCAAATTATTTTTATTGCAGAAGAAAAAGGATCAATACCAAATTTTGAATATAGGAAGTAATTAAAAAAGTGGAAAGTAAATAAGAAAGGGAAATAGGAAGTGATTGAAAAAATATAGGAATTGATAACAAAGTGAAAAGAATAGAAAAAGAGAGAAAATAAATTCACGACTAAGTAAAAAGGAAGAAATTTTTTGAGAGAAAAGCGCATAAAAGAAAAGAAATCAAAGAAAAAATATATCAAAGAAAAAAGAAAAGGGTATTGAGAAAAACTATACCCTTTAAATGATAGCAGAAAATAAAATAAACTTTAAAAGTAAAAGATATGAGAAAAATAGAATTTTATTTTAATTCATTAATTGATTATGCAGGTTTGGAATTGGGGTTAAATTTTTTTGAAGAATGGAAGAATGATGAGAAGATGAGTTCATTAAACATGTGGAAGAAAACATATTAATTTATTCATTTTAATTCATGATTTTATTTGATTAGTACATAAAGAACGTATTAGCAAAAAAAAAAGGAATCATTTTAGTTTAAGTTGAAATTAAAGTTATTTTCGTGAGTGATATTATATCTATCTTGTTTTGTCTATAATGTCGTTCTAGATGTCCGATAGACACAATCTTAGATTTATTCGAAAGATTAATGAACTTTCATACGTGAAAATGATCTAGAAAATAATCACGGGTTGTATTAATAAATTTCTTATATAAGTGAAAATTAATTGTACAAATCACTGATTTATTATCTAGCACTATCTTGATTTTAATTAACTATTGTATTACTTTAAATCTCAGAATTCTTGTAATGCATAAAATATTTTAATAGTTTGTTTAGGGTAAGGTTATTAGAAATATATTTAGAATTGATATATTATTATTAATTTAAATCTAAAACTAAGATTAGGTGTTTTTTTATTTATTTATTACATTGTATTGAGTTATTTTGTACTAGAGCTCTATAAACTGTAATTTCTTTTGTGAAATAATGATATATTTTGATTGAGTAAAAATTATAGAGTTTTTTTTTTCTTTGTTAAATAGTCTATCGACTTATGGTGGTGTAAAGGATTCGGTATATTGATTGAAACTTCCATAACGAGTTATGGCATGTTCCTCACTTATCAATCAATTATTCATTTCGATTATAGCATCTTTCACAAATCCATATTTGTGACTCTTAATTCGGTCCCGCCGAATTTGAGTCTCTCATAATTTGATATAAGAGTTTAGGTTCAAATCAGATGTTAATTATCCATTTAAATTTTGTAAGTTTTTTTTGTATGTTCTATTTCAAAATTTGAAAAAAAAAAGCAAGAAAAATAATTAAAAGTTTAAATATTTACTCATATTTCTTGGTTGTGTATATCAAGTTTAAACCTTTTTTAGCGATTCATCCTGAAAAATTTGTGGAACCATATTTTACTGGTTAAGGAAGGTATCATGTTCTTAATTATGAATATATTTTTGATGATGACAACTAAATGCAAGCATAACAAGCAAACTAAGTAAGGTGTGATGATCGCTGCAAATATTCTCTAATGATGGAACCTAAATGGAATATAGCTCAAACATCATCTTCAAGTAGAACTTAATCAACTGTCTATAAGATTGAATAACCTGACAAGTCTTGAAGCTTAAAAGTGTGAAAGCTCATATTGCCATGTCTGACTGAGCAATATGTAATAAAAGTAAATGGACGTTTTCGTAAACTCATACGGTTAAATCAAACACACTAAAAACATGTTTTTGGCCCTATTTTTCTTTAAGTCGTGTCAGTTGAATCAAGAACTAACTAAATGATTTTGGACAAAATTTTATCATGTCCAATCGATTGGATCGGTGTAAAAGTGTCCTTAATCATTTAGGACATTATCTTAATGAACATCTATATATATTTTCCTTCTATTTCAAACATGTTAAACGATTAATATGAGACCTTCCAATCGATTTGAACAAGATGCCAACCGATTGACACATTAATTTTTTCTCAAGAAATTTTCGTTTTTCGTGTCACCCTCAAGCCTATAAATAGATGTATATTCCTTTATATTTTCCCATCCATAATCATGAGCACTCTATCTCAAACCTCACTCCCACTCTACAAATATTTTTCAACTTTCTCTCACTTATATTTAGACTTATATCTTCCGAGAAAATCCTTATATTAAGTGAGGAATTCTTTATAATTCTTGATGGATAGTTTATAAATTCACCAAAGAATTTTTTTTTACCTTGGTTGAATAATTTATTATCAAAAGATTATTTTGTTTGGGTTCTAAGCTAAACACTTTAAAAGTATTGGTTTTAGGATTTAGTCACTAAGTCGCCGGTTCGGATCAAAATCCCAGCCTATTCAAAATCTTTCTTTGGTTTGGGATCAGCCCGATATAAAATCTCACATTGGTTTGTGGTTATATAGGTAAAAATATGGGTTCGGTTTGTAAGCTCAGTCCAGTTAAAAGCTTGCTAAGGTTGGTGGTGAGTCCGATATAAAATCTCTTAGGTTAGTAGTTATCCCGTCAAAATCCCACTCCAGTTTGTAAGTTTAACCCAGATTAAAAGCTCATCTAGGTTTTAGATAAGCCAGTGTAAAATCTCATTTTATCTTGGGGAATAACCGCTTCAAGTTTGTTGTTTGTTGTTTGATTGAAAGTTAGCTAGAAACTTCATTTTCCTTGTATAAGGGGGTTTGAGAGTTTCACCTACTAAAAGCTCTTAAGATGTACTGGATACTCTTAAGAAAAAATCTTGGGGAGAGGGTTAGGTATTTTGTTTATGACTGATCCTCTATAATTCTTGGTGTTATCTCTCTATCCATTAACTCTTTACTTTACATATTTTATTATTAATTTATGCTGCTAATTTTTAAAATCTTTTTGAAATAAACTCAAACTCTAAAAATGATCCTAAAAGTTTGTCAAACTATTGTTTTCATGAAACCCACAATTCACCCCACATCCCCCCTCTTGCATGTGAATTCACATATACAATAAGCAAAAAAAAACCAAAAATATTTTCCTTACAAGATGTTATGTGAATGATAAGATTTGTGGTTTGTGCTTTACTTGAAAGTATTCGATCAACTTGGCAAGTACAACTATAACGTAGAAGTTAGGACTTACAACTCTTAAGCATCCAAAACCATATATATTTTATAGTCTTGAGGATCTAGAGTTTGAAGACATGGCTAGTGTTTTGGTAACCATATAGGTACGAGTGTAATTCTAGCTTAGAGAATGTAAAGATTAAATACTATGTGATGTGGTACCTTCAAAATAAGAGGGACTTATTACTCGTCTTGGGGGATAATATGGGTGGTAAAGGTTTAGAAGACGAGATTGAATAGACCTTACCCTAAAAATATATGTTAAAAGTGATTTTCTCAAAAATGATATCACAAGTTACTATATGTTTAGATGATAGAACAAAATATGAACAATAAAGATATTAGCCAATCAATGACTTTGTAAATAAAAACTCAATTTGAACAAGGAGTTTAAATCAAAGTTTTATCAATAAACAAATCAATCTACTATTATAGTTTACACTTAGATTTAATCCCATGAAAAATAATCTAGATGACTTAATCACTACCAGGCATAAACTTTATTTAAAAAAATATTCTATGAACAAATTAAACCTAACAACATGTGATTTCTTAGAAAGTGGTAAAAACCTAAGCATGAAATTCTATACAAAAAATTAAAAGGAGATAGGGAAAGAGAAGAGTGCACCATTGTTTATATTGGTTAAATGAGTTGGCCCTCACTTTGCGCCTAATTCACTTTTTTGACAAAGTTTTATAACATGCATTTTATACAATCAAGGAACCAGATGCTGGAATTAAAATAAAATTAATAGCTCTAATCTGAATCTTTCCTTCTTCTATTGTACACTGCCAACCAACTAACATCTCCAAGAACTTCATCTAGTCTTGAACGTCCTCTTGCTCAGATCCAAGATCCTCTCCACAATGATTTTCACTTAATCTTACTAGTACCTTATGTAAGCTCTTAGCTTATCTGACATGACTGAAACTCCCAACTTCATTCTACAACAACATTGTCTTGGCACTATCGAGGTCTTTGGTGGAGAAGAAATAGTTTTTTTTCTCCTACTAGATTTGTCAATCCTAACAATACCACTCAATATAAATCTTGATCTACAACTCAAGAACTTCAAAAACATTAATAATGAATAAATCTCCTTTATGGAAATATCTCACACTCCTTAATAATTAAGAAGTAACCAACTTATGCTAATCTTGCAAGAGGTTGAAGATGAATTCAGATGCAATAAAAAATTGTGAATTGGTGTACTTTGAAAGTTAAAACTCAGTTTTGAACAACTTTCAAAGCTATGATATTATGATCATAAAATGACAACAAGATTTAAATATGTGTTTAATATAGAGCACTAAAAATGAGTAAAAATGCCCTTTTGATTCGAGTCAAGTGCAGTGGTTATGATTCGAGTCGAATGAATAAATGATTTAAATAAAGAACATAAAACCCATAATTTGAACATTTGATTCGAATAAGTGATTTGATTCAAAGAATCATGTTCAGAGAACCAAAATGTTGATTTTAAAATGAACTTGTGGTTCGAACCATCCTTTAGCTTGATTCAAATCAAGCTTGATCTTGATTAAAATCAGGGAAGCGTGTGATTTGAATCGGACTAGCAATGGAAAATTTATTTTTTCACATTCATTTATTAATTTGAATCATGCGTAATTCAAATCACACTTCAAAAAATTTCTATTTTAAGAAAATGAAGTGTTTAATTGTATCTAATTCTAATATGATATGAATCATTCGTTCATGCATTTCTTGACCCATATATTAGACTAACTTGACTTGAACCATTATGCATTGACTTTTATCTAAGGTTTCAATTTAATGCATGCAAAATACGATTTAATGCAAAATACTATTTAATACATTATGTAACACCCATTTTTCTACCCCAAAATACTTAACATATAATCAGAGTAAATAAGCACGCATATAAATAAAAGGGCGTCACATCGACGTTTTCGAAAACTAAAAACTTTCAAAAACCAACAGCTTTCATCATCAATGTACAATACACCTGGTCATTTAAAATAACACATTTCAATTATCATGAGTATACAAGAATATGCGTTCGCAGTGGAAAATAATGAATACTCATGCATTTCATAAAATGATCCATGTCCCATACCATGATCATCTCTCAATAATCTCCTCAAGATAAAATAAAACCATATCCAGAATATTTGGCACGATGGCCTCTCAAACAGCAATTGCAATCAAACATGTTCACAAGTAATAACATAATGCATATCCAAATAAGATATTAGTTCAATACTATCAATCTACCCCGTGTTACATGACCAGAGCATTGACTCATTACCTAGTCCTCAACTAAAATACGGAAACTCTCCGGCTATTCTCGAGTGAGCTACCGTCCACTTACTTCAGCAATACTACTCTGGAGTATCTGCACGATGCCATGTAAAGCATCATTCCAACAGAAGGGTGAGAATTCAAATCATTATGAAGAAGTATAATATAGCACAATGATTAAATCAACAATTAAAGGAATCCATCACACTTCATATAACCATGTAAATAATATTAACCAACATTTATTTCACATGTTTCAAGCACACATAAAACTCAAAGAGTATAATATTCAAATCCAATATTATATTCCCAAAATACACATAACTACAATTATCACATAATCATATACTTTACCAAGTTATATATCCAAACATCATCAAATTCAATTACCATATCTCATACACGCATCACAATCATAATAACGCATACACTCAATTATCACATAACTCTAATGTGACTCAATGCAAGACATGTGACTCTATGCATGTGGTACCGTAATGTGAACCCAACGTTTCACCGCTTTCCGATTCAATATCTAGAATCCAAGCCACGCTTCCGATCCGGACAAGATCAAAGCCACTACGTCTATTTCCAATTAAGGATCAACGTCTACTACGCCTATTTCCAATTAAGGATCAACGTATGCTACGCCTATTTCCATTCAAGGATCAACGTCTACTACGCCTATTTCCAATTAAGGATCAACGTATGCTACGCATATTTCGATTCAAGGATCAACGTCTACTACGCCTATTTCCAATTAAGGATCAACGTATGTTACCATGTGAACCCACAGTTTTACCGCTTCCACCATGAAGCCGACCATGCCATGAATGAATGCACAAATACCAACACATATGAAATTAAGATCATCTCTACCATCTTAACATTCCACATATCACCATAATTCAACTCTATGAATTATCCACCAATGGTACATATACACATTCATAACAATATATCATTCACAAATATAGGCTAATTATCTACTACGCACACTAGATCTCATTGCAAATGAATACAACTTTTTAAAATCTCAATTTTTCATGTTTCAACAGTGGTAACCGGTTAACGCTCGGTGGGTAACCGGTTAACACAAAACAGAGCAAGTAACCGATTAACGCTCGGTGGGTAACCGATTAACATAAAACAAAATCAACTTCCTGCGCAAATTTTCAAGCAAGTAACCGGATAACGCTCGGTGGGTAACCGGTTAACATAAAACAGAATCAATTTCCTGCACAGATTTTTAAGCAAGTAACCGGTTAACGCTCGGTGGGTAACCGGTTAACATAAAACAGAATGCAAAATTTTCTGCGTTTTCATCGTTGGAGGACTTTCGGACCTCTGATTTCGATTCCGTAAAAAGCCAAACGTTCAGAAAATTATGACTCATACAATACTCTAAGTATATAACATTAATTTACAGTTTTAACACAATCAAGTCACCACAAATCGAGAATATTCATCAAGACCTAACAATTCCAACACCATGCAATTTAGGGATTTCAACCTAAATATATTTCTATCCATTGCCCCAATTATACTAACCCATAATAATAAGGATTCTCCCCCTTACCTCTTCAATTTTCTGGGAACCCTAGCTTCTCTCTTGTTCTTCCCCTCTTCTCCTTACTTTTCCTCTTCTTTTTCTCTATTGCCGTCAAATGATCAAATGAATCCTAATTCTCACTCTCCTCACCTCTTATATACTAGTATTCTATTTGGGCTAAAAGCATGATACCTATAATTTAATTAATAGGCCCAATAAGACCTAATATTTAAATATCTCTATTTAATTCAAATAAATCAAACCAACTCAATATACACACCAAGTTAATTAATTCCATTATTCATTATATCTCATATCAACTAAATAATTAATTAACACACCAAATTAATTAATATAATCGATTATTATACTACCTAACAACCAATTAATTAATTAACACTTCAAATAAATAAAATAAAATATAGTAATACTAACATAAGAAATAATTACTAAAATTGGGTTGTTACAACTCTCCCCCACTTAAAAAAATTTCGGCCTCGAAAATTTACCTCAAACAAACAACTCCGGATACGATTCCTTCATCTTATCCTCGAGTTCCCAAGTAATATTTCCATTGGCGACTCCGCCCCATATCACTTTCACCAAAGCAATCTCCTTACCACAAAGCCTCTTCACTTCTCGATCTTCAATTCGCACATGTGATGTATCAACCGTCAAATTATCCCGCACTTGAACATCATCTAATGGAACAACATGCGATGGATCCGCAATGTACCTCCTCAATTGAGACACGTGGAACACATCATGAAGATTAGAAAGTGACGGTGATAATGCAATCCGATATGCCACTTCACCTACCCTCTCGGAAATCTGATAAGGACCAATGAAACGCGGCGTCAACTTACGTGACTTCAAAGCTCTACCAACACCCGTTATTGGCGTAACTCGAAGAAACACATGCTCATCTTTCTCAAACTCAAGAGCTTTCCTCCTCTTATCATGATAACTCTTTTGACGACTCTGAGAAGCCTTCACCTTCTCTTGAATCATCTTAATCTTATCCGTAGTCTCTTGAATCAACTCGGGTCCAACCACAACACTCTCTCCCGATTCGTACCAACATAAAGGAGTTCTACACCTTCTGCCATAAAGAGCCTCAAAAGGTGCCATTCCAATAATCGAATGGAAACTGTTGTTATACGTAAACTCGATCAAAGGCAAGAAACCATCCCAATTTCCTCCTTGTTCCAAAACACAAGACCTCAAAAGATCTTCAAGTGACTGAATAGTCATCTCCGTTTGACCATCAGTTTGCGGATGATATGCCGAATTCAAACGCATCTTCATACCCAAAGCACTTTGCAAACCTTCCCAAAATCTCGAAGTGAACCTCGGATCTCTATCCGAAACAATGCTCGACGGAATACCATGCAAACACACAATCCTTTCGATGTACAACTTAGCAAGTCTCTCCATCGAATAATCCATCCTCATCGGAATAAAATGAGCACATTTCGTCAACCTGTCCACAACGACCCAAATCGCCTCATAATTACTCAATGTTCTCGGCAAGCCCGAAACAAAATCCATAGAGATACTATCCCACTTCCACTCGGGAATAGATAACGGTTGCATCAAACCAAACGACTTTTGATGTTCAATCTTTGACTTTTGACAAGTCAAACATGAATACACAAATTCCGCTACATCCTTCTTCATACCTTGCCACCAAAACATCTTCCTCACGTCTTGATACATTTTAGTAGCACCAGGATGAATACTCGGACCACTTCTATGCCCTTCCTCAAGAATCGGTCTTTCTCAAATCCGCAATATCCTGAACACAAACTCGATCACGACACCTCATGATACCATTCTCATCAATCCGAAAGTCACCACCTTTTGCCTTGATTAATCAATGTCATAACATCGACTAATTTCAAATCTGACTTCTGACATTCTCTAATCTCGTCAAGAATGCCACGCGTAAGCTTCAACATACCAAGCTTAACACACGAAGACGTCGCTTCACAAACCAAACTCAAATCTCTAAATTGCTCCAACAATTCAAACTCTCGAATCATCAACATAGACATGTGCAATGACTTCCTACTCAATGCATCGGCTACAACATTCGCCTTTCCCAGATGATAATTCAAACCAAAATCATAATCTTTCAAGAATTCCAACCATCTTCTTTGCCTCATGTTCAATTCCTTCTGATCGAACAAGTACTTCAAACTCTTGTGATCACTAAACACATCAAATCGCGATCCAAACAAATAATGTCTCCAAAGCTTCAACACAAACACAACGGCGGCCAACTCTAAATCATGCGTCGGATAATTCCTCTCATGAACTTTAAGTTGCCTTGAAGCATAAGTTACCACTTGCCCTTTTTGCATCAGAACACCTCCCAACCCAACAAAGAAGCATCACAATACACAACGAAGGTTTCTAACGGATCCGGTAAATCAAAATAGGAGTCGTAGTCAATCTTCTCTTAAGCTCTTGAAAATTCGCTTCACACTGCGAAGTCCAAATGAAAGCTTGACCTTTCCTAGTCAACTGCGTCAACGGTAACGACAACATAGAAAATCCTTCAATGAACTTCCTATAATAACCAGCCAAACCAAGGAAACTTCTAATCTCAGCAACAGACTTAGGAGCTTCCCATTGAGATACAGCTTCAATCTTCGTAGGATCCACAGAAATACCACCACTCGAAATCACATGTCCAAGAAAACTTACTTCACTCAACCAAAATTCACACTTGGAGAGTTTAGCAAACAACTTCCTCCCTTTCAACACCGATAACACAACCTTCAAATGCTCGACATGATCCTCTTCACTCTTAGAATAAATCAATATATCGTCGATGAACACAACAACAAACTTATCTAGATAATCATGAAAAATCTATTCATATACTCCATAAATACACCAGGTGCATTGGTCACACCAAAAGGCATCACGGAGTACTCGTAGTGACCATACCTTGTCCGAAAAGCAGTCTTTTGAATATCCTCAGCCTTTACACGAATCTGATGATACCCAAACCTCAAATCAATTTTGCTAAACACACAAGCTCCAACCAGCTGATCCATCAGATCGTCAATCCTCAGAAGTGGATATTTGTTCTTAATCGTCACTTTGTTCAGTTGTCTATAATCAACACATAATCTCATAGAACCTTCTTTCTTCTTGACCAACAGAACAGGTGCACCCCACGGCGACACACTAGAACGAATAAACTTCTTCTCGAGCAATTCTTCAAGTTGACTCTTCAACTCTTTCAACTAAGAAGCAGACATTCGATAGGGAGCCATCGATGCAGGAATACTTCCAGGAACTAAATCAATCAAAAACTCAACCTCGCGTTCCGGCGGTAAATCACTTATATCTTCCGGAAATACCTCCGCAAACTCACAAACTATTGGCAATTCTTCAATCGTCCTCTTCTCATGAATATCCAAAGTTGCCAATAACATAAACAACTCGGCACCCTCTTGCACCGATTCATCAACTTGCCTAGCAGACACAAACCAATCTTCCTTAGCACCAACCTCAGGAAATAACCGTCTTCTCCAAAATAGTTGATATACACCCGATTAAATTCTAACCAACACCATCCTCGAATCCGACCTCTCTTAGGGTTCAGGAAAAGCACAACATTCTCAAAACAGGTTAACTAGCCAACACTGCACTCTTGCATGCAACCACATAATGTCCAAGCTCGATACAATTGGAACATCCAAGAGAAACAGACGCTTCTCCCCCACTTATTTCATTCCCAACCTGCCAATGGAAAATAAAACAAGCATCGACAGTGTTCTCACACACATGTCGCATACTGGGAAACAAACATAACTAAACAACCTGGCCGGACGGACCGACCTGCTCTGATACCACTAATGTAACACCCCTTTTTCTACCCCAAAATACTTAACATATAATCAGAGTAAATAAGCACGCATATAAACAAAAGGGCGTCACATCGACGTTTTCGAAAACTAAAAGCTTTCAAAAACCAACAGCTTTCATCATCAATGTACAATACACCTGGTCATTTAAAATAACACATTTCAATTATCATGAGTATACAAGAATATGCATTCGCAGCGGAAAATAATGAATACTCATACATTTCATAAAATGATCCATGTCCCATACCATGATCATCTCTCAATAATCTCCTCAAGATAAAATAAAACCATATCCAGAATATTTGGCACGATGGCCTCTCAAACAATAATTGCAATCAAACATGTTCACAAGTAATAACATAATGCATATCCAAATAAGATATGAATTCAATACTACCAATCTACCCCGTGTTACATGACCAGAGCATTGACTCATTACCTAGTCCTCAACTAAAATACGGAAACTCTCTGGCTAATCTCGAGTGAGCTACCGTCCACTTACTTCAGCAATACTACTCCGGAGTATCTGCACGATGCCATGTAAAGTATCATTCCAACAGAAGGGTGAGAATTCAAATCATTATGAAGAAGTATAATAAAGCACAATGATTAAATCAACAATTAAAGGAATCCATCATACATCATATAACCATGTAAATAATATTAACCAACATTTATTTCACATGTTTCAAGCACACATAAAACTCAAGGAGTATAATATTCAAATCCAATATTATATTCCCAAAATACACATAACTACAATTATCACATAATCATATACTTTGCCAAGTTATGTAGCCAAACATCATCAAATTCAATTGCCATATCTCATACACGCATCACAATCACAATAATGAATACACTTAATTATCACATAACTCTAATGTGACTCAATGCAAGACATGTGACTCTATGCATGTGGTACCGCAATGTGAACCCAACGTTTCACCGCTTTCCGATTCAATATCTAGAATCCAAGCCACGCTTCCGATCCGGACAAGATCAAAGCCACTACGTCTATTTCCAATTAAGGATCAACGTCTACTACGCCTATTTCCAATTAAGGATCAACGTATGCTACGCCTATTTCCATTCAACGATCAACGTCTACTACGCCTATTTCTAATTAAGGATCAACGTATGCTACCATGTGAACCCACAGTTTCACCGCTTCCACCATGAAGCCGACCATGCCATGAAGGAATGTACAAATATCAAACATATGCAATTAAGATCATCTCTACCATCTTAACATTCCACATATCACAATAATTCAACTCTATGAATTATCCACCAATGGTACATATACACATTCATAACAATATATCATTCACAAATATAGGCTAATTATCAACTACGCACACTAGATCTCATTGCAAATGAATACAACTTTTTAAAATCTCAATTTTTCATTTTTCAACAGTGGTAACCGGTTAACGCTCGGTGGATAACCGGTTAACACAAAACAGAGCAAGTAACCGGTTAACGCTCGGTGGGTAACCGGTTAACATAAAACAAAATCAACTTCCTACGCAGATTTTCAAGCAAGTAACCGGTTAACGCTCGGTGGGTAACCGGTTAACATAAAACAGAATCAATTTCCTTCGCAGATTTTTAAGCAAGTAACCGGTTAACGCTCGGTGGGTAACCGGTTAACATACAATAGAATGTAGAATTTTCTGCGTTTTTCATCGTTGGAGGACTTTGGGACCTCCGATTTCGATTCCGTAAAAAGCCAAACGTTCAGAAAATTATGACTCATACAATACTCTAAGTATATAACATTAATTTACAGTTTTAACACAATCAAGTCACCACAAATCGAGAATATTCATCAAGACCTAACAATTCCAACTCCATGCAATTTAGGGATTTGAACCTAAACATATTTCTACCCATTGCCCCAATGATACTAACCCATAATAATAAGGATTCTCCCCCTTACCTTTTCAATTTTCTGGGAACCCTAGCTTCTCTCTTGTTCTTCCCCTCTTCTCCTTACTTTTCCTCTTCTTTTTCTCTATTGCCGTCAAATGATCAAATGAATCCTAATTCTCACTCTCCTCACCTCTTATATACTAGTATTCTATTTGGGCTTAAAGCATGATACCTCTAATTTAATTAATAGACCCAATAAGACCTAATATTTAAATATCTCTATTTAATTCAAATAAATCAAACCAACTCAATATACACACCAAGTTAATTAATTCCATTATTCATTATATCTCATATCAACTAAATAATTAATTAACACACCAAATTAATTAATATAATCGATTATTATACTACCTCACAACCAATTAATTAATTAACACTTCAAATAAATAAAATAAAATATAATAATACTAACATAAGAAATAATTACTAAAATTGGGTTGTTACACATTACACTCAATTCTAAGATATGTATGATATCTAACTTAGAAGAGACTTAATTAATAAAGTAATAAACGATAAATGAGACAAACATCAAAACTAAAATCCTAAGAGGCATATCAACTTCAATCTCCCCCTTATTATGCTAGGCAACTTGTAAACTTGTATTGTAATTGAGTCGAGTTGAGAATTGAGTAAAGATTGACCTAGGATTTTCTTTTTGCTCCCCTTAAAAAATTGCATCATGCCAAATTTGCATAAACCGACATAAATCGATACACTAGACTCCTTACAATTTATCCTCCTCTAATAAGATAAAACATGAGATAAATAGAAATAGAGTCTAAGCTTACATAATCAACAAACACATAAAATAATCCATAACAAATAAAGCTAACCAACAACTAAAGAAAGATATAAACCAAAATAAAAATATTCTATCAGAGATGAATACGCCACTAGACATGCCAAATGCAAAAAAAAAAGAAAAATGCATAGCAGCAATATGAAATTATTCAAGAGCAATACACACTGATTACTACATACAAAATTAGATGGAAGAAGGATAAGTAATTCATCACTACTATAAAATAAAAAAGGATGTCAACATCCACATAATATATGATTGTATTTAACAAGATTTTAAATGCACAAGAGTCAAAATTTATACACACACACAAACTCATGTGAAACTCGCGATCGATCTAACATCACTCCAAACTCACTCATGTGAAACTAGCGGTCGCCTAGATCGACACCATCATTGATTTAACTTTTTTATTGTAACCACATTATTATATATATATATATATATATATATATATATATATATATATATATATATATATCACTGAGATTAACAACTATACACTATCAGTGTAAAAAGTTTTACACCTTCGATTCATCACCATCATCCGTTTGTATTACTTTATAGATTTTTAAAATAAAAGTCAAACTTCTTTTAATATCCGACGTCTATGATGAACCGACGGTGTATTTCAATTAAAATATCTATATATATATATATATATATATATATATATATATATATATTAGTTTTTTAAAAGAGAAAAATACTATATAATAAAAGATTACAAATTTTATTTATGTTTTAGAAAAAAAAAATTGAAATGTTTCAAAAACGAAAAAAAAATCCAGTCACTGAATGAGTGAATGTTTAAAAGAGAATAGTAACCACTCATTCATTCAAAGACTCAATCAAAATGAGATATTTAGAATATTTTGTTTTATTTCTGGGGCCCTGATGTCAAAAAGTCACATTATATAGTGCATGTAGAATGAAAACCACATATTTTCTAGATGGATAGAATCTATAGATAGGTATCTAATGGTTCTTATCTCATTTGATTGACATGAATGTTAGTGTGAAATACGTTTTGATAGACAAAGGAAACTGGGGTTCCCAACTTCCTGAATAACCATCTCAGCCTACCAGTATGTTGGGCCAAGTGTTCCCCTCTAGGCTCTTAGGGACAATGATGGGCCAAAAGAAATAGGATGGAGAAGCATTAATACTCGACAATTCACTATTTCAGGTTCTGTCACTTTGATGGAAGTAGGGAAATCATGACTAATTTTTACTACTTCAAAACATTGATGGATGTAGGCTTCAGAATTGGTTCTTATGATTCCCTTCACACGAAATTTGTTGGGCATGTAGGTGTATTTGTTACTCATCTTATAGAGTAAAAAAGAATTGGTTCTTATGGTTCTTATGATTCACATGGTAACAAAGAATTGTAAGATAAATGAGGTCGCCTCACAACTATTTGTATTTGTTGTATCTTTGAGTTAACTAATTTATATTGGAATATTTCACTTCAAGTGTGACACTAACTTCCATATATATATATATATATATATATATATATATATATATATATATATATATATATATATATATATATATATATATATATATATCATACACGGCTTATAATTTAGATCAAAAGTGTCACATAAATAGAATAAGGATTCCAGTAACATGTGAAATAACTTTTGGAATTCAAGTATAACCATGATATAGAAATGTGGTAAATGAATTAAAAAAAACGTGCTTCATAAACACGCAATGCATCCTAAATGTAATGCGCTCTAGTTGAACATATTTGTGTTCATGTGGTTATGCAAAACATAGTGTGTTTTTGAGAAACACGTTAAGCTCTTCATGACATCTAGAAATGATATTGTGTAGTCTCTTTTTGGTATATAATAATTGAGCGTGATGAAAGTTTAGTGAGAAAAATGAAGGGATTCTTATCATTGATTGTTCTAAGGTTTGGAAGACCTTTGAAATTATTAAAGAGGATTGAGAAACATTTTTAAATTTTAAATCGGTGTGATTCATATATTGAGAGTTGAACGATACTTGAGATAGAAAATAATATTTTATAACTATTTTTTTCTGACTTGTCTTATATTCTTTTGTAACAATTTTGAAGGATAGTAGATAAGCGCGTGGACGAAGCTATTTGGAAGAAAGGGTGGACCAATACCCCCACTTTAATTATAAATATTTACTTTTTTAGTATTATTAACAATATATTTTTATATCAAATGTACTAAAAGTTAGGAAGTATATTAAATAAAATAAATATTTTTAATAAAATAATAAGTCCTTTTCTAATTGTGAATGGTCTCTTTGTTAGTAGTTTTTTATTTATTGGTGATCTTTTAACAGCTAATTTTTCAATTAAATTTTTTATTATTTATTTTATTTCTGTAAAAAGAGCCAAAATATAGTCTTACCTTATTGAACTTGAGATTATGTTAATGGTAGAAATTATAATATTAGAGTTTTGTAGTGTTTGTTTGAAATTGTTATGTTTTTATCAATTTCATAATATTAATATGAAATGTCTATAAATCTGATTTTAATTGTGTATTTAAAATAAATATATTTAGTAATAAGTAATAGAAATAAAATAAAAAAGACTCCTAATCTTCACATGAATGTGAAAACATTAAATTGGGGAAATATATGGATTTTTGCTTTTTAGAGTTTGAATTGACAAAATTTCTAATGATCCCATTATTTAAAATTCCTGGCTCCGTCTCTGGATAAGAAAGTCGTTCTCTCTCCTAGAGTATATCGATCTAATTGAAGTAAGTAAACAAACTCCGTATGTTATTGTTTCTTCTTCTTGTTGTGGTTGGTTTTCAGTGTTTGTCAAATTAATTTTGCTTGAGACATTTATTTTCTTTGTCATTATTCTTTGTTCCACACATCAAAAATTATGGTGTAAAAGAACTCATTATGTCACTTTAGTCACAACATGTGGCACCCACAATAAACCCCATGAGTTCTAAATAGGATATAAAGACATTTTCTGGTGACAACAATTTTGGATTGTGGAAAGTGAAGATTCATGCAATATTAATTTAACAAAAGTGTGAAAAAGTAAAGAATGGTAATGCATTGCGGCTTGCAAGCCTAATACAAGAAAAGAAGACCAGGATGGTGGTTAAGACAAAAAATGTCATTATATTGTGCCTCAAGGATAAAATTCTAATGGAAGTTGTAAGGGAGAATCTCACCGATGAGATGTGGGTTAAGCATGAATCACTTTATATAACTAATTCCTTGGCTCACATATTGTGACTGAAAGAACAACTCTATTCTTTCTGTTTGGTTGAAAATAAATCTATCATGTAGCAATGGGCATAACTTCACAAGATCATTGGTGACTTGAAAAATATTGATGTGAAGATTGGTGATGATGATAATGATTTACTTTTATTAAGATCATTACCCATATCCTTTTGAGAACTTCAAGGGAGCAGTTCTTCAGGGTAAGGAATATATTATCACCTTGAATGGAGTTCAGACGATTATAAGATCTAAGGAGCTATCAATGATGAAATATTTGAAGGTTAACGATAATAGTGAAGTATTGAGAGTCTCAAGAGGAAGTAGCAAGGGTAGAGGAAACCAAAATGGGAAGATATCCTAGTCAAAGTCCAAGTTTGTGGGTTTTAATAAGTCGAAGTTCAAATGTTTCACTTACCACTAAATTAGTCACTCTAAGAAATGTTGTCCCAAGAAAGGGAGCAAGGGTGATTTTATTTTAATTATGGTCGCC
Source organism: Lathyrus oleraceus (assembly GCF_024323335.1). Classification (NCBI taxonomy): domain Eukaryota; kingdom Viridiplantae; phylum Streptophyta; class Magnoliopsida; order Fabales; family Fabaceae; genus Lathyrus; species Lathyrus oleraceus. Next base: position 562,526,457 of record NC_066583.1, on the reverse strand, counting down.
TTAAATAAAGATGGTTATGAGAATATTCGAGAGTTGGTGGTGAGAATTTTGAAGACACAAAATAGTTGGGTAATGGACTCAGGATGGTATCACATGTTTCTAAGGATGTTCTACTCAAACGCTCCAACCTTTATAATATTTTAACCCAAAATATGTTGGATGGATCATCATAAGCGAATTAAAGAGGAATCCGATCAATCTGACCCTTCAAGACTTTCTTGAGATCTGCAAACTCCCTTGCTCTTAACCAGAAACTGAAGGTATCCAATATTCTTATTTTCCCAGTACTACTTCTTTCCTCCTCAATCCAAGTTCTGGTATTCATATACCTTTCAACGTGAGATGAGTGTTCCTTAATATATGCCTCACTCATTATATGATATCACATATCCTTGCTCCAAAGAAATATAACTTTCGGAAACTATCAAGGACTGAGTTTGCCTCGGTCTGGAAAATTTCCAATAAAATGGAAACAAATTGGGAAAGCGCTATAAACACCCACATGGTTGACAACAAGGCTAAGAATATGTGGTTACCATATGGTAGTTTGGTAGCAATTTTTTTGAACATGTCAAATTCTACCTTGAAGGTGACGAGGCAGATCAGGAGTACATTGGGATATGAGTGGCACACTAAACCAAATGGAAATAAACATTGAAAATAAATTGATTTCCTACAGACCTGGCAAGACAAAAGAGTGTTATTTTAATGATCCAACACCTTCTCAACAAAGGAGCATCTCTGTTGGAAGAATTTGATTTTGAACTTCTAGGAATTACTCCAACATAAGCTCTCTTTAATAAAGTTTTGAAGAGGCATAAGAAGACGAATAAGAAGATAAATGCTTTGGCCCAAATGCTTGTTGAACTTGGGCCTCATTCGCCTTTTTTGGTGTTCAAATATGATGATGATGATTTATAGTAGCTTTCTTAATTATGTTTTATGTATTTCTTTTTTTCTTGGATTCCTAGTTATTTCTTTTTACTTGAATGATCACATTTATTTAATGAAGAATGCTTTTTGCTTTAAAACGATTATGCATTCCTTTGATGATCTGTGTGCTTGATTCCTGCCATATTTTTATATATGTTTTTTTTTGCCTTTTTGATAATTACAAAGCAGTAGAAGTATACTCTCCGGGTGAGTAGGGAATACTCTCCATATTTATCAAGGGGACTTTAAACTCTTTAGTATATCACCCTTGTTTCTTTTATTTTATTAATCTCCTTGAGAGATACATTGTTACCATAAAAAATGGGGAGAATTTGGATTTATGTGCTTGCAAGTATGAAGTCTGCAATGATCAATTGATTTGGTTTTGATGTTGATAACACTCTTAAGAGAAGTCTTCACTATAAGTGCTTTTGGTTTGAATGATAAAAAATGATGCCATCATCTAATATGATCAAGTGGTGATGGTGCTTGATATGTTGATCAAGTGATGGTGCTTAAAGATTGATAAAGTGATTGTGCTTGATATGTTGATCAAGTGATTATGCTTAAAGATTGATAAAGTGATTGTGCTTGATATGTTTATTAAGTGATGGCGCTTGATATGTTGACCAACCGATGGTGCTTAAAGATCAAAGTCTAATCAAGTGATGATGCTTGAAGATCAAGGTCTAATGTGATCAAGTGATGGTGCTTGAAGATCTAGTTACCATCTATTGAGATGATATTGTTGTGTTGATCAAGGTTTGTTTATCAAGATGAAGCTTGAAGATCAAAATGGTTAAGTTTTCTTGGAGAGACCAAGTTATAAATGGTTATAATTGGAGAACAACACCTTATGTCAAGTGGAATTTGGTGGAGTCAATGAAGATCTATAATCAAGCAGTTACCTGATGATGGTGTTTATCATGAAGAGTTATATCAAGCCTCATTAGAAGAATATTCAAGTTATAGTAATGTAATAAATTCAAAGTTGACTCATTTCATTTTGATTAAGATCAATTTTCCATTAGAGAAGTTGGTTAAGTTCTACATTAGTGTGGTCGTAGAGTTGCATGGTATTCCATCAAGTATCTTTTCTAATAGAAACCCAAGATTCATGTCTAGGTTTTAGGAGAGTTTATAGACATCATTGTGAACCAAGTTAAGGTTGAGTTCTTCCTACCATACGCAGACGAACGATCACACTGAGAGGAGTATTCAGTCTTTGGAGGATTTGTTGAGAGCTTGTGTCCTAGAACAAGGAAGTGCTTGGGACAATTTCTTATCGTTGATTGAGTTTACTTATAATAACAATTACTATTCTGGTATTGAAATTACACCCTTTGAGGCTTTGTATGGTAGGAGGTGTCAAACAACTTTGTGTTGGTATGAATCTGGGTAAAGTTTTGTGCTAAGGCCAGAGATTGTTCAGCAAACCACTGAAAAGGTCAAGATGATTCAGGAGAATATGAAATCATCGCAAAGTAGACATAAGAGTTTCCATTATAAGTGAAGAAAGACTGTTGAGTCTCAAGAGGTTGACCATATGTTGTTGAGAATCACTTGGGTGACTGGTGTTGGTCGTGCATTGAAGTCACACAAGCTTACTCCATGTTTCATTGGTCCTTATAGATGCTTCATAGAGTTGGAATTGTTTCTTATCGAGTTGCCTTACCACCATCTCTTTCAAACCTTCATGATTTTTTTTTCATATGTCTCAGGTTCAGAAGTATATTCCCGATCTGTCTCATGTGATTCAAATGGATGATGTGCAAGTGAGAGATAACTAGACCGTTGAGGCATCACCCGTGTAGATAGGGGATCGAGAGGTGAAGCATATGAGGGATAAAAAGATAAATTTGTTAGAGATAGTGTGACGTGGGAGTTGGAGAGCTGGATGAGAGAATCTTATCCGGAGCTATTTGAGTTGGGCAATTTTTTAGGGCGATTTTTTTTTGAAGTGGGGTAGAGTTGTAGCACTGTGATTTTAGTTACTTATTATTTTTATTTAATTTATTTAATTTGATTAAGTGATTTCTGTGTTTCTCTTGAATTATTGTTATTTTATTAATAATAGAATTAATGGTATTTTAGAGTTGGAAATAAAAATAGAATTATTAAATTTAATTGAGATTGTTAGATAATTATGTTATTTTAGTTTAATTAGAGAATTATTGAATTAGAATAGAATAATTATTTAATGGCATTATATATTAATTAATTAATAGATAATTATATTTTTAAATCAAATAATAAAATTTGGAATCAAATAAGAAATTAGTATAGAGTGAGGGGTGTGAAGAGAATTGAGGGCGATAGGAGCAATTAGAACAATTATGATAAGTAAATATTAAAGTGAGAAAGAGTTTTGGGAGATCTTGAAATTCAGGAATTGGGAAAAGAGGCAGAAAGAGAGAGATAAATCTAGGAGGATTTTGAGAGCGAGGAAAAATCCCAAAAGTAAAAAAAAGTTAAGGGGGAGGGGACTTTTCACATATGGGTAGTTAGGTAGTCGGATAGTGAGGGGTCTTTACCCTTATATCATCTTCTTCTCCTTCTCTGTTATCTATGGTTATTTTTGTGGCAAAAGGGTTGCCTTAACCCTTTTTGCCTTCAATTCTTGAATACATTAAGTTGTTATATTAAATCCCTCTAATGTTTTGATGTACATATATGAGTTGTTCCCTTGTAATGTTTGATTGTGATTTGTGTCTTTTGTCAATTTTTGCATGATTGATATGTGTTTGTGTCCTTTGGGGATAAAATCCTTAATAATAATTGAATCGAGGTATATACCTGTTTGGAGTCAGGTCTATGTTGGATTTGGATCGATATATGTCAAGGCCACAAAATTATTCCAAATGACCATTTTCCCGAAAAATCATTTTTACCGAAAAATAATTTTTTATCGAAAAGTCAAAAAAGTCAAAGAGGATGAAAAACAGAGTCGGCATTCAAATTCATTATCCAGTCAACGAGTTTTTGAGCAAATTTGAGTTCAGTGAGTCTTCGTTATCTTGTCGATGAATTTAAGAGTCATATTTGTTAAATTTTAGTCTTTAGAGTTTCTCGTAAGTTTTGATCGTTGTATTCGCAAGTGCACAAATCGCGTCAGAGTAATATAAAAGATTATCGATCCCACAGAGGCCAAATCGTCAATCTATCGACTACTATTGTTACGATGTTTATCTAAGACGGTACAAATGAGATATTGATGCCACAACATAACAGTAAATAAAGAAAATGATAAATACAGTGCAGATAAAGATAGACTTGAATGTATTTGACGTCAGTTAAATGATGCTCCGATTGTCTAAATAGAACTACTTATGGGGCAATATTTTCTACTCTTGAAAAGAATCCATTTAACAGGAACTATTGTTTTCGCGTATTCAGAACCGAGTTTACCCTTAAATTAAGGCCTTTTATTGTCACTTATAAAAGGTGCGCAGAACGCTAAAGTAGTAAACCTATTTTAAAAAAATAAGACTCGTAAGCTTAGTTGAAAAGTGATTTTGATTCGGAAAGTTTACCCAAGGAGTTTCCTGATTTTAAATCGATCAACGCGTCCGAAAATAGTTTCAAAAATCGTTTTTCCTTAAAGTGATAAAAATTCCTAGTTAACTAAGCCAGGGTGCTTACTCACTCCTTGAGTAGTTAAAATTAACCAAGTTTGTTTTAGAAAACTCGAATTAAAAATCAAAACAACCCCTAAAGCATTTCTACAGATGCAATATGTGAAACATCTCTTTAACCGCGATCCTTACATTCTAACCTTTGAAAGATTTAGCCAGACATGGTAATACAAACAAATACAACGATGTTGAACATGATGAAAAGAAGTTTAGAATGTAAGGCGTGAAGAACAAGTAGAGCGTGTAAAACAATTAAAACGAGCAATAAAGACAATGGCGAGAAAATTAAATAAAGTAAAGACAGTGGCAAGAAATTAAATAAAGTAAAGCATGGCAAGGAATTAAATAAAGTAAAGCATGACAAGGAATTAAATAAAGTAAGGCATGACAATGAATTAAATAAAGCAAGGCATGGCAAGTAAAATAAAAAGGCGATTAAATTAGAACCTGCTCCAAACGGAGGCTTTAAATCTGGTACAAAGAAGTAAATTAACCTTTGACTTTGAAAATAAAGATGACGGAAAAATCAAAGTGCTCCAACTCAATTACACTAAGGTGCGATAACCCCTCGATGTGATGGATTACCGCTGTTACAGATGATTTTATAGTCTTAGTATTGTAAACTAAGTTGGATGATTTGGAAGTGAACTAGAACGACCTATTTATAGAGGAACTCAACAGTATGCAAAGACCAGGATGCCCTTCAACTGCTCTTTAGTGGGAATGTGGAATTCAAAGGTGTCGCCCGCCACCCCTCCATGGCGCCCGCCATGTGAGTAAATGGGGAAGTTCATGGGATCGTGGCAGTTTCCTCCTGGTTGAGGGTTGATGTGTCATGGCTTCTCCTATAGTGGCCGCTATGCAGAACACCACGAGTACAATATTTACCGAAAACCCTAATTTTTTGGTCTTTTTGCTTCGTTTCTTCTAAAAAGGTCCTGAAAGAGCTAAATACCTAAAAGCAACACAAAAGAGAGCATAACACAAGCAAAATGATAAAAAGACCTAATAAACATATGCAATCCGAGTCAAATACACGGTGGGATTCAGTGTGATCAAATTCTCCCACACTTAAACCTTTGCTTGTCCTCAAGCAAAACTCTTTATAGCTCATGCAAGAAAAGCAGTATCAACCAGAGTTAATTCAAGGCTAAAAAGGCTTATAAGTTCATTCAAGGAATGTATCTATAAGTACTAACGAATCGAACTAAGGATATTGTAGTGACACTTTCTACAAATGCGGTCATAGGCTTCGTTCCTATACAAATCAATCCATATCACCCCACCATACCTAGGCCTTCTTTTCATCTTCTTCAAGTCCGTTTCATTCAGGTGCAATCACATTAAGCCCGTTATCCATACATACTCATAGTAAGGTGACCGGTTAGTGATTATGATCTTAAGCATGGGGCTATGGTACATAAGTTGGTGTAGCCCCTTTATTCAACCCAATTGTAGTTGTGGGGGATTGGATCGTAATCCACCCTACCAAGTTCAGTACCAGATATCTCTGAACCAACCAACAATGGGCATATTATTATATATTTTTTTATTTTTCTGCATGTTTCGCAAACCTCTTTATTTTGCTGGGTTAAATGACTGTGTCAGAGTCACCTAGCCCAGAGTTTCATACAACTAGAGAACAAAGCAGAAATTTTTATGATCATTCACTTATTTTCATCGGTCCCCTATGTAGAGCATGCTTCCGCCGGAGCTGACTGCAAGGATAAACTACTTAAGGACTTATTTGGAACAAAAATTAGGGCCACAACACATGGGTATCGGGACCGACTCTTATAATCATGAAGCCTACGGTGTCAAGATGATATCGATTTTTAGAAAAAGGTTTCCCAAATCTTTTACATCCTATCATAAACCTGTCTTATAGCTTGAATATTCAAAATACATTATTTTCTTTGCTCACAATTTTTTTGGTAAGGCTAAAGAAATGGGAGAAGTACGGATACACCGCACCGATGACTCGTCAAACACATGTTATTTTATTGAAAGAAAAGCAAACAACTAAAACACACAAAACATACTGAAAATAAAGGAAAGCAATTAAAATCTCCTCCCACACTTAAACCGAACATTGTCCTCAATGTTTCGATATGAGATAGGGTAGGAGTAACCTGAAAGAGAGATAATTATGGCTGATCATCGGTACCGTCACCGCCTTGGTCAGGATGCCTGGGTCGACGACTCCTACTACGACGGCTAAGACCTTCCTGTAGTTTCCTAGAGCGACCTAAGAGAGACCCCTGGTTGTCCTCGATAAGTGCGAAGTGCCGCTCAGTAGCCTGCCGCTGGCGAAGCTGCTCATTAGTGATTGCAAGCAAGGACTCCGTGATAGTCTGATGTGCTTTCTCATTACGTTGCTGGGAGGCTACCATAAAACTCATATTATCAGTCAATTGTTGGTTTATGATATTTAGAAGGGCGTCACACCTTTCTTCCCGAGCCAGGCGCTCGCGCCACATCTCCTCAGTGATGTAAAAACCGGGAGTGGTACCTACAAAATGATCAGAAGAAAAAGGTGCAGTGTATGCAGGTGATGCAGTGTATGTAGGAATATCATGAGCAGGGGACTAGTCGCGCCTGTCATACTCATCATCGGTCCCTTGCCCATCGTCCATAGGGACATTAGGTGGCAAAGGACCGGTAAAAGGTGGAGCATCGAGATCATATATCCAGTTCCTTACATGTCGCACATCTGTACGCTGAGATCAAGGTCAAACAACACTCGGTATAGCTACACCATGGATCATGAGGTTATAACCGCCTGCTCGCCGCACCTTGCACAATTTCATATCCTTCAAAAATTTCAAGTTAATGGTGCGGTGAGGGAACGGTTCTAAGGTAGCTAACTCAGTGTTGAGATTTAGTGCTCTAACAATAGAAGTAATTAATCCACCAAAAGAAACGGTTCCTCCTTTTTTCAAAATGATGGACATATGTGCAAGCATAAAAGGAATAGGATTGATCCTTCGATTAGTAAGGCCACCCTGTAAAAATAACAACTCGTGAGCATTTACTTTATTAGAATTTTCCCGACCAAAAATAGTACATCCCAAAAGATATCGAAAAATACGGATGGTCGGGTTATGAATAGTGAAGGCTAAAATTCCTTCAAAAGAAGTGGCAGCCACATTCGATAATCTATTCCTAAAGTTAAAGGCTTCGAGTTCTCATTCTGCATCTAAGGGTGTCTCACAAATGGCACCCTCTCCGTAAGGCATTCCTAACAAACCTGCTAATGCATCGGTAGTGTACTCATATTCAACATTGAACATTATAAAACATACGGTACCAACCGTGCTAGCAGTGCCAGGATGAACGATGTAAATTAGGGAACTTAGAAATTCCCTAGTCAACCTATCATAGGTGGATTCCTTATTAGCAAAAATCTCATGCAATCCTAAATTATCTAGCATATGAAAAACACTATGATACGTCCCTAAGGTATACAAACAATCCTCATCTACATACCTGGTGGAGAGAATTTCCCGTGTTTGCAACTTCTGTAAAATTTTGTTCTAACGCTCTCCAAGTTTCCTTTCGCGAAGGATGACATTGTTGAATTCCATTCCAGCCATTGATGGTGAGTGAAGAGAAAATGGGTTTTTATGGTAAGGAAGTGAAAATGGGATTGTAGTGGGTTTTGGGAGGAGGAAATTGATGAGTGAAGTTTGGGAATGATAATGGGTTGGAGTTAGAATGATAAAGTTGGGAATTTTCATGGACTTCAATGGAGGTGGAAGGAGGAAAAAATGGGTTTTGAGAGGTTGAAGAAGGCAAAAATGGGAGATTTAAGGATTCTGTCCCGTAAATGGTACAGACCCCATGGAGCCCGCCATCCCTCCATGAGTCCGGATTTGTTGTTTGGGCCGGGCTTGTTCCTTGCTTCTTGGGCTACAACTTTTTCCTTATTTTGCAAAGGGGGTGTACATAGGCTTCCATAACATGCTGCCTTTTTGATTTTGATTAAGCTTGATAAATGACAAAAATAAAATAAAAAAAGTAAAGTGAAGTAAAAAGGAAATAAAAAACATAATAATAGTAACACACACACACACGCATATATATATATATATATATATAGATATATATATATATATATATATATATATATTATATATATATTATATATTAGATATATATATATATATATATATATATATATATATATATATATATATATATATATTAATTATATAGATATATATATATATATATATTATATCTATATATATATATATATAATATATTATATATATATATATATATATATCTAATTATATAATATATATATATATGATAGTATGGTGTTTGTGTGTGTGTTACTATTATTATGTTTTTTATTTCCTTTTTGTCATTTATATAAATAAGTCACGGGTCGAGAGATGTTAGGAAAGGAAAAGCAAGCATAAAGTCAAAAAGAAAAACAAGCATAAATAATAAGTCTAATAATGGGAAATAAGTAAAGCAAACGACATCTCTTGGTCGGTGATATCATCAATGTCCAGGGAATAATGGAGTCTCCTAACTTCGGATCCTCGGAGCTCTGCAAATTGGTGTCTAAGGTCAGCGATCTCATTGTTCAGTATATCGGTTTCAATGGCATATGTGGTATCTGACACTTCGACCTGCAAAGCAACATTAGCAAGCTCCTGGCGGAGCTGAGCTATCTCCATACGAAGCTTAACAAGCTCAGAATGCATGCTTGGACTCTGAAGATTTGGATTATTGGTGAGGATTTTGATCCTGGTAGGTGCTGGATGATGCTCTGCTTCAGGTGGGATTCTATGCTCATCTACTATCTCGTCTTGGCCTTCTGTGGCATAGGCCCAGTTGGCATGATTATAAACACAAGTTACCTGAGGGTCTGGTAAAGTAAAGTAGTGGATAGTCTCACCCTCGATTAAGAGCATGTATTAATCTGGGTGGAAAGAAGATCTCCTCATGAGGCCACGGTCCAGACAGAAGTCAATATCCATCAAAGTATAACTGTAGTAAGATGTTAGGTGTAATATCCTTCTATCAAGTCCTAGGGAGGAGGCTATATGGGTTACCGTGCTTCCAACATGTATAGGACTCACAGTGGAGCGAGCATTAAGATAGAGACTCTCGATTAGAAAATCCCCGTAAGCTACTTGGCGTGACTGAGTGGTATAGTACATGAAGAAAATCTCTTCAGCACTTACGTCTGTATCAGTGTCACTCTTCCCCAGGAAGGTGTGGGCAATAATCATCTGAAAATATCTGAAAGCAGGACTATGGATCTTGTTAGAGATTTGGGTGGAAGGGTCAGGGTTACCTCCACATGTAATGTCACTCCAGAACTTCTCAACGTCTCTACTCAGGAAATAGCTCATAGGGAGCTCAGATGAGGCATCATAAATAGTCTGAAATCTAAGTAAGTCACCGAAATGCTTGTGGTTGAAGGTGTACTCTGTCCCAAACATCCTGAAATTAATGTAGCCACCATCACTAGCGTGACCAACATAGGGCTTGTAGTTCAACGAGCTCAAGAACTCCAAAGTGAGGTTCCTGTAAGTCACATGCATCACTTCAGTATACTCATCCCATTGCAACTGACTGCACAAATGCCTGACACTAGGCTCAATGCATAATACTTCCATGCAACTTGAATCAGGATATCTGGTGGGCATCATTGGACGTTGGGAAAGCATGGCGTAGCGTTGCTCCTGTACTGGGTCATTAAAGATCACTGACATAGTGTCGAAATTCTCCATCCTGAAAAGTTAGGTTAAAAACATAGGACATCTGAAATCATAAATATTGCAACTGTTAGTCTAAACATATATATATATATATATATATATATATATATATATATATATATATATAAATATATATATATATATATAGATATAATATATATATATATATATATATTATATATATATATATATATTATATATATATATATATATATAATATATATATATTATATATATATATTATATATATATATATATATATATATATATATATAACATATGAAAATATAAATCGAAATAGTAAAAGTGTAGTAAAGGGAAAAGAAATCATGGGTTGCCTCCCATGCAGCGCTTGTTTAACGTCGTTAGCTTGACTGTTTGAACTTTATATATCAGAGGTAGGAACCTGAGGGTCGATCAGAGTATGGCTAGGGCATTCTGTGGGGATGTCACCTCCTTGATATTACTTTAGTCTTTGTCCATTTACCACAAACGGATTACAGGAACTGCTCCGGATTTCAACTGCTCCAGATTTGAGGATTTTGGAAACCTTAAAGGGGCCTGCCCATCTCGAACGCAGCTTACCTGGAAAAAGTCATAATCTGGAATTGAAAAGGAGAATAGAGTCGCCTATATTAAAGGGGACATGCCATTCCAAGTAACAATCTAATAGACTCCAAGCGAGCAACTGGAGAAAAGGTTTCATTAAAATCTACTCCTTCCATTTGGGTGTATCCTTCAGCAAAAAGTCTGACTTTGTTTCAGGTGACAACCCCTTGTTCACCATACTTGTTCTTATACAGCCATCTAGTGCCAATAACATTTGTTCCTACAGGTCTTGGAACCAAATCCCACACCTCATTTCTTTTGAATTTCCCAAGTTCATATTGCACAACTTTAATCCAGAACTCATCAGTCAAAGCTTCCTTGATTTTCTTGGGTTCAAATTTAGAGACAAAACAAGCATTTTACACAACTTCCCTTGATCTGGTGATAATTCCTTCATTTAGATTTCCTATTATAAGCTCCTCAGGGTGATCTTTCTGAATTTTGATGGAAGGACCTTTGTTAATTGAATCATTCTTTGTAGGTTCAATATTAATATTTGTATCTGCAACATCTTCTAAGACATCATTCATTGATGTTTCAACATCATCTGTGACATCAACTTCGTTAGTTAAGTCCTCCACTACAATGTTTATGTATTACATAATTACCTTGGTTCTGGAGTTGAAGACTCTATATGCTTGACTATTTATAGAGTACCCTAGAAAAATTTCCTCATCACTTTTAGGATCCATTTTTATCCTCTGCTCACGAATTGCCAGAATATAACATTTACTTCCAAATACATGGAAGTATTTCTCAGTTGGCTTTCTTCCTTTCCATAGTTCATACAATGTGGCAGAAGTGCCAAATCTGATAGTCACTCTATTAAGAATATAACAGGAAGTGTTCATGGTTTCAGCCCAAAAATGATATGATAGTATCTTAGCATGAAGCATGACCTTGGCACATTCTTCAATGGTTCTATTTTTACACTCAACCACACCATTCTATAGTGGGGTGTGGAAGACCCCAATTTGACCCTAAGATCCCTCATGTTATCTCATCATTTGCATTGGCTTTGGGATCACACCTTGGTATCCTCCTTACCCTTCCTTCATTGGGTTTGTATTTGGAGAGATCGCCAAGTACTTTTGATTGTATCATACTTTGCTTACTAACCAAAGTACCAAAAATATGTCTAGTGTAGTTTCATTTCTTTTGTAGGTAGTGTGTGCATCCATTTGCGCCCCACCAAGTTCATATCGAGGGTTTGAGACCCTCAATGCAAGAGATCAATAAAGGAAAGGTTCACAATGGTTCTAAGAATCATATATGGATCCCCATGTTCTCTATTTTCCATTTTTATCAAGAATTCATCAAGAGTTTGAAGCTTGTTTACCTTGGAAGCCCTAATTCATCTAGGTATCTTATGAGCCTCCCTTAATAACTTTCTTCAACAATTGGTCAAATATATAAAGGTATACTTAATTATACATCATCTTAAGCATATATGATCCTCCACGAGCTCCAAATATCAAAAGAACTTCAAGTTTGCAAGTTGGTTCAAAGAGGTTGACGAGAGAAAGTCAATTGGTTAAATCCGGGGTTCCCTAGACCCCATCTCCTATAATGTTTGTCATATGGAAATTGTTCCAAGATAAAAGTTAGTCTTTATAACATTCTAAACAACTTTCATGTTGACATCAAGAGCTAATTTTTCATGGAAAGTCATTTTATGGTGAAAGATTATAGGTAATTTTTCCTTTAGTTAGAAGGTCAACTTACAAGAACCATAACTTCCTCAATGTATATGATATCAAGGCCATACAAGTTTCATGATTAAATTCAAGATGTATTCTACAAAATTTCTTCTTTAAGAAATGTCAAATTCTACTTGCAAGGGTATGTACCAAGAGGAAACATTATAGGTCATTTTGAGCCATCATCATTGAAGAAGCAATTTTCCTCAACTTCTAAAATCCATAACTCCCTCATGAACGATTCAAATGGTGTCAAATTTGTAACCAAATTGAATAGGATTGAAACATATACAACTTTGAAGCTCATATAAAAGTTATTCAAGGTGGAAAAAGTGGTCATTTGACTTTTAACTTAGAAAATGTTCAACTATGTTTGATTCCTCCAACTTCCACCTCAAAATTCATCATGATCCAAGTTACAAATGGAAAAAGTTTCAACAACAAAGTTTCTCCCCTTCATGTTTTCTTTCCAAAGAATCCAAGATCATGGCATTTGGAGCATTTTTAGTGACTTTCTCATGGGTGTAATGCATGGACCCATTTGGAAAGTTTCATGACCAATTTTCATTTCACTAATGCATGGTTCCATGTTATTGTTTCAGGTTGATTTGCACATGATTTTGGATTTATTCACATCATTTCATGGACCTTGTACACACCCATGCAAGCATGCACCTCACATTGATATTTTTGGCCAAAGTTTGAAACTGTGTGGAAAGCATTTGAAAGGCTTATAAATACATTGCCTTGCTGATCAGAATAAGGACCCCTTGCCCAAGCTTTGAGATGCATCTTCCCTAACCTCCATTAATAGGATAACCTTGAAGATTTCACTTGAAATCTAGTTTCAATTCCACTTATGTTTTGGGATTAAAACTCCAAGTATCCAAGCCTTTTAATCATCCATTTCACTTCCTCCAAGTTGTTAGAAGCATGCCAAGCCAAATTGGAAGAGAGATCGAGCTCAATTGAAGCAAACCGAAGGTGAATTTTCTAATTTTTCTCTTCTTCGATTCTCCCTCAATTATCCACCATTTTGATTTATCTTTGGTTGTATGAAGACCTAACAATATAGGCAACAAGATTGAGTTTCTTTAAGGTTAAATCGAAGCAACTCAGTTCATACTCCTCAATTTTCAATTCCACATATCTCTCTATATAGTGAGAATTGGAAAGTTTTGAGGACAAATTCGAACTCCTGGTGTTTTTCTCTTCAATTTAGTATACACATCTTTTATCTTAATGAACTTTGGTGGTGGACCAGTCCAGTGAGGTCCACCGGATAAGATGACCGGAGCCATAACTTCGGTGGTGAGTTGGCAATGTTCCATCCATTTGATCATGTCCCAACATTCTAATCCGGTCCATTGGTTTTGATTACTCCTTTTGCCAAGCATTGAATAAAGCACATGATAGTCCCTAAGCGTGTGGCCATCAGATCTGATACCTCAATTAATGAGGGAGATCTGATGGCCCTTTTTTTTCATTTATTTTATTAATTCTGATTTTATTTTAATTAGCCATATTTTATTTAATTCATATTAAAATCATTTTTAATCCAAAAAATATGGGACTTTCACCAAAAATCTTTAAATATTCTCCTCTTTCATATTTTGAATTAAAATCATTTTTTGGATTAATTTTGATATTTTTTGTGAGTTAAATGATTTTGGACTTGTTTTTAAATATTTTTAAATACTCCCGACTTCCCAAAAATTATGAAATTTTCTATCTAAGATCCTTTGTTGTTGTTTGACCTAGGATAAATCCCTTGGCTATTTATTTAGTGATTTGAAGGGACTTATGGTTTTGACATTTGAAAAATGCATTTTAATTCATTTTTAAATTGATTTTTAATTGTTTAATTGTTTAAAAATATTGTTGAGCCATTTGATTGACTTTGTGATGTTTGACTTTCTATTTGGCCTTGATCATGATTGATTTGAACTTCCATTTGATAAATACTATTGGATTTAGGGGGTTCATGAAATGTACATTTCATCCCTCAAGATGAAGGGATAATATTGATCAAATAAAATTGCTCATATGATCAATTTGAGTTTCTATTTCCCTTTCCATCTTCATATTCATCCCTCTTCTTTCCCAATCCTTTCATTGACCAATGAATTCTCATACATCAAATGCTAGTTGATTCATCAATGACCCTGTGTCAGATGAATCAACATGAGCCTGATTGAGATAGGCCAATCCCTTTTATTTTTATTTTTGTGTGTGATATCTTTTAAGAGCTTAGTTCTTTGTACCATGTCTCTAACATGCATTAACACCAATATTTTTATTTCTCGACCTTAGATAGTTGTAACTTCTACATAAGTCCAATTACGACTGCTTAACATAGAGTTAAATTTGTCCCTAAAGGCATAGCATTCTTGTAAGTGAGATTGTAAGTCTCCTATTCTTCATGGAATTGTGTGAGAAAATAACCTTTTTCCATTTGTGAGAGTTAGTGGCATACTTATTGATTTATCCAAGTTGGAACCCTTATCACAAATGATGTCTTGGTTTATGTCTTCATACTTGAGAATGAATGGTTAAGTATTCTCCAAGGAGTGACTTAAACAATGAAAACTATTCAACTAACACTTCACTAACTTCTTCTTCTTATTGCTTTAATTCCAAGCCATTTATTTAATGCAATTTAAATTTCAATATCTTTATCATTCATTGCCATTTGCATTTCATGCAAGATGTTTATGTTTCAGTCATTTTTATTTTTGCTCACTTGAGTCATATAATTTGTGTTTGTATATATTGTGTTTGTGATGTTGTCCTGTTTATGGTATTAGGACCTTAAAATACCTAATAACAACAAAAACCCAAAAAATATGTTGGTGGACTGTTGGTCCTTTTCCCCTTAAAATTATTGGACTTAGTAGTAGGCAACATTCCCATGCTTTTAAGGACTTGGACAATGCCATTATTTTGAGACTGAGCTATCCTTGACCGTGCCTTTCATCTGATGCAAACCTTGAGTGCTCTTGGTTCATCTGTTACTTTGTCTATGTGCTTGATTGTTATATTATTGTTATTATTGATGTCTGATGATTGTTTTTATGAGTTTGCCAAGGAATATTTCACTTGATACATTTGAAAACATTGAAGACTATTTGCTATTGGAGTGCTTGCTTGGATATTATGGCTATCTTTATTTGATGCATTGGTCTTCATATGATTTTCTTGGATGTTTTCTTATGCTTATTGCTTGCTCAAAAGTCCAAAGGAAATGGGTTTCTATCTGACATTCTTGTCTTGTGGATTTCTTCCCATTGGCCAGATCTTTTTAACTCCTAACTTTTAAATTTCGTCTAGGGTAGTCTTTGTTAGAACAAGATTTTGGGTCTGCAATTCATCTCTAAGTTTTGATGATAACAAAGGATGAAACATTTTGGTACCCTAATGAAATTCTCTATGTGTGCATGACTCTAACGATAAATGAATCTGATGAAATAACATTTGACGTCACAATAGTCCAGAACAGTTCACTTAGAGTCAAAGGCATTCACTCTGACACTGAAGACAATGATGTCCACAAAATCTGTCATCGGAAGACTCTGAAACTCTACATCTAAAGGATCCCACACATGAATACTTTGATGATCCTTACATCTGAAGAATGTCTAATTAGAGATCAGTCAAGAACTTCTGAAGAAAACACATTAGGCAACTATCTGAAGAATACAAGATCCAAGAGAAAAAATTGAATACCGTGCACTCTGATTCACGCCCAACAATTCAGATCAAGACTTAACAACGAAGTACTCCAAATATGGTATGAATCTCTATATGGAGAAAATTGAATACTCTCTTAAACTGTTATGGAAAGGACAATAAAATTAATGTCATTAAGTCCCATCATTGGCAAGATATCAACATCAATTCTCCATTCAACGATACCATCTCCAAGCACTATAAAAAGGCCCAACTATCATCATACCGTAACACAAAGCTATTACACAAGAGTTATGCACATCAATATCAAGTCATACACTAAATTCTTGTATCACGTTATCACACGAGTTATTGCTCTAAGTGTGATCTTGATCCTTGTTCTTACTGTGTTCACATTGCTTATCTAGAAGCACTAAACACCTTCTTGTACTTCTAAAATAGTTGTTGTAAATTTCTAAGTGACGTGTGAAGTCTGTAGACTTGAGAGGGCTAAGAGATCAGTGTACTCTTAGACGTTTGTTGTAATCTTTCTAGATTATTGGATTAAGTCCTTCTTAAAGGCGAAATCACCTTGGCCGGGTGGACTGGAGTAACTTTGAATTTCAAGCGAACCAGGATAAACTTCTACGTTGTTTGCTTTGATTTTTGTGTGTGGTGTTTCCAAAAGTTTTTATTGTCAGTGAAAACAATTCAAACCCCTATTTCTTGTTTTTCTCTACCTTCAATTGGTATGAGAGCTTCGACTCTGTAATTGATTTTTGAATTAAACACTTAACAGTGTAGAGAGATCCAGTGTGAGAAAAACATCATGGCCAACACCAATGAAAGAGATAGATACAATGCTAAACCTCCAATATTCGATGGAGAAAAATTTGATTATTGGAAGGACAAAATTGAAAGCTTCTTCCTAGGCTATGACGCTAACATATAGGACATTGTTACAAATGGCTATGAACCACCTGTATCTGATGCTGGTATTGTTATTACCAGAAGTAAAATGACCGATGATCAGAAGCGTGATTTCAAGAATCACCACAAAGCCAAAACCATTATGTTGAATGCTATATCCTAAATGAATATGAAAAAATCACCAATAAGGAAACAACAAAAGAGATCCTTGATTCCTTAAAGATGACTCATGAAGGCAATAATCAAGTCAAAGAGACTAAGGTTCTGGCCTTAATCCAAAAATATGAAGCCTTCAGAATGGAGGATGATGAAGCTATAGAGGTAATGTTTTCTAGATTCTAAACTTTAGTTGCAGGACTCAAGGTTTTGGATATAGGATACACAACTGCAGATTATGTCAAAAAGATAATCAGAAGGCTGCCAAAGAAATGGAGACCTATGGTTATTTCCTTACAACTATCCAAGGATCTGAACAATATAAACCTGGAAGAACTAATCAGCTTCCTCGGGAGTCATGAGATAGATCTAGAGTAAGACAAACCTCAAAAGAAAAGTAAATCAATGGCTCTGAAGTCCAGATCAGAAAGACAAAAGTCAGAAAGAAATAAAGCCTTTCAAGTTGAAGAAGAAGACGATGATGATTATGAAAAGGATGATTCTGATAATGAAGAAGAGTTATCTCTTCTAACCAGAAGAGTTAAACAACTCTAGATAAAAAGGACGACAACTTCAGAAGACCCAGACAGAAGGGAGATCGTTCAGATTCAATTTCTAGAAGCAAACCAAACAAAGAAGTAACCAGCTATGAGAGGAAAGAACTAGGATACTATAGAAATGAATGTCCAAAGCTCAATAAAGATAGTTCTATAAAAGAAGGATTCAAGAAAAAATCCTTCAAAATTAAGAATGGGATCATGGCAACCTGGGATGACTCTGAACCCGACACCTTAGAATCAGACTTTGAAGAGGAACATGCAAATGTTGCATTCATGGCTACCACATCTAGAAGTTCATTCGAAAGAGAATCTGACTCTAAAGAGGTATTTTCTGAACTCTCTCGCTCTGATCTAGAAGCTTGTTTACCATAATCTCTAAGCTCTTATCAGAAACTTCGACAGAAATTCGAGATCCTAAAAAGGGTCCATGAAGAAACTGTTGAAGAATGTGATAAGCTTGAGAAAGAAGTTTCTGAACTTAAAGAAAAAACATTTTAATCCTTGAAAAAGAAAATGAATTTTCGACAAAAAAAATCTTAAAACTTGAAGAAACTCTTTTGAAAGCTCCACCAACTTATAACACCATCATATATAAATATGAAAAAGTGTTTCAGAAATTTCTGAAAAATTGGCATGAAAGAAGTAAAATGACTTATATAATTTATGGTGTTAGTCACAATAAGAAAAGAGGAATTGGATATGACTCCGATGAAGATGAGCAAATACCTTCTGCATAGGACAAGCCTAAATCTCCTTTTTCTTATCATTACACACATGCACAAACACAAAGATTTAATAATGCTAGAAAACCCAAAGTTTCCAGAAACTCTGGGATAACTAATCATAAAGGACTAAAAAGATAAAAAAGTATATGTTGTAGATATCTTGTGCAACAAAGTTAAGACACCAATCATACTACCTGGAGTCTGGATGCTTGCGACACAAGAAGGGAAGAAAACGTATGTTCCAAATCTTAGAACTTAAAGACACTGGCTTCGTAGGCTTTGGAGGAAATCAGAAAGGAAGAATCAGAGGATTTAGAACGATTGGTAATGGATCTCTTCCCTCTCTCTCTAATGTTCTTTACGTAGAAGGATTAATGCATAACTTGTTATCCATAAGTCAATTAAGTGATAACGGTTATGATATAATATTCAATCAAAAAATGTGCAAAGCTATTAATCAGAACAATGGGACAATTCTTTTCACTGGTAAGAGGAAGAACAATATTTACAAAATTAATCTTTCAGATATAAAAGATCAAAATGTAAAATGTTTAATGTCTGTAAATGAAGAGCAATGGGTGTGGAATAGACGTTTGCGTCACATTAGCCTGAGGAGGATTTCTCAGCTAAATAAACTTGAGTTAGTCAGAGGCCTACCTAAGATGAAGTTTTCTTCATATGCTCTTTGTGAGGCATGTTAGAAAAGAAAATTTTCTAAAACAACTTTCAAAAATAAAAATGTTGTTTCTACCTCTAAGCATATGGAACTTCTTCACATTGACTTGTTTGGACCTGTTAAGATAGCTTCAGTCAACAGTAAGAAGTATGGACTTGTCATTGTTGATGATTATAGTCGCTGGACATGGGTAAAATTCCTAAGACACAAGAATGAGCCACACTCTGTGTTTACTAGTTTCTGCTCAAAAGTGCAAAATGAATTTGACTCTAAAATCACCAGAGTCAAAAGTGATCATGGTGGTGAATTTGAAAACAAACTTTTTGAAGAGCTTTTTGATTCGAGTGGAATATCCCATGTTTTCTCCTGTCCTAGAACTCTATAAAAAATGGATTTGTAGAAAGGAAGAATATGACTCTCCAAGAAATGACCAAAACCATGATTAATGAAACAAATGTAGCTAAACACTCCTGGGCTGAAGCAGTGAATACAACATGTTATATTAAGAATAGAATCTCTATTAGACCTATTATGGAGAAGACTCCTTATGAACCATGTAAGGGAAGAAAAACCAACATTTCCTATTTTCATCGTTTTGGATGTTCTTGGTTTATCCTAAATACTAAAGATAATATGAACAAGTTTGATCCTAAAGCACAAAAATGTATTATGTTAGGATACTCAGAACGCTCCAAAGGCTATAGAGTATATAATACTGGAACATTAATTATGGAAGAATCAATACATATCAGATTTGATGATAAGCTTGACTCTGAAAAGTCAAAGCTAGTTGAGAACGTTGCAGATTTAGAGATAACAGTTACAAGTTCTGACGAAAAGACTAAAGAATCTGAAGAAGCAGAAAAGGAAACGTTAGATGCACCTGAAATCACAATCAATCAGAAAAGATCAAGAAATAGACAAAATAATTCTAAAGAATTGATTTTGGGAAACAAGAACGAACGTGTCAGAACAAGATCAACATTCAATGTTTTTGAAGAAACACTTATGGGACTAATATCTCTGATAGAGCCAACATCCTGTGAAGAAGCACTTCAAGACAAAGAATGGATTCTGGAAATGAAGGAAGAACTTGATCAATTTGCAAAGAATGACGTCTAGGATCTTGTACCAAAACCCAATGGAACTCACGTGATCGAAACTAAATAGGTGTACAGAAATAAACTTAGTGAAAATGGTGAAGTGGTTAGAAACAAAGTACGACTGATGGCACAAGGTTATAGTCAACAAGAAGGTATTGACTACAATGAAAGCTTTTCTCTAGTCGTCAGGTTAGAATCTATTCATCTACTTGTATCCTTTGCTGTAAATTACTCAATCAAACTATATCAGATGGATATCAAAAGTGTGTTTCTGAATGGATATATTTCTTAAGAAGTGTATGTTCAGCAGCCTTCTGATTTTGAAAACTCAAAATATCCAAAACACGTGTTTAAACTGAAAAAATCTCTTTATGGTCTGAAACAAGCACTCAAAGCTTGGTATGAAAGACTGAGTTAGTTTCTTCTGGAAAACAATTTTATCAAAGGCAAAGTCGACTCTACACTCTTCTGTAAAAATATCAGAAACAACCTTATGATTTGTCATATATATGTTGATGACATAACTTTTTATTCTGCTAACCCCTTTGTCTATCAAGAGTTTTCTAAGCTAATGCAGGCAGAGTTCGAAATGAGTCTGATGCAAGAGCTAAAGTTCTTTCTGGGGATTCAAATCAATCAAACATCAGATGCTACTTATGTATATCAAAGAAAATACATAAAAGACATTCTGAAGAAGTTTGAAATGTCAAAAAGCAAACCAGCAAAGACTCATATCCACCCCACTTGCATTCTGGAGAAAGAAGAGGTAAGTCAAAAGGTTTGTCAGAAACTCTATCGTGGTATGATAGGTTCTCTTCTCTATACACGTCCATGTATATTATTTAGCGCCTATCTTTGTGCCAGATTCTAGTCAGATCCAAGGGAATCTCACCTAATTGTTGTTAAGAGAATCCTAAGGCATCTAAAAGGAACACCTAACCTGGGCCTGATGTATAAGAAAACATCATAGTATAGGCTTTCTGGGTATTATGATGCAGATTACGATGGAGACAAATTGGAACGCAAACGCACATCTGGGAACTGTCAGTTTCTAGGAGGAAACCTTATCTCATGGGATAGCAAAAGACAATCAACTGGAAGTTCTATGTGAATCCATGGTAGATTTTGAAAATATGAAGCACAATGGAATTGATCTTACTGAAGATCTGCAGAAGCAAGGCTGGGGAAATTATTTTTAGAGGCTCTATGGTCCCATCTACACCTTCCTCATCAAAGAGTTCTAGATATTCGTAGATTGCAATGACCATTATATAGTCTCATATGTTCTGGGAGTTAAGATGGTCATTCGTGAGAAATCAATTTCAAAACTTCTAAATATGGAGAAAATTGGGGGAAGAAGAATCTACAACATAAACCCTAGGGCAAGATACATGTCCCAGGAGATTGTTCCAACCATCTTCAAATAGAACTCTGAAGGAAAATCATCCAAGAACAAGGAACTTCACCAGAATCTGAGGGTCTGGTTGAAAATCATTCTGGGTACCATCCACCACCGTCCAAACTCAAACTCTTATGACTACATCAACACAGATCATAAGTGTATCGTGTATTGCCTCCACAAAGAACTCAAGCTGGATCTGACAACATTTTTACTCAAGTATCTAAGTGATTCAGTTAGGGATACAAGAAACAACATGCAGTCCAAAAACTACATTCCTCTGGGAAGACTCGTCTCTGATGTTCTGATTGAAAGCGGGATGGTGGCCCATCTGATATCCTACAACCTGATGGAAGATGTGACTGTAGATGTTGGCAAGCCTCTGAATGCCAGAAATCTAAAGAGCATGGGGATCATCGAGAGAGTCTTGGTCAAGCCAACTCTGGATACTTCCTAGGAAGATTTGAAGGATCAGAGAAAGATACCCAATGGTCTCTATGTATTCTGCAAGATAGATCCTCCATAGGTCATTTCCCATTACCTCCAGGACCTAGCATCTCAAGCGATGGATATCTCAGAGTTCTCAGTGGATTGGCTTCTAGAGAAACCATCTAACTTTATGAAAAGGAAGAGGTAGCCTTCAGAGAAGTCCAAGA
The DNA here is from genome assembly GCF_024323335.1 of Lathyrus oleraceus. NCBI lineage: Eukaryota > Viridiplantae > Streptophyta > Magnoliopsida > Fabales > Fabaceae > Lathyrus > Lathyrus oleraceus. The sequence goes on along the minus strand of NC_066583.1, from coordinate 562,503,962 downwards.
ATTCGAAGACTCTGAAGTTGGGAGAACCGTCAACAACCAGATCTCATGCACCTCTGGACTTTTCTACTCCAAGTAAGTCATACCCCTCTGAAACTCGTTGTAATTCTAATTTAAAGCTACTATCTTCCTCTCTACCTCACCCATCCTCTACCTATACCCCCTATGAATCCACCATATCTATTCCAACTTCCTCTGAACCTCACAACTCTAACCATTCCTCACCCCCTCTACAACAATTCAACCTCACTAAAACAACACTTCCGATATCCGAAGCCTTACTTTTGAATGATCCCGTCTCACCTCCCTCTTCAACTCCTTCCTCACCATCATATTACGACATATCCTCTGACCCTGAACCACTATAAATCCCGACCCTTCATCTCCGACATTGGCCCAACTACAAGCCATAACACTATCTAACCAACCTCCATCTATCCCAGATACCTCTGGGCCTTCTTCTTCTGAAGTTTAACCAGAACCACCTTCTAAACCTTAAACAGAACCCTCATCTGAAACCCCAACTGAACAACCCTCTGAACCTCTCATTGAAACCACCCACACTTTACTAGAACCCATTAATCCATCTTCTAAACCTGAACCAACATTCCCCACCCTTGAAGAGTAAGTTGCTTTATTTTCAGAATCCTCAGATGTGAAGCTCAAATCACTGTCTGAACAGTCAAACCTAAGTAATAATCCCTATGAAGTGAGGAATGGATTCCTCAGATGGATGATATCTGAGGTCTTCAAGCTGAAAGGATTCTCTGAACAAGTTAGAAATGACTATATCAAAGAAGCTGAGGAGAGGCTAGAGGCTCATTTGGCCAGAGAAGCTGAAAGCACGCCAGGAAGCTGAAGAAAAGGAAAGACTGGAAGCTGAAGAGCAAGCAAGAAAAGAAGTCGAAGAAAAGGTCGCCGCTGAGGTTGCTACTGCTGAAGCTGAAGCCAAAGCCAAGGCTGACACTGAACAAGCAGCACGCATTACTATGGAAGAAGCTGCCAAGGCAAAGGAAATTGATTTGTTTTAGGGTGAGACCTCTAAATCTGATCTTACTCCGCTAGTACTCAAGACTCTAGAAGAACTCCAAAATGAACAACAACTTATGAGAGCCAGACTAGATCAACAAGACTCTGTCAACTTCAATATTCAGACTCTCCTGACTCAACTGCTTCAGAGGATGCCGACTCCTTCAAACCCTTAAGCACCTTAGGCTGTATGTTTTGTGTTTTTGTTCTTCTAAGTGTTTTAGCTTCTATGTTTTTCTCTCTCTGTATCTCTTTCACTTAATCTAATGAAATTTTGTTTTTCACTATATGTTTTTTCTCGGTTGTCTTTTTGAGTCTGACAAAAAGGGGGAGAAATAATTAAACAACCTTTTTCATGAAATTAATATCCAAGTCTCATAATGCATTGCTTACATTCTAAAAATCTTAATATATTGTGCAGTCTAAGTTCTTGCAGGAAGTATCTAAGCAAAATATCTGAGAAATAAGCTAAGTAACTGTAAGACCCCAATTTTGACCCTAAGATCCCTCATGCTATCTCATCATATGCATTAACATTAGATTCATACATTGGCATCCTCCTTGTCCCTCTTTCATTGGGTTTGTTTTTGGAGAGATCACCAAGCACCATGTGATTGTATCATATTTGTATTTCATTTTACTAACTAAAATACCAAAAATATGTCTTTGCATTTGCCTAACTCTTTTGTAGGTCGGGGCATGATCACCTTGATCTATCAAGTTCACATCTAGGGTTTAAGACCCTCATTGCTAAGAGCACAACGAAGTAATGATCCACAAGATCTATAAGCATCATATATGAGTCCCCATTGATCTCTACATGTTATTTTGATCAAGCATTCTTCAAGAGTTTGGAGTTGATTTGTCTTAGAAACCCTAGTTCATCTGGGTATCTTGAGTAACTTCTCCAACAAGCTTCTTCACCAATTGATCAAATTTATCAAGGGATACTTCAAAATTAATCATCTTATACATATATGATCTACCATGAGCCTAAAAAGTCAAGAGAATTGCAAATTAGCAAGTTGGTTGATGATGGTTGGCCAGATGAATTCATCTGATCAAAACTGGGTCTCCCCAGACCCTATCTCCTACACTTTTCATCATATAAAAATTATTCCAAGAGAAAAGTTACTTTAAATGACATTCCAAACAACTTTCATGTTGAGGTCTAGAGCCAATTTTTCTTGGAAAGTCCCTTTCTATGTTGGAACATTATAGGTCATTTTGTTTAAACCCTAATTTGAAAGTCAACTTCCCAAGGCAATAACTTGCTCATTTTTTATGAGGTGAAATATTTACAAGTTTCACAATCAAATTAAAGATGTCTAATTCAACTTTGATGTTTGGAGTGAAATCTAAATCAACTTTTATGAGCATGTGATATGAGGATACATTATAGGTCATTTTGGACCAATATCATTGAACAAGTGATTTTCCTCAACTTCAAAAATGCACAACTCACTCATTCTAAATCAAAGTGATGTCAAATTGGTTACCATTTTGAAGGTCTTTGAAAGATTTACAACTTTGATGAAGACACTTTTCTAATTTGGAGCTCACATAAAAAGTTAAGCAAGGTGGAATAACTGAATATTGACTTGACACTTAGAAATTTTTTCAACTTGTTGAAATTTCCAAAATTCCACCTCAAAATTCACCATGATACAAGTTCCAAATGGAAAAGTGTTAAAAATAAGTGTTGTTCCTCTTGATCTAAGCTTTCCAAAGAGTCCTAATTCATTCATTTTGGACTAAGTTTGATGGGTCTATGCATGGTGTAAACAGGCTTGTATCATTTGGCAAGATTCAAGCTTCAAATGATCAAATAACTTTGCCTTGCCACTCAAGCTTCATGCAGACCTCATTTCATTTGATTATGGACTTAATTGGATTGCTTCATGGGCCTGTACACGCCCGTGCAAGCATGTACATTGCATTGCCAAATTTGGACAAATTTTCAAGTGTGCAAATAACACTTTATTTTGCTATAAATAGAGGCCCTCTATGCTCATTTCAAAGAACCTTGCGCGCCAGCTTTGCCTCCCACATTTGAAACCCTCACATTTGAAAGGAAAACTTGAGAATTTTCACTTGAAAATTGAGTTTGAATCTCACTGTTTGGAGATTCAAAAACTCCAGGATCCAAAGCTTTGTACCAATCCTAAGCCACTTTTGTAAGCTACCTGAGCAAGATCAAACACGAATTGAAGCAAGAGAGATCCATTTCTATACAGCATTGAAGGTATTTTTCTAGATTTTTCTTCTCTTCGATTCTCTCTCAATCCTCATCAATTCTCTTGGATCTTTGGTTGTCTGAAGTCCTACCAATATAGGCAAGAAGATTGAGTTGCTTTGAGGTTAAATCGAAGCAACTCAGTTGACACACCTCAAAATTCAACTCCACATATCTCTATATATATTTGGAGTTAGTTAAAATTGAGGTGATATTCGTGATCTATATCATTTTATCTTCCAGATCATGTCCTCCTTTTCATTTATGTTATGGTGATGAAAGAACCAGTCCGACCGAGGTCATCGGAGAAGATGATCGGCCTTTGGCTCCGGCGATGAGCTGGAAGTGTTCTGAAGCATTGGATAAATTTAAATTATTTTAATCAAGGACATTGCTAGTGATGACCAAGTGTGTAGCGCGCTGACTAGCGTGCACCATGGAACGCGCGTTTCTCACCACTTGATCTGCCACCTCAATTAATGAGGCAGATCAAGTGGTCCACATTTTTTTTTGATTTTTTGATTTTTATGTTTATTCCTTTGATTTTCATTAATTCATATTAATTTTAATATTGATCCAAAAAATATAAGACTTTCACCATTTTTTTAAAAATAAAATTCTCTTTCATTTTTTGAGTTAAAATTATGTTTTGGATCATTATTAATATTTTTCATGATTTAAATGATTTTGTGAATATTTTTAATTGTTTAAAAATACTTTTAAGTCTCCAAAAATTCTGAATTTTTTTCTCCAAGGTCCTTTGACCTTGTTTACCTATGATAAATCTCATGACCATTTCTTTGGTGTTTTGATGAGGTTTTAGGAAATTGACCAACCATATTTAATTTAATGCATTATTTTTATTATTTTTAATTGTTTAAATTCCAAATTAATTGTGTATAGCCATTTTAATTGACTTTGTAAGTTGGACTTGTGTTGTTGGGCCTTGGTCAAAGTTGATTTGACTTTGTTAGGTTAAGATCATTGGATTTAGGGGATTGATGGAATGTACGTTCCATCTCCCAAAATGAATGAATGATCTTAATTTGGTAAAATTTCTCCTTTGTCCAATTTGAGTTTGATCCATTTCCCCTCCCTCTTCATCTTATTCCTCTTCTTTATGCATTCATGTCATGGACCTATGATATCTCAATATCCTAAGGCTAGTTGATTGCAAAATCAACATAAGTATGGATGAAATTAGATCCCCCACTTTGCATATTCTTTTTGTGTGTGGTATGTTTCATGAGCATAGTTCATCATACTATATCTCTAACATGCATTAACACCAAAATCATATTGCCCGACCTCAAATAGTTGTGACTTCTACATAAGTCCAATTACGATTGCTTAACATAGTGCTAAATTTTGACATAAAAGGCATTGCATTCTAGTTAGTGAGATTGTAAGTCTCCCCTCTTTCATGGTATTGTGTGGAAACTTGGCCTTTTTTCCTTCCTTTGGAAGATGTCTTAGTTCAAGGATCCATGCTTGTGATAAGTGGGTTGAGTGTTCTCCAAAGAATGACTTAAAAAGCAAAGCAAAAGCAATACTAATTTTTAACTTATTAATAACTAACATTTAATTTCAAGTCCTTTACTTTCAATGCAATTTAATTTTAAGCCTTATTCATTTTCCATTATTCATACCATTCTAATTGTTTATGTTAATGTTATTTTCACTTTGTCCACTTGGACCATATTTTGTGATATATTTTGTTTGTGTATATTGTGCTTGTTTGTGTGGTCTTTGACAATTAATGTACATAATAAGAACAAAATCCCTAAAAAATATCTTGTGTGGACTATTGGTTTGATCTGAGACTATTGGACTTAGAATTTAGGCAACACTCCCTATGCAAAGGAGTTGGCCAATGCCAAATTTCATGTAACCAAGTGCTTGCAATTTGAAAACTTCATCTGATACATCATTAAAGATCCATTTTAGTTCATCTGCAATATAATCCTTGTGAAACTGTTACTTTGAACTTGTGACTTATGCATTGTGAAATTCATCTGCTACATGGGCAAATTTGAAGAAGATCATGGAGTTGCTAAGCTTGGATGTGGCTATCTTTATTTGATGCCTTTATCTTCAAGTTGATATTTTATGCATTGTTTGTTGCTTGATTCTAATGTCGAAGGGAATTTGGGTTTCTATATGACACTCTTGTCTATTGGATTGCAGCCCATTGGTCAGATCTTTTCAACTCTCAACTTTTAAATTCATGCTTAGGATTAGTCTCTTCATATCTTCCCCATTTATTTAATTTCAAAATCTCTCCCTCCTTTTAAAAATTTCTTTGCTTGTGCTTGTTTTCTAAACTTAGACCACCTTGCAAACTAGAAACTTTGGCCTTATGCCATTGCATTTTCAAACTCATTTTCTTTAATCAAGCTTGTAAATATACTTAACTATACTTGAATTAAAATTTTCAAAAAAAAGCCAAAAAAGAACTAACTCATTCAAACCATTTTTTGACCTTTGTGCTTTTCAAACTTAAATTTTTGTTAAAATTAATGCATCCACTTTGAAATTGATACCACGAACTACGAGGTTTTGATCCCTCATTTTTTATGTTGGTACGTAGGCACAAGTCCGAAGGTCTTGTCAAACACAAAAATATATAATTAATGAATTCTTTTCTCATCCCCCCGTCTGTTTGTTTGCAAACATCATTTGTATAAAAAACACATATGCACACAAGAAAGGGCTCCCTAGGAGTACCTAGGACACTTTGGGTGCTAACACCTTCCCTTTGTGTAACCAACCCCCTTACCTGTAATCTCTGGCATTTTATTAGTTTTGATTTGAAAACTTCTTGTTTTGAGTTTTGTTCGTACTTTTCCCTTTTCCCTTGGAAAACAATAAAAGCGCGGTGGTGACTCTTGTTTATTTGATGTCCAGCTTATCCATAGCTTGATGATCATGAATTTCCCGCTACAGTAACATAAGAGACTTTGGTAAGAAACTCTAAACCTTCTAAAGTATCATATTTAGGGGGAGCTTGCTTATCTCAGGGGGAGTGATAATATCACTGACTCTAAAATTATCTTCCTTTAAGTATTATGAAGTATCATTGTTTCACCAACAGTTTGAAGTTTTGTCATCATAAAAAAGGGGGAGGTTGTTAGAACAAGATTTTGGGTCTGCAATTTATCTCGAAGTTTTGATGATAACAAAGGATGAAATATTTTGGTACCCTAATGAAATTCTCTTGTGCAGGACTCTAACGATAAACGAATCTGATGAAACAACATATGATATCACAATAGTCCAGAACAGCTGACTTAGAGTTAAAGGAATTCTCGCTGACACTGAAGACAATGATGTCCACAGAATCTGTCATCTGAAGACTCTGAAACTCTGCATTTGAAGGATGTCCACAGAATCTGTCATCTGAAGACTCTGATACTCTAATGATCCTTACATCTGAAGAATTTCTAATTAGAGATCAGGTAAGAACTTCTGAAGAAAACACATCAGACAACTATCTGAAGAATACAAGATCCAAGAGAAGAATCTGAATTTTGTGCACACTGATTCATGCCCAACAGATCAGATTAAGACTTAACAACAAAGTATTCCAAATATGGTATGAATTTATATGTGGAGAAAATTGAATACTCTCCTAAACTTCTATGGAAATGACAATAAAATTAATGTCATAAGTCCCACCATTGGCAAGATATTAGCATCAATGCTCCATTCAACAATATCATCTCCAAGCACTATAAAAGGCCCAACTATCATCATACCGGAACAAGAAGCTATTGCACAAGAATTCTGCACATTAATATCAAGTCATACACTAAATTCTTGTATCACATTATCACACGAGTTGTTGCTCTAAGTGTGATCTTGATCCTTGTTCTTACTGTGTTCACATTGCTTATTTAGAAGCACTAAACACCTTCTTGTACTTCTAAAATAGTTGTTGTAAATTTCCTCAGGTGACGTGTGATGTCCATAGACTTGAGAGGGCTAAGAGATCAGTGTACTCTTAGACGTTTGTGGTAATCTTACTAGATTATTGGATTAATTCCTTATTAAAGGCAAAATCACCATGGCCGGGTGGACTGGAGTAGCTTTGAATTTCAAGCGAACCAGGATAAACTGATGTGTTGTTTTCTTTGATTTTTGTGTGTGTGGTGTTTTCAAAAGTTTTTATTGCCAGTGAAAATAATTCAAACCCCCCTTTATTATTTTTCTCTACCTTTAGTCTCTTCATCTCCTCCCTTCTTTCTTAAAATTTAAAATCTCTCTTTCCTTTTAAAAACCTTTTTTGTTTGATATTTTCAACTCAGACATGTTTAAATGAGTAGAAACTTTGGCCTTATGCCATTGATTTTTAAAACTTTTTCTTAATCAAACTTATGAATAAACTTAATCATATTGACCTCAATTTCAAAATACAAAAAGAATTAACAACTCCATTTAAATCTTTTGCCCATTTTGTGCCCCCTACCTTTAAAACTTTTGTTAAAAATCAATCCGCCAACTTCTTTGAATTTTTTACCACGAACTACGGGTTTGGATCCCTCATTTTTATGTTGGTACGTAGGCATAAGACCGGAGGTATTGTCAAACACAAAAATATAATAAAAGAATCATTTTCTCATACCCCCATTCTATTTTTATCAAACATATTTTCAACTAAAACACTTGTACATAAAAAAAGGCTCCCTAGGAGTACCAAGGACACTTTGGGTGCTAATACCTTCCCTCTGTGTAACCAACCCCCTTACTTGTGATCTCTAACATTTTATTAGTTTTGATTTGTAAACTTCTTATCTCTGGGTTTTGTTTGTACTTTTCCCCTTTACTTTGGAAATAATAAAAGCGCGATGGCGACTCTGACTTTTCATTGACGTCGGGTTTATCCATAGCTCGATGGTCACGAATGCACCGCTACAACCTATTTTTTATGTGCAATATTTTGTTGACATTTGATGTTTGTTTGTATGATATAATCTATCTATTGTGCGTGGTGATCTCTGAGTGGTAAGATAAGTTCTAACCCGAACTTGAGTGTAATTAAGATAAGAAGATGGTATAATAATGTTTGACTTGTGTGGAGTAGTCCTTAACGAGTTGACTTGAGACCCATCTACTCAGTGGGGACCCCCTTGGAATTACTGATGTCACACGAGTAAGTCGTGGATAAACATTACTTTTTCCGACCTGGGAGTATGAGAAGCTGAGGACCATAGAACATATAACCCAACTTGGCCTATTTAGGACATAGTGTGGAGACTGTTCAAGTGTAGACTTGATAACTGTTGTTACACGATACTACACTCAAACAAGTTTCTCTTGAGAATAATACGGGTTGATGAGTTAGTCGTCTAAACCTATAGTATCTGATATATGGGATCATGACTCTGGGAAATTTTTAGAACATGCTCTACAGGCTTTATATGTAGTACACTTTTTTGGGATGATCCTTAACCCTACTTCATGCTCGTGACTCACAACAAACCCTTTGATTCTCGGTTGATCCGATTGTCCTCATCAATATCAATGGAACTTGGATGTTGACAAGGTGAAAATCATAATCCACCAAAATGGATGATTGATATTGATGACGACTTAATCCATATCGTGACCTTTGTTTTTGTTTTCCTTGTGTGTGATCCCTTGTGTGTGATTATTGCATTCATGCATTCATGCACATCATAACATTCATCACATCAATAAATTTTCAAGAAACTGAGGTATTACTTGCAAATAATTTTCAGACCATGGATTGTGGACGAAGTAACACTAAAAAGTACAGTTTCAGATGTCCTAATTTGAAAGAGCTAAGGAAGTTGTCATCCTTTGTATTAGATCCATTGGATTTCAAGTAACGACATGGGAAGCTTTTGTCTGTACTATCTACTGATATGGTTGAAGGACTTTTGAGTGTCTTGGTCCAATTTTATGATCCTATTTACCGATGCTTCACTTTTCCTGATTATCAGCTCATGCCCATGTTGGAAGAGTATACCCATCTCTTGGGTATGCCCGTATCTAACAAGTGCCCTTTAGTGGATTAGAGGAGATTCCCAAATCTCAAGTCATAGCTGAAACTCTTCATTTGAAGAAATTTGAGATTTATGCTAATTTGATGAAGAAAGGAGGGATTCAAGGGTTGACTTATGAGTTTCTCTTTGGTAAAACCATTACGTTTGCTCAAGTCGATATCATGGATGCCTTTGAATCCATCTTTGTCTTTATCATCTATGGATTAGCATTGTTTCCTAACATTGACGATTTTATTGATGTTAACGCCATTAGAATTTTATTGATTAGGAATCCGGTTCCAACGCTATTTGGTGACACATATTTCTCTTTGCATTTAAGGAATTCTAAGGGTGGTGGAACCATTGTGTGCTGCATTCCTGTTCTGTACAAGTGATTTATTTTGCACTTGCCTCAGACACTAGTTTTCATGGAGAATCGACAATGTCTACGATGGTCCCAGAGACTTATGTCTCTCACTAATTATAATTTTGTCCGATATGATTCTGTGTTTGATGGCGTAGAGACTATTGACAGTTGCGGTGAGTTCTCTAATGTGCCTCTTATCGATACACAAGGAGGAATCAACTATAATCCTGCATTGGCTTGTCATCAACTTGGGTTCCCCTTGCGAGATAATCCTAATAATATTCAGTTAGAAGGTCTATTCTATCAAGAGGGTAAATATCCCCAACATTTAAAGAACGTAATGGTGCATGCTTGGCATAATGTGCACAGGAAAGGAAGATCCGAGCTTGGTCCGTGCAACTGTGTGGCTTTTGAAGTTTACATTATTTGGGTGAAAAAGAGAGATTTGGAGATTAAGATGTCGTACGCCTGCGAAAGACCTATGTCTACAGTTGTGGCTGAGCCATCAACTCTCCCTAACCAAGATGTAGAGGAGTTGGAAGACGCACTCTCCAAGATGAAGCAAGATAGAGACCTGTGAGAAGAGCGGTTTTATGCTTTGAATTGAGAGCATATAGAGTTGTAGCTTGAGTCGAGAGACAAAGATTCACTTATTGAGGTTCTTGAAGAGCGTGCAGGGAAGACACAGAGAGAGCTAGAGGATTTATTTTCCTTCGTTATTCCTCATCCTTCCGGTGCTTGGAAGAAGATTGTTGATCGACTCGTCCTCGAGAAAGCTCAGATTCAGATAACCTTTGAGTCAGAGATCAGATGCATCCGAAGGAAGTACACTCCCTTGGCCAGTTCAGCCTATTTTGTTGTTAGGGACCCTTAGGATGATATTTCCCTTTTCTCTTATATTTGTATTTTTGGTTTCTGAAATTGTACTCAGTGTAATCCTTCCTAATTTTATAAATAAAATGAGATTTTAGGGTTTATTATTGTTATTAATTGAAATATTTGCAAAGAGGACCTTATATGTTCCTTGAAAATTAAAATAAAAAACATTACATTTCATGCATCATTTGCATAAGCAGGTTTTCTTTAGCCAGATGTCTTATGGGTTCTTCTTTTATGTACCAATCAAGCTAACTCATCACTACAATACTCGAGTTACTCACCAGAGAAGAATGGAACATCTAGAACAAGAGAACAAAGAAATCAAGGATGATATTTCCAGACTCATTGCCTTGATGGAGTCTGTGATTTCCACTCAGAATCAGACAAATCTCTGCCTCCTAAAACTTCTCCTCCTTAGAGGATTATTATTTTTGTGATTGCTTCAATGTCGATGCCCTTGGTTGCTAGCCACTTTCTGCCTGCCATGCCTAATGGGTTCCTGTAGCGGTGTATTCGTTACCATTGGAGATATTGACTAAATCCAAGGTAGATCATACAAAGTCGAGTCGCAACCGCACTTCTATTTATCCAAAGGAAAGGTTAGAAAGCGAACAAAAACCTAAAAGTTTTACAAACAAAACTAGTAAAAGAAACAGAGATCTGGGTAAGGGGGTTGGTTATGCAATGGGAAGGTGTTAGGCACCCAAAACATCCTAGGTACTCCTAGGGAGCCCTTTTCATACTTGTTGCAAAGGTTATTGTTTTTGTGAAAATTTTTATTTGTGCAAACATGATTGAAGAGATGAGAAAATAATATACAAGTTTATTTACATTTTGTGTTTGGATGGATAAACCCATTGCCTACATACCCTCTTATGAAAAGATTAGGATCAAAACCTCGTAGTTCGGGTAAAAAATTTCAAAAAAACAAATGAGTGGATTGATTGGTCCAAAAGCCCTATGGTCTTTTATTATCAAAGGGAGAAAACTCAACCTAAAAAACCACAAGTCGACCATGTGAGGATAGCTTCAACATGCTAGTGAGGGGTTAACCCTATAATAAGCATGGAAGGCTCATTGTCCATCACTAAGGACAAAGGTGAGTATTACATCTACCACAAAGATAACTCAAACCTAATAGCTAAAGGTTATGAAAAATTTGATTAAGAAGTGGACATGGAACCACAAAAAGAATTTGAATGGGTTATATTTACCAATTAGAAGTATATACAAAAATGGTCAAAGTTGACTTAAAGATTCAATTCAAAATGAGTGTTATGAAAAGAAAGTTTGAAAATCAAAAGCATAAGGCTTAGGTTTCTAATGTTGAAAACAAGTCAAATGTTTGCACCAAAGGTTTTTGGCTTGGGTTAGGATGGAGAAATGAAGGAGAACAAAAGGTGAGAGGTAAGAAATAAAACCACATTAGGAGTTCCTCTCTTGAGATCATATAGATGATCCAAGTGGTTCCCATCCTTTGGAATAAGCAAGCACAAAGCATAAGCAATCACACAAGTCTCATAAGAGATCCTCAATAAAAGGAAACAGGATGCCAATACATGGACTTACACCCAACTCCTAACAACAAAACGGAAACAGAATGCCAATACATGAACTTATATCCGACTCCTAACAACAAAACGGAAACAGAATGCCAATACATGGACTTATATCCGACTCCAAGAGGTCTTAACAAATATCACATGCCTCATCTTGGAGGTCTTTGGCACAATTGTAAACAAACACAAACAGAGCCTCTTAAGGAGGACTTGCCAGCAAAATGCCTGCCAAAAAGATGACTGGACTTCCAGACTACATGGAGTAAGAAGATAACTACCTAAGTGGTGTATCAACCATAATCCAAAGCTCAAGCAAGAGCTAAAAGCAAGCAATAATGTACCTGTGCAAAAGCTAAACAGTTAATACTTCAGTTATAAAACCAACAGACAAACAGTGAATCCTTCACAGTTACACAACTCAATGAACAATGCTCAAGCATTCAAATGGACTCATGAGCTCAAGGACATCACTTAAAATCCTACAAAACAAGCAAAAGTTAGAACTCAAATCATTTGCATCTCACAAAGTGAGAACAAATCAACCATCAATGCTAAATGTCCAAACCTGAAACACAAAGCACAGTTAGTATATGCACAAAACACTAGTACAAAGACTAAGTTCAAAACCAAGCTAAATGATCAAAACAGAACTCAATCTTCCACATAATGCACATTCAAACATGTCACAAAATGTCCTCAAAAGGACCAGCATCCATTCAATAAGCAAATATCTCAAATGGCCTATGCTATGCAATGATCACAAAATGTGCACAAAGTGAACTTCCAATTTAGAAAATTCAAATCAAAACAGAAATGCATGCAATGGCCTTGATATTTTTTTATGCAAACTACTCATGTCATGAACAATCACTATGCAAAAGATCAGATCCAGAAAGGTTCAAATGATAGATGAACAAAAATGCACAAATTGAATGCGAAAAATGTGACACAAATTGTCACATACATCTTCATGTGTCAAAAACAATGATAGCATATGAGAAAAATTCCAAACCTGACATCAACAATTCACATCATGTATGAAGATCAAGCATGCAAAAAATCAAATCAATTGGCTCAATAATGAAGATTTTACAATGCATTAAACTCAACATATCAAATTAGCATGGCATGGATCAAAAAATTCACACATTAAAAATCAGACATCAACAAATCATGAAAATAATATCAAAAAAAACTAGACATCAAAACAGAACTATAAAAATAATTGGAGTTAATTTGGATCATTTTTCTATTTTTTATGATTAAAACAAAATGAACAAAAGAAATGAAATAAACAAATTAAATGGAGGGAAAAGCAATTATTTGAATCAATTCAGAATTAATCACAACCACATGATGAGGCGCGAAAACATGATCAACGGTCCTCATTTAAACAACCAAAACGCACAGCTTCATTAATTGAGTCAACAACACACATCAGCAGTCAAACGCACACGCATGGCAAGTCAAAGAAGTTGTATCCAATCATTCACACACGCAAGCGCCACATGGAACACACGCAAGCAAAATGAAACGATGCGTTTCATTAAAACACATCATTAGCACACTCAGCAGTCAAAGGCATACATGGCATGGTCAAACGAATATCAGCCAATCAATCACACAGGCAAGCGCATACATGGCACACACGTGGACTAAAACCCTAGGAAATAACCAGACGCCGGAGCTACAGTCTCCGGTCATCTTCTCCGGCCATCTCTGGCGGAGTTCAACCAATTTTTTTCCAGAATTCATCAAACCATACATCAATCGAACTGTCATGCAACATAGAATCTAAATATCAATTCAAATCAAACTAATTCCTCATGAATTTTCCAGATCGAGCGAAAACATATCCATGATCAAAACTTCCAGCTAACCATACAACCTCAATACTCAACCAAAATCAAATCTAAATACATGCACAAGCTCTACACAACAGGATCTATCATTCTACGATCATAAAAAAGCAAAAGGAGAGGATCGAATTTGCATCACCTGAAATTGAAAGTTGTTGTACACGTGTTATCAACAACTCAAAAGCTCCAGATCTACTCCTTTGACCTTGCCTTGAAGCTTTGTGCACAAAGAAACAATTAAAACCACCTGGATCTAGCTCAATTTTCAACTTCCATTGTGTCGCATCCGTGAAAAACAACTGGCGGGAAAAACGAACAAAAAGAGCCGCCACCGTGCGTTATTTATCCCAAAGGAGGGAAAGGAAACGTTCGAAGTAAACCTAGAAAGGAAATGGTCTTACGATCGAAGACGCAAGGATCGGGAGTCGGTTACGCAAGGGGAAGGTATTAGCACCCCCTCACGTCCGTCGTACTCGACGGGGTCCACGCTCAGAAGAATAGAATAAGGTTGCCAAATAAACTGCTCAAAGAATGCACACACACTGAAATAGAACACAGATGGAAGAAGAGGGGAACGGGCTCGCTAGGATATCGCATCCTATGCCTACGTATCTCATATGGAATGAGAATCAAAGCTACCGTAGTTCGGCTCACGCACGCCGAAACAAAACACACGCATAGACGCTGAGACGTCAAAAAAACACACAAATGGAAATAGACTACCAATGGCTGGCCTTACGTCCGACTCCAAACAACAAACACAAACGAGGAAACCGGCTGCCACTCGCTGGACTTACGTCAGACTCCAAGCACACAAACAAACACAGGAAACCAACTGCCAATCGCTAGACTTACGTCAGACTCCACACAAACAAACACATAAAACCGACTGCCGGACGCTGAGTTGTCAAAAGCAACAGAAAGGTTGAACAAACAAGCCAACAGGAAGTCTGGTACTCGAGCCTGCTAGCTGCCAAGCAAACACACACAAAAAGGAAAAGGGTGCCCGGAGAGATCTCGCACGATCTTCTGCCTACGTACTTCATCTGGTATGAGGATCAGGGCGACGTAGTTCTCCTTAACAGGGGAGAAACCTTCTCCTAACCAGAGACTGGGAAATGACAAACTAGAAGGGAGACTGACTCGAGCCTAATAGTTATCATGTAATCCACAATAGTCCTAGGTTGAGGTTTCTAACAAGAGTTTGACTCACACAGGTAGTGAGTCAACTCAAGTCTATCTCTACGTACGTCAACTTCCTCAAAAGTTGATCATACGACTCCTACAGAAAGGAGATGAGAAGCAAAATAGATAAACATCAAAAGCAAATAGCACACACTATACACAACCAAGGGGGGCTCAAGCAAGGTTGGGCTTTAGTCAAGGGGTCATATCAAACTTGACAAACAAGCCAACTGGAAATGGGTGTTTTGAGCTCTTAACCCTAACATTGAGAGTTAGGGTGAAGCAGATGAAATGGGAGTGAGGGGTGTGCCTCATAGCTCTTATCCCTGGCCTGGGAGAGCTTTAATCAATAGAAAGTGTGGGAGTTCAGAATGAAGGAACTCTTCTCTACATGACTGACTTTATGGACAAGATTTTGGGTTTTTATTCACAATGCATCAACACATGGTGTGAGCAAAGTGAATCACACAACTGAATAGCAGGGGATGAATTGCACATCCTTTTTATCTGCCAATTGCCTCTTAAGAGGACTTAACCTGCTTGGCACAAAATTAAACATCCACAAACATTGCCTCTTAAGGAGGGCTTCAGACAGGTGCCTGCCAAAGTAACATGACAGGTCTTCCAGACTACATGAAGATCAAGGAATTATACCTAAGTGGTATGCCAACCACAGCAAAGCAAAGCAAAGTTCAAATGAACTTAAAGCAACTTAGGTACCTGTGGAAACAGCTAAACCAATCAGTACAAAATCCAGACAAACAGTCAAAAGTTAATATCAAACAGACAACCTAATATGCAACACATAAGCCATAAACACAAGTGAACCATCATCAAGGCCTACAAAACAGCAAGTGTTAGCCAACAAGAACAAATGATCAAGCTCAAATGAAGGAGCAACATCAATCATGGAGATGCATACTTGAACCTGAAACTCACAACTCAAAGGTAAGTAACAAACCACTAGGCCAAAGCCTAGGGTCAAAAGGGGATCAAAAAACCAAAACAGAACTTGATATTCAACATGGATCATATTTAACCAATCAAGTACAAGTCCTAAAAAGGACCAAACCAAAATCATCATGCAAGTTCATGTAATAGGCAAGAGAAGTCAATGACCAATTCAAGGCACACATTTGAACATTAAGAATGAAAATTCCTAATCAAAACAGAAATGATTCAAATAATTCTGGAAAAATTCATGAGCATTCAACAAATCCAATCCAATCATCATACAAAAAATCAGAAGTATAAAAAATCATTTGGCATGGAAATTCAATTGCATAAGTTGAACAACCAAAGGTGTGACACAAATTGTCACACCATGCAAACATGTGCATAAAACAGAAATGGAAAATGTCAAAAATGTCAAACCAAAACCAAAACATCCATTAACATGTTAAGAACAATCATGCAAAATTTCATGTCCATTGGATTAAAATCAAGCATTTCATGATAAGATGAATGGAGCAAGGTCACAAATGTGTACATGTTCACATACTCAACCACAATTCAAAATCCAGGAAGTGTAAAATCATGAAATTACCACAAAAAAATTCTAGACAAACATAGGATCATGCTACAAAACATTTGGAATTAATTGAGCCATTTTTCAATTTATTATGGATTTTTAAAGTTGGTAAAAAAATGTGAAATAAAATGATCATGAACATGTGGAAATTGGAGGGAAAAAGGTAATAAGGAAATTAATTTGAAAAACGCTACTACCAGGAATCGAACTTGGTAGCATTTTGAAAAGTAGCGCGCCTGGCCTTTAAACGCTGCCGTTTTGGCAGCGAGCCCTAGTTCAGCATAGCGACGGTCCAAACCGACGCAAAGGACGCATAACCGACGTAAAAATGCAGATCTTCATCTTCCTCCCGAAGGAGATGAAGAACAATGATGATGTTCATCACAAATTTCCAGATTTTTTCAAAGTGCCCAGAATTTCACAAATTTTATACCAAAATGAAGCTTACACAATGAGGAACACGAATCCATAAACAATTCACACTAATTCATCATGAATTTCAAGAATCGAAGGAAAACTTTCTAGATCTACAAACTTTCAATTCCACATAACTTCATGCATATTTCATCAATTCACACGATTTTTCCACTAGATTCATCAGCAAACAAAGATCTACACAAACATACACATGGATTTGAGAATTGTGAAGGTCAAAAAACTCACCTCTTGAAGAGCAGATTCTGGTTTTGCACGATCCAGCACTTGTAATGGTTCCAATCAGTTCCAGAATGCTTGTAGAGATAATTGATGAAGAAAAGAAAGCTTGAAAGGTGTTAGATCCAGCTCAAATCAAAATCTCTATGGCCAGGTTCTTGAACTTCAAGTGCTCGAAAATGGCTCCAAATCTTCAAACAATTGATGGATTCACACTCAATTACACTCACTGATCATGAATCTTCAACAAAAACAAGGTGTTATGTTGAAGAATTTTGAAATTTGGTTGTGATAAATTTTTGGAGGGAGAGAAGAATGTGAGATCTAGATCCAGAATTCTGTGCAAATCTGTTATAATTAGGAATATATACTCTTCACTAATCACATACTAAACAACAGTAGGCATGGCTTAGTTCAAATTAAACAAGATAAGGTGTTATGACCAAAACTTGAAAATTGGAGGGTGCATGGCCATTTCCACGTGAACATTGCCATGTAGCTGATTATTTTCACTCAAAATCAATTTTCAAACACAATGGCAATGATGGAAAGCTCTCATGATGCATCAATTTTAAATTTCCAATTTTCCCTCCAAAATTGACTTGGATATGCAATTGATCATGTGATAACATTTCATGCAATGTGATGAGGTATTTGGAAAATTCATGTCATGAGAAACATTTTGCAAACAGAACCACCAAATTTGGAGTCTTGGTTCAAAAGATATGGCCATTTGAAGTTTCATGTACACTTGGCAATGATTGGACCATATCTCCTCAACCATTCATCATAAATTCATGATCTTGGACTTTTTGGAAATGGGAGAGAGAGATATTCAACTTTCATGTTGGAAAAAATTTCAAGTTGAATTTGAACCAAAAACTTTCCATTTTTGGAAACTTTCAATTATAGGTCACTTTCCATTTTGGGAAACTTTTGATCTGACCTCAAATTCTTCAAGATATGCATTTGACATGATTAATAAGCCTCTTTTGAACATGAATGAGATGTTGAAACTCATTTCTCCACCTCCTAGCCCTCAGTTGACTTTCTGTTGACTTTTCTGGTTGACAGATGATTTGAACATGCACAGATGATTTTGAGCCTCAACCACTTGATGAAATGGCTCCAAAATGAAACCCTAGCTTGTACAAGCTCAATAAAATCATATGATGATCTCCTTCTCAAGAAAGACCTCATCTCCTTGAAAATCCCTGACTGATAGAATGCAACTGGTCAGGGTTGACCGGAGGTCAAAACCCTAATCCCAAAGAATCTGAGCCTGAACAATGAGCCCCTTGAGGATGCCATAACCATGATGATGATGATGTACCCTTGCAATCAAGATAATGCTCAACCTCCTTGAAGAACCAAGAAAACCCTAATTGAAGCACAAACCCTCAGATGGCTGGTGATCAATTTATGAGACCCTTAAGCTTGCATCTCTTAACCTCTCTATCTTCTGAGAAAGACTTAGGAGGATGACCTGCTTATTCTCTCATGATATGCAATATGCAAATGCCTAATGCCCTAAACAATGAAATGCAATATGCTAAGCTAGTCCCAAGAGAGGAGGGCAAATTTTGAGGTGTTACAACTGCCCCTATTCAATCCACTGTGAACCTGTCGATATGAACAACCTCGGCTTTCAGATGATCAGGGTGAAGAGTGATTGAATACCAAGAACAGACGAACAATTTGCGCTCTGATGGGAAATAATTAACAATGCCCGTCAGAATCGGCAAAGAAGCAATATCAAAAGAAGAATCCGTCTGGTACGGAGAAAGTCGGCCTGAATACCGAAACAGAATGTTGACTTGGCTACCAAAATAAATGGAAACACAGGAATAACCATGGCCTGAACACCGCTCATCCGCTGGGGATTATTATTATTATTTATTTATTTTTACTTTTTCTTGAACCCCGAAACTTTTTTGATTGATGGCTTTTTTTTTTGCTTTTCCTGGACCCCGAACAAATATTTTCTTTCGTGCAGATGATCCCGGATCACCGCAATTGAACCCCGACACCTTCATAGTAATCTTGTTTGCCAAACAATGAACCCCGCTCTCCAATTGAACCCCAGTCGCCTGACGATAACTCGTGATCGCCGTTGTGAACCCCGTTCTCCAGAAAACACCCCGTGTCTCCCTTTCTCCATTTGGACCCCGCTCTCCAGAAAATGCCCAGCATCTCCTCCTCTCCATTTGAACCCCTTTCTCCATTTTCTTGTGATAATTCCGCTGGCAACGTCGGAAATAACACCAAAACACCACCCTGATGGCGACATATCAGAGGGTACACCTTCACGAAAGGAAGGTAACATGTGCATCTCTTCCTCAAAAGACACCCATAACGACCTCTGTTGGCCTCAGCCAAAGTCTAAGGTGACACATGATCAGAAGACAATCCTGAGGACCTCATCCCGGATATAATCTTCAACTCCAATCTCTATTTGAACCCCGTTCTCCAGAAAATGCCGCAACACTTCCCTTTCTCCAATTGAAATGTATTTTCGCGCTGATCGCGTAACGTTCTTTGATTTTATTTCCATCTCCGCCCGATAGAAAAATTTCCTCCAATATCGCACTACTGGGGAACATTGTTACTCCAACGTCATGATGCTAAACTCCTCAGAGTAATATCTTCCAACTTCTATCTCGCACGACAGAAATCTCCTCCAGTATCGCACTACTGGGGAACATTGTTACTCCAACGTCATGATGCTAAACTCTTCGGAGTAACATCTTCCAACTTCTATCTTGCACGACAGAAATCTCCTCCAGTTTCGCACTACTGGGGAACATTGTTACTCCAACGTCATGATGCTAAACTCTTCGGAGTAACATCTTCACCATCCGGCGAAACCAACTCCCAAGCGGTAACCACGGCTCGATTAACTGATGCTTGCAATGCTGATGCTGATCTTCCAACTAGCGAAACCACTTTTCAAACGGTAACCACGACTTGAGTAGCATCTTCATCCACTGGCGAAACCAAATCTCAAACGGTAATCACGGCTTGAGACTAGCTTATGCTTGCAATGATGATGCATGATTTTTTTTGCGTAATGCTCCATAATCATGGAAATGCTACGCAATATATTATGCAATATGCTATGATCTCCTAAATGATGAATGCATAAAAAGTATCCCCCTCAAGGGACTCTTCTGGGGAGCTCGAGGCACTCTGCTGAGGAACTCAACAACACTCCAACCTCCACCCTGCTGGGGAATAGCACTGCCGCTGGGGAAATAGCAACCTTCAGGCCTGGCTGCTGAGGAAACACCGATCTCAAACATGCTGGGGAGATAACCATCCCGACCCTGCTAGGGAAATCACAGACCTTGAATCTGCTGGGGAGGTAATAATCCCAACTCTGCTTGGGGAAACAAGGAAAGTCTGGCACAGAACACCCGTCGACTCGTCGAACCCTGGTATTCAACATCTAAACCCAGTATCAGCTTTCCACTTTTGAGAGCTCCCAGACTTGTCTGGACTTTTCTGATTCATCACCTTGTATTCTCGACTTCTCCGTACTCCACAGAGATCGCACTCCCTAGATTCATACAAACTTTCCAGTCTTCAGACTTTGAAGAGTCTTCTTGATTAATTCTCAAGGATCGCCGCACGTCTTTCGTTGTCTTTTCCCCATTCTTCAATCCTCTTGTCCCTGACTGGACTCCACGGGGATCTCTTGTCAAAAAGGCTTCACATCACAACCTGCAATTGAGTGAAAATATCTAACAACACCTGCAAAAGAGATCGTTAGATGAAAACGTGCCCCAGGCGTGCCAAAATTTCAACACTTGGGTCACTCCACCTTCCAAATAAGATTTCAAGTTTTCAATCTTATAAACATGCATTGGAAGGGACCTCCATGTATCAAAATACAAAGATTCTTTATCACAATAAACAGATGTTTTTGCAATCAAAGCGGAAATGAAAATAAAAACAAAATTATTTGACTGAATATGCATTTTATTGATTGAAAAAAGTGTGGCTCAAAATTGAGCAATACAAAGGAAGCAATTCCTGAAAAGAGGTAATTGCGCACAAAAGGAAAAATCTATCCTAATGGCAATGGGAAACCGCGATCTCATCGAGTTCCAACTCGGTTACACCCCATATGCCCTCAGGCTTTCCGTGCTTTCTGCCTTCTGAACAAGACGGTTCCGACTGATCCCTGCCCGGGATTATCCATGTGTCTTAACCCAAGCACAAACGATCATCCTAGACGCAGTTGTTCGTTTCAATCCCTCTTTTGCCTGGACCGCCCTTTCGGGTTTTCAGTCCACCGGGATACCCATTTTTGCCCAAGCCGCCTTTTCAGGTTTTCGACTTGCCGGGTGTACAGTTTTTTCTTTTTATCCCTAATTTTTGCCCGAACTTTTTCATCATTTTTTTCTTGGTTCGCCGGGATGCCCATTTTTGCCTAGACTATTTTATTCTTTTCGTCCAGCGGGTCTCTTTATACGAAGTATTTTTTAACTGCGTCCGCATTCACAGGGGATAGAAAATCCTCGCCATCCATGGTCGTCAACAACAAGGCTCCACCAGAGAAAACCTTCTTGACCACGAATGGACCCTCATAATTGGGTGTCCACTTGCCCCTACGATCGTTTTGAGGAGGAAGGATCCTTTTCAACACCATATCTCCTACGTGATACACACGAGGTCGTACCTTCCAGTCAAAAGCACGCTTCATCCGCTGCTGGTACAACTGCCCATGACAAATGGCCGCCAGCCTCTTTTCCTCAATTAGGCTCAACTCTTCGTACCGAGTCCTTACCCATTCAGCCTCTTGCAATTTCACGTCCATCAGGACTCTCAGTGATGGGATCTGGACCTCAACCGGTAGCACCGCTTCCATCCCATATACAAGTGAGAAAGGCGTTGCCCCAGTAGATGTACGCACCGAGGTTCGGTACCCATGTAACGCAAACGGCAACATCTCGTGCCAATCTTTATAGGTCACAACCATTTTCTGCACAATCTTCTTAATATTCTTATTGGCTGCCTCGACCGCCCCATTCATTTTCGGACGATAAGGAGAAGAATTGTGATGCTCGATCTTGAATTCCCGGCACAGTTCTGCCATCATCTTGTTGTTCAAATTAGAACCATTATCAGTAATGATTCTCTCGAGAACCTCATATCTGCAAATGATGTCTCTCTTCAGGAACCTGGCCACGACCTGCTTCGTCACATTTGCATAAGAGGCTGCTTCCACCCACTTGGTGAAGTAATCAATAGCCACTAATATGAACCGATGCCCATTCGAAGCCGTAGGCTCAATTTTTCCGATCATATCAATGCCCTACATAGCAAACGGCCACGGAGACGACATTAAGCTCAACGGGTTTGGAGGCACGTGCACCTTGTCAGCATAAATCTGGCATTTATGACACTTCCGCACGAAATTGAAACATTGGGCCTCCATTGTCATCTAATAATAACCAGCTCGTAACAACTTTTTCACCATTGCATTCCCACTGGCATGGGTACCGAACGACCCCTCGTGAACCTCTTTCATCAACTGGCTTGCTTCTTTGTCATCGACGCATCTGAGCAAGACCCAATCGAAATTCCGCTTGTACAAAACCCCATCCTTGTTCAGATAGAACACCATGGCCAACCTCCTCAGATTCTTTCGGTCCTTCTTGGATGCTCCCTCAGGATATTCTTGGGTTTCCAAATAGCGCTTGATATCGTAATACCACGGCTTCTCATCGTCAGGCGTTGTGTCAACAGCAAACACATAAGCCGGTCTATCCAGACGCCCCACCTTAATACTTGGGAACTGATTCCACCACTGCACCTTAATCAAGGCAGCCAGAGTAGCCAAAGCATCTGCCAACGGATTCTCTTCTCTCGGCACATGATGCAATTTCACCTTGGTGAAGAACGTCAATAGTCTCCTCGTATAGTCCCGGTATGGAATCAAATGAGATTGATGCGTATACCATTTTCCGTTAACCTGATTCACAACCAAAGCTGAATCTCCATATATGACAAGGTTCTTGATCCTCAAATCAATCGCCTCTTCAATACCCAATATGCAAGCTTCGTATTTAGCCACGTTGTTGGTGCACTCAAATGTTAGCCGGGCAGCAAAAGGAATGTGGGATCCTTTCGGCGTAACCAAAACAGCACCAACACCGCTACCATTCACGTTAACGGCCCCATCAAACATCAGAATCCATTCGGATTCAGGGTCAGACCCCTCCTCCGGGATTGGTTCCTCGCAATCTTTCGATTGGAGAAACATGATGTCCTCATCAGGGAATTCAAACTTCATCGGTTGATAATCCTCAATGGGTTGCTGGGCGAGGTAATCAGACAATACACTCCCCTTGATTGCTTTCTGAGAAGTATATTGTATATCGTACTCAGTCAAAATCATTTGCCACCTCGCAACCCGTCCGGTCAATGTTGGCTTTTCAAAAATATACTTGATTGGATCCATCTTGGAAATCAACAAAGTGGTATGAACCAGCATATACTTCCTCAGTCGGCGAGCAGCCCATACCAAAGCACAACAAGTTTTCTCGAGCAGTGAATATCTTGTTTCACAGTCGGTAAACTTTTTGCTAAGGTAGTATATGGCATGCTCTTTTCGACCAGACTCGTCATGCTGCCCCAATACACACCCCATAGACCCCTCGAGGACCGTCAAGTACAGGATTAACGGTCGTCCCTCCACAGGAGGCATCAGAATCGGAGGCTCCTGCAAATACTCTTTTATTTTTTCAAATGCCGCTTGGCAATCATTATTCCACCTGATTGTTTGATCTTTTCTCAATAACTTGAATATTGGTTCACACGTGGCTGTTAGATGAGATATGAACCGTGAAATGTAGTTCAATCTACCTAAGAAACCACGAACCTCTTTCTCTGTTCTCGGTTCAGGCATTTCTCTTATTGCTTTTACTTTAGCAGGATCAACCTCGATTCCTCTTTCGCTTACCATAAACCCCAACAATTTACCGGACCGCACTCCAAAAGTGCACTTATTCGGATTCAAGCTCAGTCTGAATTGTCTCAACCGGTCAAACAACTTGGCCAGATCCACCAAATGCCCCTCTTCTGTTTGGGACTTTGCTATCATGTCATCAACATAGCATTCGATTTTATGATGAATCATATCATGAAACAAAGTCACCATGGCCCTCTGATAAGTAGCATCGGCGTTCTTGAGACCGAATGGCATCACCTTATAGCATAAAGTGCCCCACGGTGTGATGAAGGTTGTTTTCTCCATATCATCTGGCGACATTTTGATTTGATTATAGCCAGAAAAGCCATCCATGAAGGAAAACACCGAGAATTGAGCTGTATTATCTACCAACACATCAATGTGAGGTAATGGAAAATCATCCTTCGGGCTAGCTCTGTTCAAATCCCGGTAGTCCACACACATTCTCACCTTCCCATCCTTCTTCGGGACCGGCACAATATTTGCGACCCAAGGCGGATAATTGGTGACAGCGAGGAAACCAACATCCAACTTCTTCTGAACCTCCTCTTTAATTTTCATTGCCATCTCAGGTCGAGTTCTGCGCAACTTCTGCTTCACTGGAGGACAATCTGCTCTCAACGGTAGCTTGTGCACAACGATATCGGTATCTAACCCTGGCATATCCTGATAAGACCAGGCGAAGATATCAACATATTCTTTCAACAACGCTACCATTCTGCTCTTAACACTCGCCTCCAAAGCAGCCCTAACTTTCACTTCCTTTCTGACCTCGTCGGTACCCAGATTCACAACCTCTACCTGTTCCTCGTGCGGCTGAATCTCCTTCTCCTCTTGTTTTAACAACCTGGTTAATTCCTCCGGCAGTTCACAATCTTCTTCGCCTTCTTCTTCGGCATGATAGATCGGATTGTCGAAGTCATATGAGGGTGTAACATAATTGTTATCAACGAGATCTAGAGAATAGTCGCATCTACATGAATGCGGATTCATGCATTGCTTTTGAGGTCGGAATGAGACAAATCAAAAGGAAGGAAAAATGAAAATAAACTTTGCCATTTTTATTTTTGTTTAAACTGCAAAAATAAATGAAAAACAGGGAACACCGCTTTTTATACAAAAAACATCCATTTATTAATGATGCAAAATGTTGCAAAATGAAACACATGAGGTGGCCCTTACAATGAACCATTACGTCTCGGGCAAGACGTATGGCTTTCATGCAGACAGTATTGAAAAACAGAAATAACTACTCTTCAGGATGAGTGATAGTGATGATCTTTGAGGCCTTCCAGTTCTGGATTTCCATCCCTGGTACGCACGGTTTTATCCAACTATCGAGCTCGCAGTCACTGTCAGTCTCTTCACCTAACGCACAAGCGTGATCTGAATCTTCAGCAATTATGCCCACCATCACCTGACCATGCGCAGGCATGGGATTAGCATTAACATTCGGTTATGGTGCAAAATTGATGGCCTTGGAGTCTACCAAGTCTTGGACAACATGCTTAAAGGCTCTACAACCCTCGATGTTATGCCCTGGTGTACCAGAATGGAATTCACACTTGGCGTTCTCATCATAGTTAGGAGGCCTCTGATCTGGTCTTACCGGAGCCATCGTCCTCGGCTGAACCAACCCAAGATCCATCAACTTCTTAAACAGAAAAGCATATGTCACGGGTGGCCTATCAAACTGACGATCAATCCCCTTTCCTCTCACTTGGTACCCAGCTTTTGGTGCTCTCTGTTGAGGTGGCTGATGTTGCTGTTGTACTGATTGATTACCAGCAAGAATGGTTACCGCAGCAGTGTGCTGGTAGTAACGATCCCTACCGTATCCTCTCTGGGCATACACAACACTCGATTCACCCTCATTCTTGCGCCGACCGTTCCCAAATGGCTTCTTTACTCCAGATGACAGAGCATTTCCCTGTATTTTCCCCATTCTCAGCCAACTTTCAATTCTCTCACCAGCCACTACTATGTCTGCAAAGCCAATGACGGGACAACCCACCATCCTTTCAGCAAAAATCCCCTGCAGGGTACCCATGAACAGATCAGACATCTCCCGATCCACTAGCGGAGGTTGAACTCTGGCAGCCAACTCCCTCCACCTTTGTGCATATTCTTTAAGCCCTTCATTCGGCTTCTGAGACATACCCTGCAGCTGGGTACGACTAGGAGCCATGTCAGCGTTGAATTGGTATTGTTTAAAGAACGCATCTCCAAGATCCTGCCAGCTCTTGATATCGGATGACCTCAATTTGGTGTACCATTCCAAAGACCCCCTAGACAGACTGTCCTGGAAGAAGTACATCCAAAGCTTCTGGTCCATTGTATAAGCAGAAATCTTTCGGACGAATGCCTGAAGATGAGTTTCCGGGAAAGAACTCCCATTGTATTTGTCAAACGCGGGCGCTTTAAACTTCTGCGAGATCACAATCCCCTCAACTAACCCCATGTTCGACATATTGACAGCCCCAGGAGTAGCATGGCTTTCCAGAGCCCTGATCTTCTCTGCTAGCACCTGAATTTCCTTGTTTGGCGGCGGAACACCGTACTGACCAAACTGTTCGTTCAGCACAGAGAACTGATCTTCCTCTCTATCCTCCTCAGCCCCAAAGAAAGGAGGAAACTGATCATCCCTCAGATTATTGCCCATAGGACCTGGTATACCGCCTACAGCGAAACCAAAACCTCCCCCATTGTTGATCACTACACCAGTAGTAGTCTTCCTTCCGGGGTCACCACCGTCCCTAGAACCACCAAGACCATGGTTGGAAACACCCTCTTGATTATTACCATTGTTGGCAGCAGAAGCCCGCTCAAGCTTCTCCACTTTCTCAACCAACGCCTTCTGCCCCAAGGCGAACCCTTGCATAACATTGATCAGCTCTCTCATCTTCTCTTTCAGCTCGAGAATGTCTGCGTTTGATGTATCCATCAGTTTGGATCTGTTGCGCCTGGTAGGATATCTGTGCGGACGTGCTACGTGCAAGGGAATAATTCGGCATGCGCGAGAAATGATTCCTGAGTAAACCCAAATACGTTAGAAACTGACACCTGCTAAACAGAAGACAGGTTATTATGACTGACACATGAATGCAATGTCTATCCATATGAGGAACATTTTGTCCTTTGATTCTGGCTTCATCGAGACGGATAATAATTTGACAACAATATTCTGACATCAGGATGTCTCTCAACCAGAATCTCAACCGAGAATGTACCCTGAGTATGGATAGACATGAGTTAGATGCAGATGAATGCAAAATGTGGATGATGTAGATGTATGAATGCAATGCATTGTGCCATCCTCCAAGTCATCTGAAAATCAACTGCACTGAGGCCCTGGTCTCTGAACTGATCACAACCATCTGAGGGAACTGAATAACCACAAATCCGACTCGGGGTTCCGAAATAAACAGAACCGGAGAATACATCACCATCATCACCAGAAAGTCCTCTGAACAGATAAACACAAGACCCTCTGAACCAGCCCAGGGAATCCTGAAATAAACGGATCCCCACTGATAAATACCGCGGACAGCATTCCGGCGTCTCAGAAATAAATATCCATAAATCCTACTTATAAATAAGACTCTGACCAACGGCTGAATCATTAGTCACCATCAGAACATGCATCTGTAAGAATCAACCCTCCCCTCACAGGTGAATTCTAATCAGGTCATCCTAAGGCGGATAATGGTCTCGACAATCGGGCAAAGATACTCAACGGGTTTGTCCTTTCGGGTGTGCCGCTGCAGCTCTCATAAGATCGTCTAAACCAAAGATCCGGGAAAGAACGGTCACCGAAGTCAACAACCCTAAAGAGATAACCCAACCAAAGTGGAATACCCCACTAAGGAAGAGCTCACTCAGAAGAACCTCGTCCGGCTTGTGGTATGTCACGTCGCAACAACATGCTGATCCAACATGTGAGGAAACGTGAGACCACACTAATCCTAGGTGTATACTCGGGCCTGGGTTTTAGCCCCACTCAGAACACCCACCCCAAATCAGAGAAACCACCTGTACAGAAGACAACACAATCATAATATGATGCATGCGAACATATATGCAAATATATACAAAATATAATGATCGTAAATGCAATAAATAGAGCAGCACAAGCAACCTAAACTATCCTAGAGAGCGCTAGGAGAGACTCGCTTAGGGAAGATGGACCAGCAAGAGGTCAACTTCTAGAGTCCCCAGCAGAGTCGCCAGTTGTCGCATCCGCGAAAAACAACCAGCGGGAAAAACGAACAAACATAGCCGCCACCGTGCGTTATTTATCTCAAAGGAGCGAAAGGAAACGCTCGAAGTAAACCTGGAAAGGAAATGGTCTTACGACCGGAGACGCAAGGATCGGGAGTCAGTTATGCAAGGGGAAGGTATTAGCACCCCCTCACTTCCGTCGTACTCGACGGGATCCACGCTCAGAAGAATAGAATAAGGTTGCCAAATAAACTGCTCAAAGAATGCACACACACTGAAATAGAACACAGATGGAAGAAGAGGGGAACGGGCTCGCTAGGATATCGCATCTTATGCCTACGTATCTCATCTGGAATGAGAATCAAAGCTACCGTAGTTCGGCTCACGCACGCCGAAACAAAACACACGCACAGACGCTGAGACGTCAAAAGAAACACGCAAATGGAAACAGACTGCCAATGGCTGGCCTTACGTCCGACTCCAAACAACAAACACAAACGAGGAAACCGATTGCCACTCGCTGGACTTACGTCAGACTCCAAGCACACAAACAAACACAGGAAACCAACTGCCAATCGCTGGACTTACGTCAGACTCCACAAAAACAAACACAGGAAACCGACTGCCAATCACTGAACTTACGTCAGACTCTAAGCAAACAAGAGGTTAACCGGACGCTGAGTCGTCAAAAGCAACAAAAAGGTTGAACAAACAAGCCAACAGGAAGTCTGGTACTCGAGCCTGCTAGCTGTCAAGCAAACACAAACAAAAAGGAAAAGGGTGCCCGGAGAGATCTCGCACGATCTCCTGCCTACGTACCTCATCTGGTATGAGGATCAGGGCGACGTAGTTCCCCTTAACAGGGGAGAGACCTTCTCCTAACCAGAGACTGGGAAATGACAAACTAGAAGGGAGACTGACTCGAGCCTAATAGTTATCATGTAATCCACAATAGTCCTAGGTTGAGGTTTCTAACAAGAGTTTGACTCACACAGGTAGTGAGTCAACTCAAGTCTATCTCTACGTACGTCAACTTCCTCAAAAGTTGATCATACGACTCCTACAGAAAGGAGATGAGAAGCAAAACAGATAAACATCAAAAGCAAATAGCAGACACTATACACAACCAAGGGGGACTCAAGCAAGGTTGGGCTTTAGTCAAGGGGTCATATCAACCTTGACAAACAAGCCAACTGGAAATGGGTGTTTTGAGCTCTTAACCCTAACATTGAGAGTTAGGGTGAAGCAAATGAAATGGGAGTGAGGGGTGTGCCTCATAGCTCTTATCCTTAGCCTGGGAGAGCTTTAATCAATAGAAAGTGTGGGAGTTCAGAATGAAGGAACTCTTCTCCACATGACTGACTCTATGGACAAGATTTTGGGTTCTTATTCACAATGCATCAACACATGGTGTGAGCAAAGTGAATCACACAACTGAATAGCAGGGGATGAATTGCACATCCCTTTTATCTGCGAATTGCCTCTTAAGAGGACTTAACCTGCTTGGCACAAAATTAAACATCCACAAACATTACCTCTTAAGGAGGGCTTCAGACAGGTGCCTGCCAAAGTAACATGACAGGTCTTCCAGACTACATGAAGATCAAGGAATTATACCTAAGTGGTATGCCAACCACAGCAAAGCAAAGCAAAGTTCAAATTAACTTAAAGCAACTTAGGTACCTGTGGAAACAGCTAAACCAATCAGTACAAAATCCAGACAAACAATCAACAGTTAATATCAAACAGACAACCCAATATGCAACACATAAGCCATAAACACAAGTGAACCATCATCAAGGCCTACAAAACAGCAAGTGTTAGCCAACAAGAACAAATGATCAAGCTCAAATGAAGGAGCAACATCAATCATGGAGATGCATACTTGAACCTGAAATTCACAACTCAAAGGTAAGTAACAAACCACTAGGCCAAAGCCTAGGGTCAAAAGGGGATCAAAAAACCAAAACAGAACTTGATATTCAACATGGATCATATTTAACCAATCAAGTACAAGTCCTAAAAAGGACCAAACCAAAATCATCATGCAAGTTCATGTAATAGGCAAGAGAAGTCAATGACCAATTCAAGGCACACATTTGAACATTAAGAATGAAAATTCCCAATCAAAACAGAAATGATTCAAATAATTCTGGAAAAATTCATGAGCATTCAACACATCCAATCCAATCATCATAGAAAAAATCAGAAGCATCAAAAATCATTTGGCATGGAAATTAAATTGCACAAGTTGAACAACCAAAGGTGTGACACAAATTGTCACACCATGCAAACATGTGCATAAAACAGAAATGGCAAATGTCAAAAATGTCAAACCAAAACCAAAACATCCATTAACATGTTAAGAACAATCATGCAAAATTTCATGTCCATTGGATTAAAATCAAGCATTTCATGATAAGATGAATGGAGCAAGGTCACAAATGTGTACATGTTCACATACTCAACCATAATTCAAAATCCAGAAAGTGTAAAATCATGAAATTACCACCAAAAAATTCTAGACAAAGATAGGATCATGCTACAAAAAATTTGGAATTAATTGAGCTATTTTTCAATTTATTATGGATTTTTAAAGTTGGTAAAAAAATGTGAAATAAAATGATCATGAACATGTGGAAATTGGAGGGAAAAAGGTAATAAGGAAATTAATTTGAAAAACGCTGCTACCAGGAATCGAACCTGGTAGCATTTTGAAAAGTAGCGCGCCTGGCCTTTAAACGCTGCCGTTTTGGCAGCGAGCCCTAGTTCAGCATAGCGACGGTCCAAACCGACGCAAAGGACGCAGAACCAACGTAAAAATGCAGATCTTCATCTTCCTCCCGAAGGAGATGAAGAACAATGATGAAGTTCATCACAAATTTCCAGATTTTTTCAAAGTGCCCAGAATTTCACAAATTTTATACCAAAATGAAGCTTACACAATGAGGAACACGAATCCATAAACAATTCACACTAATTCATCATGAATTTCAAGAATCAAAGGAAAACTTTCTAGATCTACAAACTTTCAATTCCACATAACTTCATGAATATTGCATCAATTCACACGATTTTTCCACCGGATTCATCAGCAAACAAAGATCTACACAAACATACACATGGATTTGAGAATTGTGAAGGTCAAAAAACTCACCTCTTGAAGAGCAGATTCTGGTTTTGCACGATCCAACACTTGTAATGGTTCCAATCAGTTCCAGAATGCTTGTAGAGATGATTGATGAAGAAAAGAAAGCTTGAAAGGTGTTAGATCCAGCTC
Source organism: Lathyrus oleraceus (assembly GCF_024323335.1). Taxonomy (NCBI): domain Eukaryota; kingdom Viridiplantae; phylum Streptophyta; class Magnoliopsida; order Fabales; family Fabaceae; genus Lathyrus; species Lathyrus oleraceus. The sequence goes on along the minus strand of NC_066583.1, from coordinate 562,472,178 downwards.
AAATCAGAATCTCCATGGCCAGGTTCTTGAACTTCAAGTGCTCGAAAATGGCTCCAAATCTTCAAACAATTGATGGATTCACACTCAATTACACTCACTGATCATGAATCTTCAACAAAAACAAGGTCTTATGTTGAAGAATTTTGAAATTTGATTGTGAGAAATTTTTGGAGGGAGAGATGAATGTGAGATCTAGATCCAGAATTCTGTGCAAATCTGTTATGGTTAGGAATATATACTCTTCACTAATCACATACTAAACAACATTAGGCATGGCTTAGTTCAAATTAAACAAGATAAGGTGTTATGACCAAAACTTGAAAATTGGAGGGTGCATGGCCATTTCCACGTGAACAGTGCCATGTAGCTGATTATTTTCACTCAAAATCAATTTTCAAACACAATGGAAATGGTGGAAAGCTCTCATGATGCATCAATTTTAAATTTCCAATTTTCCCTCCAAAATTGACTTGGATATGCAATTGATCATGTGATAACATTTCATGCAATGTGATGAGGTATTTGGAAAATTCATGTCATGAGAAACATTTTGCAAAAAGAACCACCAAATTTGGAGTCTTGGTTCAAAAGATATGGCCATTTGAAGTTTCATGTACACTTGGCAATGATTGGACTATATCTTCTCAACCATTCATCATAAATTCATGATCTTGGACTTTTTGGAAATGGGAGAGAGAGATATTCAACTTTCATGTTGGACAAAATTTCATTTGAAGCTTATTTGATGATACAAGATCAAGTTGAATTTGAACCAAAAACTTTCCATTTTTGGAAACTTTCAATTATAGGTCACTTTCCATTTTGGGAAACTTTTGATCTGACCTCAAATTCTTCAAGATATGCATTTGACATGATTAATAAGCCTCTTTTGAACATGAATGAGATGTTGAAACTCATTTCTCCACCTCCTTGCCCTCAGTTGACTTTCTGTTGACTTTTCTGGTTGACAGATGATTTGAACATGCACAGATGATTTTTAGCCTCAACCACTTGATGAAATGGCTCCAAAATGAAACCCTAGCTTGTACAAGCTCAATAAAATCATATGATGATCTCCTTCTCAAGAAAGACCTCATCTCCTTGAAAATCCCTGACTGATAGAATGCAACTGATCAGGGTTGACCGGAGGTCAAAACCCTAATCCCAAAGAATCTGAGCCTGAACAATGAGCCCCTTGAGGACGACATAACCATGATGATGATGATGTACCCTTGCAATCAAGATAATTCTCAACCTCCTTGAAGAACCAAGAAAACCCTAATTGAAGCACAAACCCTCAGATGGCTGGTGATCAATTTATGAGACCCTCAAGCTTGCATCTCTTAACCTCTCTATCTTCTGAGAAAGACTTAGGAGGATGACCTGCTTATTCTCTCATGATATGCAATATGCAAATGCCTAATACCCTAAACAATGAAATGCAATATGCTAAGCTAGTCCCAATAGAGGAGGGCAAATTTTGAGGTGTTACACATTACTATGAGTTTGCACTTGAACTGCTCGAATCTGGACTGAATTGCTCAAACCAATGGTTGATTCTTGCTCAATGAAGCATGATGAACAAGATTATGCAAGAATTTTTGGTGTTTGTGTGAAGAAATGAAGAATTCGAAGAGAGAGAATTTGGAGAATTTTCTTGAATTTTTTATCTGAAATTTTCTGTTATTGTTGTTAGGATTAGGGTTTGGCTTTTTATATGGCATGCTAATCACACTGAAATCCAAATTAGGCCTTGGTTAATCAAGATTAGTGAGATGTGAATCAAAATGCAAAAATGCAAAATGAGTTCATTATGGCCATGCTACACGTGAGACATCCCATGCAAGGCTTGAATCCACTTAAAATCAACCAAGGATCATCATGGAATTGGTATTTTTCTTGTATCATAAGCCAAATTTGAATTGTGGAAATTCCCTCCAAAATGGTCACATGAAAAATGATGAGCATACACACTTTATCCATGCATGGCAAAGGCTATTTTGAGATGTCTTGATCAAGAGGAGCATTTTGCAAAAAGAATGGACCAAATTGGAGCTTTGTATCAAAAGTTAGGCCATTTTGAATTTCCATGCACACCTTATGATCAAATGACCATAACTTCTCAACCATTCATCATATGGACATGAATTAGAACTTTTTGGAAAGAGGAGACAAATATCTACAACTTTCATGTTCACCAAAAATCCATTTGAAACATCTTTGACATTGACAAGTCAAGTTGAATATGAACCAAAAACTTGCCAAATTTGGGAACTTTGAATTACAGGTCATTTTCCATTTTTAGTAACTTTTGCCATGACCTTTGAATCTTCAAGATGGATGTCAAGAATGATGAATAGGCCTAATTTGAACATGATTGAGGTGTCTCAACTCATTTCCCCACTTCATAGTCCTCAGTTGACCGCACAGTTGACTTTTTGGTCCTCAGATGACCTGGAAATGCCTTGATGAACTTGAGCCTTTACCACTTGATGAAATGGCTTCAAAATTAAACCCTTGCTCATGTAAGCTCTTTGTAATGATCATGTAGTCCTCATCTCAAGAAAAATACCTCATCTCTTGCACAAAGGATCTTCTTGAAGCTCTTGACCTGGTGCTTGCTTGAGCTACAAACAAAAATGTTAATGACATATTTTTGTGCTTTTGGTTAGTAAACAAAATGAGAAAAGAAAATGATATACAATTCAAGCATGCTTGGTGATCTCAAATCACTCACAAAGAGGTCCCACCCAAAGGGAAAGGGAGCCAAGATGCTCAATGATCCTTGAGGCTATGCAATGCAATGCTATGATGCCATGAGGGATCTTAGGGACGAAATTGGGGTCTTACAGATGCCCCTATTTAAGGTCATTCTAGCCGGAGAAGTGAAGGTTAAAATCTTCGTCTCGACGAGGTATAATGGGCTTAAATAATAACAAAGAGACAAATTTTGGTCCCTAAGAGACCTCATAATGCAAATGTATGTATGCAAAATAAACAAAACTCTGTGGGGATATGTGTCCACAAAGAAGAAAAGACATCCGGAGAAAAGACAATCCATAGGAGTAATACACTCACTAGGGAGAGAGACTCTACCGGGGACTCTTATGGGGATAGAAAAGAAATGCGTGAGCAGGGCACGACTCAAAACTAGGGGAGTAAAGGACTGAAACCGCATGAGCAAGTCACGACTCAAAACTGGGGAAAAGAGTTTCCAAAGGGAATAAATCCATTGGAAAGACTCAAGCTGACTCAAAGATGCATGTGTTGGGGAATATGCCAACACAACAAAACTATCCGCAATGGATACTTCGGATAAAAATCCGGACTCAGGCTGGGGAAAGATTTGAAGCAAACCTCCCTGCCGGGGAAAATGCATGTATTGGGGAATATGCCAACACAGCAAAACTATCCGCAATGGATACTTCGGATAAAAAATCTGGACAAATACAATCCACTAAGGGACTTCGCTGGGGATGTCTTAAAAAAGACTCTCCTGGGGGGAGCAGCGGGATGAGGTGTTACCGGTTATTGGGTAGAAAACCACAAACTCCGTTGGGGAGGGAAAAATGGGATTTACAACTACCGGATACTGGTAGCAAACCACAAACTTCGCTGAGGATAAGGTGAATAATTACCGATTATTGAGCAATTATTCATTTACCACAGGGAAACACCAGAGACAGTCACACGAGGCCAATTTAGGATCAAACCAAAAAGGCAAACTGAATCAAGACTCATCCTAATGAGGATATAACTCAATAGGGGAAACCATCCCAATATATGTGTTGGGAGGAAACGAAAACCAACATCGTCCACGAGGATATAACTCAGTGAGGGAAATGGCAGGAAAGATAAACACTTTCTGCTTATGGGGCTGACTCTATATGGAGAGATCAAACACACACATCTGCTTGGGGAGGTATATATCACCAAATAGCAGGAGACAACAAACAACGATACATGGCAAAGAATGCAACATGAATATCTGAATGTTATAATTATGCATGTATATGCGTGATTTATGTTTGATGAATGCTGACAAACAGACATATCTAACACAAACATAGGTCCAGGAATCAACCGCCCGGTACTACATCTCAAGAGAGGAAGCCAGGATCACCGGAGAACATCCAATCTGTCGGGGATCAGAGACAACAAAATCTCTGCAGGGATGAATCATCAGTCTCAGCTGAGGAAAGGAGATCATTGCACAGGCAGAAACTGCCACAAAGCAACTCTACTGGGAAATCCATCTGAGGGAGATAAGGGGAATCTGATGATCCAACACCAAGTACCAAACTCACCAAGGAAATCACACCTGCTGAGGAGAAAAGATCGCACAAGTAGAATCTGCCACACAAACAACTCTACTGGGGATTAGATATGCCAGGAAACAGCAATATCTCTGCAGGGGATAACATCATCATAGATAAGATCCAACACACCAACAACTCCGCTGGGGATCTATCTGAGGAAGATAACATCATCATAGATAAGATCCAACACACCAACAACTCCGCTGGGGATCTATCTGAGGAAGTGAAGGAATTCTGGGGATCAATCACCAAATACCGAACCTTCCAAAGAAAACACATCTGCTGAGGAGGGAAGACATTTGCTCTGCTGAAGGGAGGGGAGGTGCACAACCTCAACAAGCACTCTGCTAGGTGGATAAATCACAACAAATATTCTGGGAGAAGAGGATACAGTCATGCCAGGAATATGAGCAAATGTCTTACCCTATTGGAAATCATGCCACTCTTGGGAGAGCACTGAGGATCCCTTAAGTATCCTTTTGTCATTGTGAACGTTCACTTTGTTTAAAAACAATTTGTGAAAATTTTGTTTATTTAAAACAATGACATTTTCTCAATTAAAACATGAAAAACATTTGTTGAATAGAAACAAATAAGAGTGCAAATAATTGGATAAAAGCTCAAATTTATTTGATGGAATGGTAGCCTGCAAATGGAAAGACCCCATAGATCTTTACAAATTTGAAATTGGTGATATATATTGGAAAAGGGCTACATTGAACATAATGACCATTTCTCCACCAATTCCGAGTTCGATGTATTCGAAGCTTTAGTTGACGATGAATGAACAAGAATCTCTGACGAAATGACAGTTGTAGAACACAGTCTTGTCAAGATGCAGTTACTTGCCAAATCCCTAATTTTTGCCTAGATTTCCCCAGGATGAGGTACTCAATCTAGCGGGATGCATATATATTCATTTTTTTCATGTCTCTAACTTTTGCTTGGATCGCCGTTTCGGGTTTTCAATCCACCGAGACGCTCATTTTTGCCTAAGCCGCCCTTTCGGGTTTTCAACTTAGCGAGCTATTCTGTTTTTATTTTAGGCGAAGTATTTCTTGACTACATCTGAATTCACAGGACGAGTGAAATCCTCCCCATCCATAGTTGTAAGCATTAAAGCGCCGCCTGAAAAGACTCTCTTAACAACATATGGACCTTCATAGTTTGGAGTCCACTTGCCGCTGGAATCGGGAACGAAAGACAAGACTTTCTTGAGGACAAGGTCACCTTCTCGGAACACACGAGGCTTGACCTTCTTATCAAAAGCTTTCTTCATTCTCTGTTGATATAACTGACCATGACACATGGCAATCAATATCTTTTCTTCTATTAAATTAAGTTGGTCATAACGACTCTGAATCCATTCAGCATCAGTCAACTTGGCCTCCATCAAGACTCTCATTGATGGGATCTCCACCTCTACTGGGAGTAAGACCTCCATGCCATAAACAAGAGAGAAAGGGGTTGCCCCTGTTGAAGTGCGGACAGATGCACGATATCCATGCAAAGCAAATGGCAGGATCTCATGCCAATCTTTGTACGTGACAACCATCTTCTGGATAATCTTCTTGATATTCTTATTAGCAGCTTCAACAACCCCATTCATCTTGGGTCTGTAAGGAGAAGAATTATGGTGTGCAATCTTGAATTCACTACACAATTCTTTCATCATCTTGTTATTCAGATTAGATCCATTATCAGTAATGATCTTATCTGGCACACCATAACAGCATATGAGTTGATTCTTGATAAACTTCACAACCACCTTCCTGGTCACATTTGCATATGATGCAGCTTCAACCCACTTGGTGAAGTAATCAATTGCTACGAGAATAAACCTGTGTCCATTGGACGCTTTCGGCTCAATCATGCCAATCATGTCAATTCCCCACATAGAGAAAGGCCATGGTTATGAAATCACATTCAGAAGTGTCGGAGGAATATGAATCTTATCCGCATAAATTTGACACTTATGGCATTTCTTCACATATTTGCAGCAGTCAGACTCCATTGTCAGCCAATAGTAGCCTGCTCTCAACATCTTTCTAGCCATGGCATGTCCATTGGAATGAGTACCAAATGAACCCTCATGGACCTCAGTCATTAACAAGTCTGCTTCATGTCTATCCACGCATCTGAGCAGAACCATGTCAAAATTTCTCTTATAAAGCACTTCGCCATTGAGGTAGAAACTGCCTGACAATCTTCTCAAAGTCTTCCTATCTTTCACAGATGCCCCAGGCGGGTAAACCTGGTTCTGGAGGAAACACTTGATGTCATAATACCAAGGCTTATCATCTTTCACCTCTTCAACTGCAAATACTTGAGCTGGTCTATCCAAGCGCATCACGGTGATATTGAGAACTTCATTCCAATATTTAACCACAATCATCGAAGCAAGCGTAGCAAGAGCATCCGCCATCCGATTATCATCTCGAGGAATATGATGGAAGTCAACCTCAGTAAAGAACGTTGAAATCCTCCTCGCATAATCTCTATATGGAATAAGACCAGGCTGATTCGTTTCCCATTCACCCTTGATCTGATTGACAACGAGGGCCGAATCACCATAAACATCAAGATGCTTGATCCATAAATCAATGTATTCTTCCAATCCCATAATACAGGCCTCATACTCAGCCATATTATTCGTGCATTTGAAAGTTAGCCTTGCTGTAAAAGGAATATGTGTGCCCTGAGGAGTAATGATTACTGCCCCAATACCATTTCCATACTGATTTACAGCGCCATCAAATACCATACTCCATCTGGAACCAGGCTCTGGAACTTCATCGAGTGTAGGATCATCACAATCTTTCATTTTCAAATACAGAATCTCCTCATCTGGGAAGTCGTATTGAACTGACTGATAATCCTCAATCGGTTGATGTGCCAAGTGGTCAGCCAAGATACTACCTTTAATAGCCTTCTGAGCTCGATACTCAATATCATACTCAGATAACAACATCTGCCAACGGGCAATCCTCCCAGTTAAAGCAGACTTCTCAAATATGTACTTGATTGGATCCATTCTGGATATCAACCAAGTGATTTATCATATACTGGCGTAAACGCTTAGCGGCCCAAGCCAAAGCACAACATGTCTTTTCAAGCATTGAGTATCGAGACTCACAATCAGTGAACTTCTTACTCAGGTAGTAAATAGCACATTCTTTCTTTCCTGATTCGTCTTGCTGACCAAGGACACAACCCATTGAGTCTTCAAGGACAGTCAGATACATGATCAAAGGTCTTCCTTCTACAGGCAGAGACAGGATCGGAGGTTCAGACAGATACTCTTTAATACTATCGAAAGCCTTCTGGAAATCCTCGGTCCAATCATGATACTGATCTTTCCGAAGGAGCTTGAATATCGGCGCACATGTGGCAGTCATGTGGGATATGAATCTGGAAATATAATTCAAGCGGCCAAGAAAACCTCGGACTTGCTTCTCAGTTTTGGGCGCAGGCATCTCTTGTATTGCTTTAACCTTTGCAGGATCAACCTCAATACCTCTTTCGCTGACAATAAAGCCCAATAACTTGCCAGAACGGACTCCAAATGTACACTTGTTGGGATTCAGACGAAGCTTGAACTTCCTCAAACGTTGAAAAAGCTTTACCAAGTGCTCTACATATTCAACCTCCGTTCTTAACTTAGCAATCATATCATCAACATACACCTCAATCTCCTTGTGCATCATATCATGGAACAAGGTAGTCATAGCACGTTGATACGTGGCTCCGACGTTCTTCAAACCGAAGGGCATCACTCGATAACAGAATGTTCCCCAAGGTGTGATGAATGTTGTCTTCTTCATATCCTCGGGTGCCATCTTAATCTGATTATATCCAGAAAATCCGTCCATAAACGAGAAGACTTTGAATTTAGCTGTATTGTCTACCAACATATCAATATGTGGTAGAGGGAAATCATCTTTCAGACTAGCATTATTCAAATCTCTATAATCCACACACATACGGGATTTTCCGTCTTTCTTAGGCACCGACACAATATTGGCCACCCATTGAGGATATGTAGAAGTCACCAGAAACCCCGCATCAATTTACTTCTGAACTTCCTCTTTGATCTTCACTGCCATATCAGGATGAGTTCTTCTGAGCTTCTGCTTCACAGGCACGCACTTAGGCTTCAAGGGCAGGAAATGTTGCACAATATCTGTATCTAGACCTGGCATGTCTTCATACGACCAAGCAAAGATATCAACATATTCTCGTAGCAATTGAATAAACCCCTTCTTGACAGATTCTTCCAGGAGTGCCCAGATTTTCACTTCTCGCACACAATCCTCAGACCCCAAGTTGACTGTTTCCAGATTCTCAAGATGCGGCTGAATGATCTTATTTTCATGCTCAAGTAGACGGGTAATCTCATCAGGAATCTCTTCAACATCATCTTCCTTTGCCTCAAATACAGGGAACTCAAAATTGGGAGATGGCGTTGGATCATTATGTTCAATGGGTTTAGAAATCAACCTGCATAATGATTTTGGATATGAAAAGCTTTTAGAAATCAAACAAGGCAAATCATTATGCAGATGAAAAGATTGATTTTATTCTTTTTTGGGTTTTATGTGATCACCAATTTCATGCAAAAAGCAAAAAGGGAAAATAATTGGAAAAACAAACATTTAACATGAATTTATTGAATGAAAATATCATTGTATTTATGTTGCCAACAATGTCATCACTTCTCCTTTTGGCATGGGAGAAGGGTTTTCAAACAAAGTGATCATTCCGTTGACTTGTGAACAACTGTAGGAACATCCACAGCGACCCAATTGTTGCAGATCCGTCCAGGGATGACAAAATTGTCAGAATCCTCTGCATCCTCTTCCAAAACAGCAGCAGCTTCTTCCTCCTGACCAGTGTGGATAAAACCTCCACTCTTGAACAACCCTCTCTTATTGAAAACCCCAGAAGAAAAGCCTATGCCAGCCCGAGACTTATTGTCTTCCAGCTCAATCATTTGTCCTAGACTAGAAATTGCACCACACTCAATGGCCAATTTTTCATCTCTATAGGAAGCAAATGAAGGAGTTCACTTCTTAACAGGCTCAGCTATAGATAAATCTTGGAAAGGAGTTCCAACTTCATCCTCAACATCTATGTATGAGAAGGAAGACAATTGGCTAACCAGGAATGATTCCATCAAAAGCACTTAGTCTGGCGACTTCTTCTTTGAGCTCACGGTTCTCTTGCTCTAGATGATCCATCAATCTGGAAGAGTTGGCTCTGGTGTAGTACCGATGAGTCAGCTTGTCTTTAAAATAAATGAAGAGCACAGAGTTAGACCACAAGACCAGAAGTCGGGAACCAAACCTGCTTATGCATATGATGCATGCAATGCTTGTGCACATGATTTGTTTTTATTTCAAAGGAACTCTTAGGGTTTTATTTGCAAATTTTGGAAATATTAAGCATTTTATCGCATATGGAAATATCTCATCAAATTATATCAGGGAAAAAAAGTACAACATTGTCAATCGTATACAAGAGAAAAGGAAAATAATCATCCTATGGATCCCTAGAAGCTCGGGACATAGGAAGAACAGATGCGCGAAGCCTCTTCACCTCCCTCTCGTAAGCTGCCTCCATATCTGCCTTTTCCTTAGCGAGTCGATCATACCTCCTTTTCCAAAACATGGAAGACTGAGGAAGTAGAGAAGTCCATGCATCATTAGGATCATCAATAACCTGATGCTCGAGGAACTCAATCAAAGTATCTTTCTCCTTAATCTGCTGAAGTAACTCTTCCTTTTCACGGATCCAGGCACGTGATAGGTCTTCGTCTCTCAACTCCTCTACTCCTTGGTTAGGGAGGGTTGAAGGCCCAACCACAACCAAAGGTGTAGGTCTCGGATAATCGTAAGGCATGAGATACTCAGATGCTCTCTTCCTTACCCAAGCAGTATAAGGCTCCAAAGCAATGCAATTCTTAGGACCCAACTCATTCCTTCCTTTCTTATGAACCTTGCGCCAAGCGCGAACCCTTCTGCCCTTCAAGCCTTAGGGATCTTTACCCTCCTGAAATAACACACCCTCTAACAGAATGTTATTAGGTTTATCCTTTAGGGGGAATCCAAGCTGACGATGTGCTAAAACAGGGTTGTACTTAATCCCACCACATGTACTAAGAAGAGGCACATTGGAGAATTCACCACAAGAATCAATAATCTGCACACCATCATATACATGGTTATACCAAGAGATAACATCATTAGTGAGAGACATAAGTCTCATGGACCACCGTAGACATCCCTTGTTCTCCTTGAAGGCGATCGTCTGAGGTAAGTGAGAAATAAACCACTTATACAACAGAGGCAAACAACACACAATAGCGCCACCACCCCTTGCATTCCTCAGATGCAAAGAGAAATAGGTATCACCCAACAGAGTCGGAACGGGATTTAGAGCAAAAAAGATCCTAATAGTGTTCACATCCACAAACTTGTCGATGTTGGGGAACAATACCGACCCATAGATGAGCAGTACAAATATGGCTTCAAAGATATCCTCACTCATGGCCTTCCCATAAACAGTAGCTTGAGCAACGAGGAACTCAGAAGGGAGACCTTGAATTCCACCTTTGGTAGTCATATAAGCACCAACCAGAGATTCATCTATGTGCAACATGTCAGCTATCTCTCGAGAAGTAGGAATACTCTCCAAGCCACTGAAAGGCAACTGATCCAGAATAGGTATACCCACAAGATAGGCATACTCCTCAAGGGTAGGCAAAAGCTGGAAATCCGGAAACGTGAAGCAACGGTACAGAGGATCATAAAACTGCACCAATACGCTCATCAGACCTTCATCCACCTGAGTAGTCAGAAGAGGAAGAAGCTTCCCAAAACGAGCCTTGAAACCCAAGGGATCCAATACATAGGATGTCAGATTCCTTAACTCTTTTAGATCCGGTTGTCTGAAGCTGTACTTCTTTGTATTCCTTCTTTATCTTTCCATGTTTGAAAATTTTGCAAATAAACCCCTTAAGTTCCTTGAAAATTTTCTTTTTTATGGATGATATGGATGCAGATGAATGCATGAATGCATGAATGCAACAATCACACTCAAGGATCAAGCAAAGCACACCGAACAAAGGTCATGGGATAGATCATATTATCCTTAATATCAATCATCCATTTTGGTGGATTATGGTTTACACCTTATCAACACCCAAGTTCCATTGATATTAAGGCCATATGAACGGATCGACCATGAATCAAGGGTTTGTTGCAAGTCACGAGCATGGAGTCTCGGTTAAGAACCACCCAAAGGGAGTGTACTAGGGTTTAAACCTGTCGAACATGTTCTACAAAAGGTTCCCATAGTCATCATCCCATCTTTCAAATATTATCGGAGAAACGACTACTCGTATTCCAGAAATATTCTCAAGAGAGACTCTTATGAGTGTAGTATCGCGTAACAATCGTATCAAATCTTACATTTGAACGACCTCCGCACTACATCCTAAAAATAGGCCAAGATGGGTTTGGTAAACTAAGGTCCTTGGCTTCTAAGGTCTATATTGGAAAAAGTAATGTCTAACCACAACTTACTTGTGTGACATTATTGATCCCAACATGACCTCCACCAAGTGAATGGACTCGCAAGTCAACTTGCTAAGGAATAAATCCACACAAGTTGACGAGACTACGCCATTCTCCTATCCTAAGTGCACTCCAGTCCGGGTATAGAACTCATCTCACAAAGATCACCAAGCATACAAGCAATTAATATATCAAGCAATTCAATCATTACATACAATACAGTAATCCCAAATTGCACAAAAATATGTCACAAACAATATAATACAACAAGTGTGAAAAGTTGGCAAAACCCGCTAGGGAGATAAGTTACTCCCCAGCAGAGTCGCCACTTTTCTGTAGCGGTGTATTTGTTACCATTGGAGATATTGACTAAATCCAAGGTAGATCGTACAAAGTCGAGTCGCCACCGCACTTCTATTTATCCAAAGGAAAGGTTAGAAAGCGAACAAAAACCTAAAAGTTTTACAAACAAAACTAGTAAAAGAAACAGAGATCTGGGTAAAGGGGTTGGTTATGCAATGGGAAGGTGTTAGGCACCCAAAACATCCTAGGTACTCCTAGGGAGCCCTTTTCATACTTGTTGCAAAGGTTATTGTTTTTGTGAAAAAAATTATTTGTGCAAACATGATTGAAGAGATGAGAAAAGAATATACAAGTTTATTTACATTTTGTGTTTGGATGGATAAACCCATTGCCTACGTACCCTCTTATGAAAAGATTAGGATCAAAACCTCGTAGTTCGGGTAAAAAATTTCAAAAAAACAAATGAGTGGATTGATTGGTCCAAAAGCCCTAAGTTCTTTTGTTATCAAAGGGAGAAAAATCAACCTGAAAAACCACAAGTCCACCATGTGAGGATAGCTTCAACATGCTAGTGAGGGGTTAACCCTATAATAAGCATGGAAGGCTCATTGTCCATCACTAAGGACAAAGGTGAGTATTACATCTACCACAAAGATAACTCAAACCTAATAGCTAAAGATTATGAAAAATTTGATTAAGAAGTGGACATGGAACCACAAAAAGAATTTGAATGGGTTATATTTACCAATTAGAAGTATATACAAAAATGGTCAAAGTTGACTTAAAGATTCAATTCAAAATGAGTGTTATGAAAAGAAAGTTTGAAAATCAAAAGCATAAGGCTTAGGTTTCTAATGTTGAAAACAAGTCAAATGTTTGCACAAAAGGTTTTTGGCTTGGGTTAGGATGGAGAAATGAAGGAGAACAAAAGGTGAGAGGTAAATTCAAATCAAAACATAAATGCATGCAATGATCACAAAGTGAACTTCCAATTTTGAAAATTCAAATCAAAACATAAATGCATGCAATGGCCTTGATATTTTTTATGCAAGCTACTCATGTCATGAACAATCATTATGCAAAAGATCAGATCCAGAAAGGTTCAAATGATAAATGAAAAAATGCACAAATTGAATGCCAAAAATGTGACACAAATTTTCACATACATCTTCATGTGTCAAAAACAATGATAGCATATGAGAAAAATTCCAAACTAGACATCAACAATTCACATCATGTATGAAGATCAAGCATGCAAAAAATCAAATCAATTGGCTCAATAATGAAGATTTTACAATGCATTAAACTCAACATATCAAATTAGCATGGCATGGATAAAAAAATTCACACATTAAAAATTAGACATCAACAAATCATGAAAATAATATCAAAAAAAACTAGACATCAAAACAGAACTATGAAAAAAAATTAGAGTTAATTTGGATCATTTTTCTATTTTTTATGATTAAAACAAAATGAACAAAAGAAATGAAATAAACAAATTAAATGGAGGGAAAAGCAATTATTTGAATCAATTCAGAATTAATCACAACCACACGATGAGGCGCGAAAACATGATCAACGGTCCTCATTTAAACAACCAAAACGCACAACTTCATTAATTGAGTCAGCAACACACATCAGCAGTCAAACACACACGCATGGCAAGTCAAAGCATTTGTATCCAATCATTCACACACGCAAGCGCCACATGGAACACACGCAAGCAAAATGAAACGATGCGTTTCATTAAAACACATCATCAGCACACTCAGCAGTCAAAGGCATACATGGCATGGTCAAACGAATATCAACCAATCAATCACACAGCCAAACGCATACATGGCACACACGTGGACTAAAACCCTAGGAAATAACCAGACGCCGGAGCTACAGTCTCCGGTCGTCTTCTCCGGCCATCTCTGGCGGAGTTCAACCAATTTTTTTCCAGAATTCATCAAACCATATATCAATCGAACCTTCATGCAACATAGAATCCAAATATCAATTCAAATCAAACTAATTCCTCATGAATTTTCCAGATCGAGCGAAAACATATCCATGATCAAAACTTCCAGCTAACCATACAACCTCAATACTCAACCAAAATCAAATATAAATACATGCACAAGCTCTACACAACAGGATCTATCATTCTATGATCATAAAAAAGCAAAAGGAAAGGATCGAATTTGCATCACCTGAAATTGAAGGTTGCTGTACACGTGTTATCAACAGCTCAAAAGCTCCAGATCTACTCCTTTGACCTTGCCTTGAAGCTTTGTGCACAAAGAAACAATTGAAACCACCTGGATCTAGCTCAATTTTCAACTTCCATAGCTATGAGTTTGCACTTGAACTGCTCGAATCTGGACTGAATTGCTCAAACCAATGGTTGATTCTTGCTCAATGAAGCATGATGAACAAGATTATGCAAGAATTTTTTGTGTTTGTGTGAAGAAATGAAGAATCCGAAGCGAGAGAATTTGGAGAATTTTCTTGAATTTTTGATCTGAAATTTTCTGTTATTGTTGTTAGGATTAGGGTTTGGCTTTTTATATGGCATGCTAATCACACTGAAATCCAAATTAGGCCTTGGTTAATCAAGATTAGTGAGATGTGAATCAAAATGCAAAAATGCAAAATGAGTTCATTATGGCCATGCTACACGTGAGACATCCCATGCAAGGCTTGAATCCACTTAAAATCAACCAAGGATCATCATGGAATTGGTATTTTGCTTGTATCATAAGCCAAATTTGAATTGTGGAAATTCCCTCCAAAATGGTCACATGAGAAATGATGAGCATACACACTTTTTCCATGCATGGAAAAGGCTATTTTGAGATGTCTTGATCAAGAGGAGCATTTTGCAAAAAGAATGGACCAAATTGGAGCTTTGTATCAAAAGTTAGGCCATTTTGAATTTCCATGCACACCTTGTGATCAAGTGACCATAACTTCTCAACCATTCATCATATGGACATGAATTAGGACTTTTTGGAAAGGGGAGACAAATATCTACAACTTTCATGTTCACCAAAAATCCATTTGAAACTTATTTGACATTGACAAGTCAAGTTGAATGTGAACCAAAAACATGCCAAATTTGGAAACTTTGAATTACAGGTCATTTTCCATTTTTAGTAACTTTTGCCATGACCTTTGAATCTTCAAGATGGATGTTAAGAATGATGAATAGGCCTCATTTGAACATTATTGAGGTGTCTTAACTCATTTGTCCACTTCATAGTCCTCAGTTGACTGCACAGTTGACTTTTTGGTCCTTAGATGACCTGGAAATGCCTTGATGAACTTGAGCCTTTACCACTTGATGAAATGGCTTCAAAATGAAACCCTTTCTCATGTAATCTCTTTGCAATGATCATGTGGTCCTCATCTCAAGAAAAATACCTCATCTCTTGCACAAAGGATCTTCTTGAAGCTCTTGACCTGGTGCTTGCTTGAGCTACAAACAAAAATGTTAATGACATATTTTTGTGCTTTTGGTTAGTAAACAAAATGAGAAAAGCAAATGATATACAATTCAAGCATGCTTGGTGATCTCAAATCACTCACAAGGAGGTCCCACCCAAAGGGAAAGGGAGCCAAGATGCTCAATGATCCTTGAGGCTATGCAATGCAATGCTATGATGCCACGAGGGATCTTAGGGACAATATTGGGGTCTTACAGTTCCCGTAGCGAATTCCACCCAACTTTGTACCTGAAGGTTATGCTTCAACCTTTGATTCTATACCGACATCTAGTCCGGTCAAGTCTGTACCTCCTCATGTTGTGAATACCCTACCCCATGTTGAGGAAACCATCTATCATTTTGAGCCTTCTGAAGGGCCCGATGTTTATGAGAAGATGGACGAGATGTAAGACCAATTTCTTGAGTTGCACAAAAGGAATTAAAGACCTTAAGGGTCAAGGACCTGCTTGGTAAAGGTGCTGCTGAGTTGTGTTTGGTGCCTAATGTCTAGATCCCAGTCAAATTCAAAATCCCAGACTTTGAGAAGTATAAAGGGAATACTTATCCTCTGAGTCATCTTGTCATGTATGCTCGTAATATGTCTACTCAGACCGATAATGATCAACTACTCATCCATTACTTTCAAGACAGTTTAACTGGTGCTGCACTCAGATGGTATATGAGCTTGAACAATGATAATGTCCGTACTTTTAATTACTTGGGCAAGGATTTTGTTAAACAATACAAATATAATATTGTTATGGCTCCAGATTGGGATCAGTTGAGATCAATGTCTCAGAAGGACAAAGAGACATTCAAGGAGTACTCCCAAAGATGGAGGGAGCTTGTTGCTTAAATCATCCCACTTCTGGAGGAGAAATAAATGACCTAGATATTTTTGAAGACCCTGAGTTCATTTTATTATGAACGCATAATTTCTAGTACTCCTAATGACTTCACCGAAATGATGAACATGGGGATGAGATTGGAAGAAGGTGTCTGAGAGGGAGGATTATCCAAAGATGCGGCATCTACGAGCAAAAAATATGGTGGTAGTTTCTCTAAAAAGAAGGCAGGAGAAACTAATGCAGTGTCTGTGGGAAGGCAGAGAAGGCCTCTTGTGTAGAAGAATTCCCAGTCTCATCAACATCATCATCAAGTATCATCAGTAATTTCAGTTTTTACCAACAATTCAGCAAATCAATCAGTTCCTGTACAGAAACAACATCAACAACAACCGCAACAGCGTACCAACTACAACAACAACCATCATCAGAACTTTGAAAGCAAAAAGGTCTCTTTTGACCCTATTTCTTTGACTTATGCAGAATTGTATCCTTCTTTGGTTGTCAAGAATCTAATGCAACCAAGGAGTCCTCCACATACTCCCGAACCTTTGCCATGGTGGTTTAAACCTGACTTGCACTGTGCTTTTCATCAGGGAGCTCCTGGCCATGATATTGAAAATTGTTATCCTTTGAAGTATGAGGTTCAGAAACTGATTAAAAGCGGTATGGTATTCTTTAAGGATAAAGCACCTAATGTTAAAGCAAATTCGTTGCCTGCTCATGGCAATGCCTCTGTGGACATGGTAGATGGTTGTCCATAGAATTTTAGAGTCTTCAATATTCATTATATTTTCCAGTCTTTGGCGGTCATTCCAATGCCTCTATGCTTAATCAATGATTGTGAACATGACCACGGCGATTGTGTTATCTGCAGCGTCAACCCTCGAGGATGTGTGATAGTCAAGATAAGTATCCAGGAATTGGTAGATGAGGGTACAATTCAGAGCCAGCAGTCCCAAGATATGGGCAATGATGTGAATGTTATAGTACCGGTATTAAAGACCCCCGAGCGAGTAGTTATAGAGTTTGACAACAGCAACAGCAGAAATGTTAATAGATCGGTATCGCCATTGGTTATACGGTTAGTGAGGCCTCATCCCCTATTCATCTGATAAAGTTGTGCCATACAAGTACAATGCCACCATGATTGAGAATGAGTAAGAGGTTCCTCTTCCTGCCGCGAATTCATTAGTAAGCATTGTGGATGTAGTGAAGCTGACCTATAGTGGTCGTGTTTTTGGCCATGTGGAAGATGTTTCAGTGGGTAAGAGAGCAGATGTTCCTGCAGTTGATCCGATTAATGCTCCAACTTGTCAGTCTTGTGAATCCAATAAGTTGAAGATTATTGATGATGACGAGGTTCTACGTCTGATCAAGAAGAGTGACTTCAACATTGTGGAGCAGCTGCTCCAAATGCCATCAAAGATTTATGTGTTATCGTTGTTGATGAACTCCGAGGCACATAGAGAGACTTTGCATAAAGTATTGGAGCAAGCATATGTAGAGCATGATGTTATTGTTGATCAGTTTGATCATATTGTCGCTAACATCACTTCATGTAACAACCTGAGCTTCTGTGATTAAAAACTTCCTGAGGAAGGTAGAAATCATAACTTGGCGCTCCACATTTCAATGAATTGCAAAGAGGACGCTCTGTCCAATGTATTGGTTGATACTAGTTCATCATTGAATGTGTTTCCCAAGTTAACTTTGGCAAGACTGTCTTATCAAGGGGCACTGATGAGGTATATCGGTGTTGTGGTTAAAGCATTTGACAGTTCCCTAAAATCTCTCATTGGGGAGGTGGACCTTAAAGTTAAGATAAGTCCAAGTGACTTTCAAATTAATTTTCAAGTAATGGACATTCACCTGGCCTACAACTATTTGTTAGGAAGGCCATGGATCCATGAGGATGGGGTTGTGACGTCTACTTTGCACCAGAAGTTGAAATTTGTTAATAACGACAGGCTTGACGTTGTTGGTGCGGAGAAAGCGCTTTTAGTGAGCCATTTGTCATCCTTCACCTATGTAAAAGATGAAGAAGAAGTTGGGATGCCATTCCAAGCTTTGTCTATTGCTGCTGAAAGTGAAGAAGACTGGGGCATCCATGTCTTCTTTGAAGGATGCACAATAATTTATTCAGGATGGCAACACCGACAAGTGGGGTCGTGTGGTAGAAATTGTTGAAAACAAGAACAGGGTTAGGCTAGGATTTCAGCAAGGGTCGGTCAACGCCATAGTCAAGGCTATGCAAGAAGTTTTTCGCAGTGGAGGGTTCGCTCACAAGGATGATCAACACTCAACTGCAGTTATTGAAGACAATGATGAAGACAAAGCTTGTGCCAACTTTGTGACACATGGACAGACTTACAACAATTGGGTTGTTGTTGATGTGCCTGTTGTTATGCATCATTCAAAGTAATTTGTTTTATTGTTTAAAAGAAAATCCTTCTCCTATGCCTAAGGGAGAAGTGAAACGTTGTTGGGCATTTCAATATTATCATAAATAAAAATACAATTTTATTCATCCATATATATGATGTTTGTTTTACTTTTTTCTTTTCTGAAAATGGTAATCACAAAAAACATAAATACGCAATCATTTTTCCCATATCTGCATAATATTTGTGTACACTCCATTTCTCTAAAATCCAAATATCAAACCATTACGCAGGTTGGTTCTCAAACCCATTGAACATGATGATCCTACTCCCTCTCCAACCTTTGATTTCCCAGTGTTTGAGGCTGAGGAAGAGAATTATGATGAAGACGTGTCTTATGAGTTGCTTTGTTTGCTTGAGCACGAGGAAAGAACCATTAAGTAGTTTAAAGAGCAGATTGAATTAGTCAATTTGGGTTTCGAGGATGATGTGAAGGAATTCAAGATTGGGTCTCAATTGTGTCTAGAGGTTAAGAAGGGGCTGGTCGATCTTCTTTGGTAATACTCTGATGTTTTTTCTTGGTCCTATCAAGATATGCCAGGTCTGGATTCCGATATTGTGGAGCATAGATTGCCTTTGAAGCTAGAATGTCCACCAGTTAAGCAGAAGTTGAGAAGGACTCATCCTGATATGGCAGTGAAGATTACAGAGGAAGTGCAAAAGCAGATTGATGCAGGTTTCTTTGTTACCTCCGAATATCCATAATGGGTGGCCAATATTGTGCTTGTTCCGAAGAAAGACGGAAAAATCCGTATGTGTGTTGATTATAGAGATTTAAATAAAGCCAATCTGAAAGATGATTTTCGTCTTCCACACATTGATATGTTGGAAGACAATACAGATAAATTCAAAGTCTTTTCTTTTATGGATGGATTTTCTGGTTAATCAAATAAATATGGAACCTGAGGATATGGAGAAGACCATATTCATTACACCTTAGGGAACATTCTGTTATCGATTGATGCCTTTTGGTTTAAAGAATGTTGGTGCAACATACCTGAGAGCAATGACCACTTTTTCCATGACATGATGCATAAAGAGATTGAGGTTTATGTTGATGATATGATTGCTAAATTGAGAGATGAAGAAGAGCATGTTGAGCATTTGTTAAAGTTATTCCAACGATTGAGGAAGTATAAACTCCACTTGAATCCCAATAAGTGTACATTTGGTGTTCTCTCTGGTTAGTTGTTGGGCTTTATTGTCAACGAGAAGGGTATTGAAGTTGATCCTGCTAAGGCTAAAGCAATACAAGAGATGCTTGTGCCCAAAACTGATAAATAAGTTAGAGGTTTTCTCGGCCGCTTGAACTATATCTCAAGATTTATATCGCATATGACAGCCACATGTGCGCCTATATTCAATCTTCTTTGGAAAGATCATTCTTGTGATTGGACCAAGGATTTGCAGAAATCTTTTGACAGTATCAGAGAATATCTGCTGGAGTCTCCGATTCTGTGTCCGTCTGTTGAAGGAAGACCATTGATCATGTTATTGACTGTGCGTGATGAGAGTATGAGCAGTGTTCTTGGTCTACGAGATGAATATGGGAAGAAAGAATATGCCAGTTACTACCTTAGTAAGAATTTCACCGATTGTGAGACTCGGTATTCTATGCTTGAGAAGACATGATGTGCTTTGGCTTGGGCTGCTAAGCGTCTGCACTAGTATAAGTTGAATCATACTACTTGGTTAATATCCAAAATGGATCCAATCAAGTGCATTTTTGAGAAGCCTGCTTTAACTGGGAGGATTTCCCGTTGGCAGATGTTGTTATATGAGTATGATATTGAATACCGAGCTAAGAAAGTTATTAAAGGTAGTGTCTTGACTAACCATTTGGCTCACCAACCTATTGAGGATTATCAGTCAGTGGATTATCAGTCATATGGTAATGGCATTGGGGATGTGATTATTACTCCTCAAGGCACTCATTTTCCATTTACAGCTAGCTTAACCTTCAAATGTACAAACAATATGGATGACTATGTAGCTTGCATTATGAGGCTTGAAGAGGCCATTGATCTCATAATTAAATATCTTGACGTCTAAGGAGATTCAACTTTGGTGGTTAATCAAATCAAAGGTAAATGGGAGGAAAATTAACCCGGTTTGATACCGTATAGAGATTATGCGAGGAAGCTATCAAATTTCTTTACAAAGGTTGAGTTTCATCATATCCCTCGAGATGAAAACCAGATGGAAGATGCTCTTGCAACTCTGGCTTCCATGATCATGGTGATGTTTTAGAATGAAGTTCCCAATTTGACGGTAATGTGTCTTGATAGGCCAACTCATGTGTTTGCTATTAAAGAAGTCAAAGATGAAAAGCCATGGTATTATGATATCAAATGTTTCCTCCAAAGTTAGATTTACCCGTTTGGGGCTTCTTTTAAAGATAAGAAGACTTTGAGAAGATTAGCTGGAAATTTCTACCTTAATGATGATGTGATTTATAAAATAAATTTCGATATGGTTTTACTAAGATGCGTGGATAGACACGAAGCAAACCTGTTGATGACTGAAGTCCATGAAGGTTCCTTTGGTACTCATTCCAATGGACATGTTGTGGTGAAGAAGATGTTGCGAGCATGTTACTATTGGATGACAATGGAATCTGACTGTTGCAAGTATAGAGGTAAATTCATGACCATCTAGCTATGGATAAGCTTAACGTCAATAAAACCAGATTCGCCACCGCGCTTTTATTATTTCCAAAGGGAAAGGGAAAAGTACGAACAAAACCCAAAGATAAGAAGTTTTCAAATCAAAACTAATAAAATATCAGAGATTACAGGTAAGGGGGTTGGTTACACAGAGGGAAGATATTAGCACCCAAAGTGTCCTAGGTACTCCTAGGGAGCCCTTTTTATGAGAAAGGATAAAACCACAAAAACAGATCTACCGAAGACAAATCTTTGAAATACTAGAATTCTGCGGGGAGAGGCTCTGCAAAAACTAAATTGCAAGCTCAGCAGGCTCTTGCTGGGAATGAGGTGTTTTTTCCTGGGAAGAAAAATATCCCTTCTATGATAAGTCTTGATCTAAAAGTCTCACCAACGCAACTCTACTGGGAAAATAGGGAATTTCCCAACCAAAGCTGAAGCATTACTCCGGGGACTATACAATCTTCAATTATCACAACTGCTGGGGGGAACAAGGCAAAGTTGAGAGTCATTCTTGCTGATTGTCATTTTTAAACATTCCAAATCACAGCTAAAATGACGATGGTCTTACATAACCACTTTGACTACCAACTCGGCCACACACAAAATCACAAGCATATTAAAATATCTTTTTATCAAATTATGTAAAGCCTTAGGGCTTCCAAATGCAACGATTATAAAAAAAATGGACATTTTCACAAACAAAAACAAGTAAAAAGTAAAGAAAACACTTTTGAATGAAAAGAAACTTTTTATTGTTTGAGAATTCTCCTGTGAATAGGCCTTTACATTAGGAGGCAATTCCTAGGAAGAGGTAATTGCAAAAACAATAAGAAAAGACTTATTATAAGAATGACAATGTGAAAAACGGATTCTCATCAGATTCCGACTCTTCTATAATTCCTTATGACCTCAACGCTCTTATCCCTTTGCTTTCTGAAGAAAAATGAATCGAACTGATTCCTGCCCTTCAGGTTTCCAACTGTAATAGTAGGATGAAATCAATTGATCCAATACTAGACGTAATCATTCGCTTTAAATCCCTAACTTTTGCCTGGATCTCCTTTTCAGATTTTCAATCCACCAGGATACCCTTTTTCGCCTAAGTTACCCTTTCGGGTTTTCAACTTAGCAGGTGTACTCAATATTTTTTTTATCCCTAATTTTAGCCCGAACCTCTTATTCTTTTTTTTTGGTTCGTCAGGATGCCCATTTTTACCTAAGCCGTCGACTTAGCGGGTCCTTCTTATGCGAAGTATTTTCTGACTACGTATGCGTTTATAAGGAGTGAAAAATCCTCACCATCCATAGTACTGAGCATCATGGCTCCTCCATAGAAAACCTTCCTTATCACATATGGCCCTTCATAATTCGGAGTCCACTTGCCCTGGGGATCAGACTGAGGAAGAATAATTCTTTTCAACACAAGAGCTTGGTAACTCTGAGGACAAACTCTTTGATCAAACGTTTTTTCATTCGCTTTTGATATAACTACTCATGGCATATATCAACCATTCTTTTCTCTTCAATGAGGTTCAACTGATCGAATTTGTTTTTCACCCACTCGGTGTCGTCGAGTTTTACATTTGTCATTAACCTTAAGGAAGGGAATTCAACTTCGACGGGTAAAATTGCCTCCATGCCATAAACCAATGAAAACGGAGTTTCCCTAGTTGAGGTATGTATCGAAGTTCGGTAACCGTGCAGAGCAAATGGTAACATCTCATGCCAGTCCTTGTAGGTCACTATCGTACCCTATAATTTTCCCTCCCATTTTCATTCTTCATTTGGTCCACGACTTGAGATTCATTTGCATTCATCCACTATGCATCATGCATCCATGGTAATATTAATCCTAATTCACGCCTCTTGGTTGGTTGGGGGTCAATTGATGACTTTCTGGTCAACTAGTTGACCAAAGTCAACCATCAGTTCTTAAGTCCATTTTATCCCGACTTTAGTAACACTGATAATCATCAATGTCCGTTCGACTCATTCCATTGTTATATCCATCTTGGTCTTATGATTAATTCTACATGAGTTCTTATCTCAAAATTGTTTCTAATTGTGAGACTAATCCTGATTAATCTTAATTAGAGTTTAATTCTTTAATCGGATTTTAATTGATCGTTAATTCCAAGTTGGTTAATTTCAAGTTAAGGTGAATTTCAACCCAAATGTAAAATTCCAATTTCAAATCAATTCCAATTTTACTTTAAAATTAATTATAGTTAATTCTAATAAATTTTGAGTCGGATTCTTTTATTTAATTTTTTAATGACTCTTTATTTTCAAATTAAATTTTTAATTGATTGTGAAATCTCAATTTGATTTTTAATTGATTTTTAATTGGTTTGAATTTTTTACTTATTTGATAAAATTAATAGTAATTTTAATTTAACTTTAGATGTTTCTAATTAATATCATTAAATTTAATTAAACTAGTTTGATTAATTTTAATAGGATGTTAGAATCAACTGATTTTAATAATCCATATAATACATTTCAATCTCATGTCCATGCCCCCTTTCATAAAAACCAATTCCCATCCAAAAATTACAAGAAAAATTCACAACCATTTACACAAATGCATACATATTCACATGATGGAAAAGCTACAACCAACACGCTGTCGCGACTCAAAACGGCGAAACAACACAAACTGCCATTCAAACCCGTTGCACATGTGAATTAAGTTGCATTAAGCACCTTCCACAATATAAGACCCCAATTTTGACCCTAAGATCCCTCATGTTATCTCATCATATACATTGGCATTGGGATCACACCTTGACATCCTCCTTACCCCTCATTCATTGGGTTTGCATTGGGAGAGATCACCAAGTATCATGTGATTGTATCATACTTTATTTTTTATCATTTACTAACCAAAATACTAAAAATATGTCATTATGTAATTTAACTCTTTTGTAGGTAGTGCACATGCTCACCTATGCTCTATCAAGCTCACATCTAGGGTTTATGACTCTCATTGCAAGGAGCTCAATCAAGATTTGATTTACTATGGATCTAAGTATCATATATGAATCCCCATGATCTTCACATGATATTTTGATCAAGAAATCATCAAGACTTTGAAGTTGGTGTGCCTTGGAAACCCTAATTCATCTGGGTATCTTATGTGAATTCTTCAACAAGCTTCTTCACTAATTGATCAAATATTTCAAAGGATACTTCACATTTCATCATCTTATGCTTATATGATCCTCCATGAGTCCCAAAAGTCAAAAGAATGTCAAGATAGCAAGTTGGTTCATGGTGGTTGACCAGAGGAATTCAACTGGTCAAAACTGGGGTTCCCTAGACCCTATCTCCTACAATTTTTATCACATGTAAATTATTCCAAGAGAAACGTTACTCTAAATGACATTATAAACAACTTTCATGTTAAGGTCTAGATCTAGTTTTGCTTGGAAATTCATTTTGTATGATGAAAGATTATAGGTCATTTTGTCTAAAGCCTAATTTGGAGGTCAACTTCCCAAGACTATAATTTGCTCAATTTTTATGAGATGAAAGCCATTCATGTTGCATGATCAAATTCAAGATATCTAATTCAACTTTGATGTTTGGAGAAATAGAAAATTCAACTTTTAAATCCATGTGATATGAGGAGACATTATAGGTCATTTTGGACCACTACCATTGAACAAGTGAATTTCCTCAACTTCTAAAATGCATAACTCTTTCATGATAAATCCAAATGAGGTCAAATTTGTGACTAATTTGAAGGAATATGAGACAGATACAACTTTGATGAAGGAATGTTTCACATTTGAAGTCCATAGAAAAAGTTACTCAAGGTGGAAGAAGTGAACATATGGCTTGGTACTTAGAAATATTTTTGATATGTTTGATTTTCCAAGCTTCAAATGAAAGAATTTCAACATGAAAGTTATTCCTATTGATCTAACCTTTCCAAAAAGTCTAAATTTATCCCATTTGGACAAAGTATGAGTGATTTGTGCATGGCTTAAAGTTGGATAACCATTTGGCATATTTGAACTTCCACTTTCCATACACAAATGCATGGCTTGTTAACATGACTTCAGCATTGCTTGCACATGACTTTGGCTCTGAATGCATCATTACATGGGCCTATCACACGCCCATGCATACATGCAAAGGCATTTTACTATTTTTGAACTTTGAAAAGAAGTGTGCAAATATCATTGCCTTGGCCTATAAATAGAAGTGTCTATGCTCAAAATTAAGGACCCTTGAGCGCCAACTTTGAATCTTCAACCCTAAACCCTCATATTCAAAGGATAACCTTCAAGATTTTCATTAAAAATCGAGTTTGAATCTCCATTGTTTTGAGATTCAAATCTCCAAGAGTCTTGCTTCTTTCTTGATCCATTTCCACTTCGTCAAGCATCCAGAGCAAGGCCAAGCACAATTGAGAGCAAGATCATGTCCATCTGAACCTGTAGTGAAGGTAAATTTCTGAATTTTTCATCTCTTCGATTCTCATTCAATTCTCCATAATTCTTGTTGGTTTTTGGTTGTCTTAAGTCTTACCAATATTGGCAATAAGATTGAGTTGCTTTGAGGTCAAATTGAAGCAACTCAGATCATGATCCTCAAAATTCAACTCCCTGTATCTTTCAATATACTTGGAGTTAGATAAAATTGAGGCCATATTCGAGCTCCTGAGCATATTTACTTTAAATTCAAGTCCTCCTATTTCATTTTGGTGATGGTTGAGGATGGACCAGTTCGGTGAGGTCCACTAGAGAAAAAGACCGGAGCTCTGGCTCCGACAATGCCTTAGCGCGTCTCCAGACCACATGATCCTCTTATTTTGTTTTAATCTTGAGCGTCCAAACTGATTACCATGCGTGTGGCACATTGACTAGGGAACATCATGGAACACACGCTCTGATCCACTTGATTTGCCACCTCAATTAATGAGGGAGATCAAGTGGTCCACGTATTTTTGCATTTTTCTAATTTTCACTTTAATTGACTTATTTTCATTAATTCATATTATTTTCAGTATTAATATTTTTCATGATTTCATTGTTTTTGTGCATATTTTTAATTGTTTAAAAATACTTTTAAGTTTCAAAAAATAATGAATTTTTTTATCCAAGGTACTTTGACCTTGTTTGACCTATGATAAATATCATGACCATTTATTTAGTGTTTTGATGAACTTTTAGGATTTTGACCAATCATAATTTAATTTAATGCATTTTTTAATTGTTTTTTAATTGTTTAATTGCAAAAAAATTATGTTGGCCATTTTTATTGACTAGTTGAGTTTGACTATTGTTGTTGGGCCTTGGTCAAGGTTGATTTGACTTTGTTGAGTTAAAATCATTGGATTTAGGGAATTGATAAAATGAAAATTTCATCTTCCAAAATGAATGAATGATTTTAATTTAATAAAAGTCCTCCCATGACCAATTTGTGTTGATCTCATTTCCCCTCCTTCTTCATCTCAATCCCATTCTATCCCCATCCATTTTATTGACCTATGATATCTATATATACTAAGACTAGTTGATTGCAAAATTAACATAAGCATGGATGAGATTAGGTCCACCCTTTTGCCATTTTATTTTTAAGTGTGGTATGTTTTAGGAGTATGGTTCATAATACCATATCTCTAACATGCATTAATACTAAAATTTCTATTGCCCGACCTCAAATAGTTGTAACTTCTACATAAGTCCAATTATGATTGCTTAACATAGCGCTAAATTTTGACACAAAAGGCATAGCATTCAAGGATCCATGCTTGTGAATAGTGGGTTGAGTGTTCTCTAAAGAATGACTTAAACAATAAAAAGAGAAATCAATACTAACTTCTAATTAATTATCATTTAACTAACATTTAATTTCAAGGTCTTTACTTTTATGCACTTTAAATTCAAGTCTTTATTCATTTGCCATGATTCGTACTATTTAACCTGTTTATTTTAATGCCATTTTCAATTTGCTCACTTAAGCCTTACTTTGTGATTATATTGTAATTGTATATACTTGTTTGTGTATCTTGTTTGGTTTTGTGGTCTTTTGACCTTAATGCACATAATAATAATAATAAAAAGCCTAAAAAGGATTTGTGTGGACTGTTGGTTTTGATCTGAGACATTGGACTTAGAATTAGGCAACACTCCCTATGCAAAAGAACTTGGCCAATGCCAACTTTTCTGAAACCAAGTGCTTGTGAAATGAACTTTCACCTGATACAAGTATTGAGATCCCATTTGAGTTCATATGCTACATGGTCTTATTGAAGTTGTTACTTTGAACCTGTGTCTAATGCCTATCTCGGAGCCATTCAAGGAGTATGTCATATGATACACGGGAAATTATGAAGAAGATCATGAAGTTGCTAAGCTTGGATGTGGATATCTTTATTTGATGTCTTGCTCTTCATCTTGCTATTTGTGTTTTTATATTGCCTGATTCTAAAGTCCAAGGGAAATTTGGGTTTCTATATGATATTCTTGTTTATTGGATTGCATCCCATTGGTTAGATATTTTCATCTCTTAAATTTTTTATTTTTGCTTCGGATTAGCCTCTTCATCTCCTCCCACTTATTTAATTTCAAATCTCTCCCCCATTTTAAAATCTTCTATGCTTGTGATTTCTAAACTTAAACTTTATTGCAAATTAGAAACGTTGGCCTTATGCCATTGCAATTTCAAACTCTATTCTTAATCAAATTTGTAAATGAACTTAACCATACTTGACTTAAAATTTCAAAATACAAAAACAACTAACACTCATTCAAACCTTTTTTAGGCCTTTTGTGCCTCTTTTAAACTTAATCTTTTGTTAAAAGCAATGCACTCACTTTGAAATTGTTACCACGAACTACGAGGTTTTGATACCTCATTTTATGTTAGTACGTAGGCACAAGTCCGAAGGTCTTGTCAAACACAAAAATATAATTAATAAATTCTTTTCTCATCCCCACACTCTATTTATTGCAAACGTCTTTTATACCAAAACTCATACACACACAAAAAAGGGCTCCCTAGGAGTACCTAGGACACTTTGGGTGCTAACACCTTCCCTCTGTGTAACCAACCCCCTTACATGTAATCTCTGGCATTTTATTAGATTTTATTTGAAAACTTCTTATCTTTGGGTTTTGTTCGTACTTTTCCCTTTTCCCTTGGAAACAATAAAAGCGCGGTAGCGACTCTAGTTTTATTGATGTTAAGTTTATCCATTACTTAATGGTCATGAATTTACCGCTACAGAAATTAAGTGGCGACTCTGATAGGGCGTAGTACTCAGTGGGTTTAGCCTACTTTTTTATGTGTATATATTTGTCTATTTGATGTTTGTATATTTGTTTGTGTGATATAATTTTCTTGTTATGCTTGGTGATTTCTGAGTGGTGAGATAAGTTCTAACCCGAACTTGAGTGCAATTAAGATAGGAGGATGATATAGTGATGTTCGACTTGTGTGGAGTAGTCCTTAACAAGTTGGCTTGAGACCCATCTACCCAGTGGAGACCCTTTTGGAGCTATTAATGTCACACAAGTTATTTGTGGTTAGGAATTACTTTCTCTAATTTGGGGTCCGAGAAGCTGAGAACCGTAGAACATTTAACCAATCTTGTCCTATTTAGGACGTAGTGCGGAGACAGTTCAAGTGTAGACTTGATAACAATTGTTACGTGATACTACACTCAGACGAGTTTCTCTTGAGAATATTATGGGTTGATGAGTCAGTCATCCTAACCTATAATATCCAATCGATGGAATTAAGACTCTGGGAACTTTTTAGAACATGATCTATAGGTTTTTATCCTTAGTACACTCCTTTAGAATGGTCCTTAACTAGACTCCATGCTTGTGACTCACAACAAACCCTCGATTCTTGGTTGATCCAATCATGTCTTGTCAATATCAATGGAACTTGGGTGTTGATAAGGTGTAAACCATAATCCATCAAAATGGATGATTGATCTTGACAATGACTTGATTCATCCCTTGAAATTTGTTTGTTTACCTTGTGTGATCCCTTATTTGTGATTGTTTCATTCATGCATTCATGCGCATCATAACATTCATCACACGAAAATGACTTCAAGGAACTGAGGTTTTATTTGCAAATATTTTTAGACCATGGATTATGGATGGAGGAACACTAAGAAGTACAGTTTCAGATGTCCAGATTTGAAAGAGTTAAGGAAGTTATCATCTTTTGTATTAGATCCCTTGGACTTCAAGCAACGTCATGGGAAGCTTCTATTTGCATTATCTACTAATGTAGTTGAAGGTCTCTTGAGTGTGTTGGTTCAGTTTTATGACCCTCTCTACAATTGCTTCATTTTTCCTGATTATCAACTTGTTCGTACTTAGAGGAGTATACCCGTCTCTTGGGAATACCCGTTTCTAGCAAAGTACATTTTAGTCAAGGCTCATTGGGTGAAGAAAGCATGAATGTTTGGGTTGACTTCTGAGTTCCTCATCAAGGAAGCTACTACCTTTGCTCAAGCCGGCAGTGTGGATGCTTTTGAAGCTATCTCTGTGTTGCTCATCTATGGGTTAGCTTTGTTCCCTAGCATTGACGATTATATTGATGTTAACACCATTAGAATTTTCTTGATTGGGAATCCTGTACCTACTCTGTTAGGAGATATGTACTTCTATTTGCATATAAGGAATTCTAAAAGTGGTGGAACTATTGTGTGTTGTGTTCCTCTTCTGTACAAGTGGTTTATTTTGCACTTGCCTCAGACGCCTATTTTTATGGAGAACAAACAATGTCTAAGGTGGTCTCAGAGACTTATGTCTCTCACTAATGATGATATAGTTTGGTATGACTCTTCAATGGGTAGATTGGATATTATTGATTGTTATGGTAAATTCTCTAATGTGTCTCTCATTGGTACACAAGGAGGAATCAAATACAACCCTGCTTTGGCCCGTCGTCAACTTGGGTTCCCCTAGAGAGACAAACCTAATAACACTCAGTTAGAAGGTCTTTTCTATCAAGAGGGTAAAGATCCCCAACATTTGAAACAAAAGATGGTGCACGCTTGGCATAACGTGCATAGGCAAGGTAGATCCGAGCTTGGTCCGTGCAACTGTGTAGCTTTGGAAGCTTACACTACTTGGGTGAAGAAGAGAGCTTTGGAGTTGAAGATTCCTTATGCTTGTGAGAGACCTATGTCTATGGTTGTGGTTGAGACATTAACTCTCCCTAACCAAGATGTAGAGGAGTTGGAAGACGCACTCGCCAAGATGAAGCTAGAGAAGGATATGTGGGAAGAACGTTTCCATGCTTAGAGCAGAAAGCATGAGGAGTTGCAGCTTGAGTCTAAGGACAAAGATGCACTTATTGATCTTCTTGAAGACCGAGTAACAAAGAGACAGAGAGAACCAGAGGTTTCATCTTCCTCTAGTACGACTCATCCTTCCGTTGTTTGGAAGAAGATTGTTGGTCAACTTGTCCTCGAGAAGACTCAGATGAAGACTTCTTTTGAGTCTGGGATTCGACACATTTGAAGGAAGTACGCACCTGCAGTTAGATCTTCTGACAATGTTGCTAAGGATCCTTAGGATGACTAGTTTCCCTTTCTCTTGTATTTTTGTTTTTTTATTGTTTCTGAAATTGTACTCAGTGTAATCCTTCCAATTGTATGAATAAAAGCGATTTTTATGGTAAATAAAAATATTGCAACTGTTATTATCATGTATATATATTTGCAAATAATATAGTAAGTTCCTTGAAAATAAAAATAATCAACCATTGCATTTGATGCATCATTTGCATAGCAAGTTTCTCTTTCGCCAGATGTCTTATTGGTATTTCTTCTGTACTTCAGCCAAGCTGATTCATCGATACAATACCCACGCCAATCACTCAAGGATCATGGAACATCTTGAGCAAGAGAATAGAGACTTGAAGGATGAGATCCCACGCCTGACTGCCATTATGGAGTTAGTGTTAGCTGCTCAGAGCTAATCTTCTCCAACGCCTGGAACTCCTCTTCTTCCTTAGAGGACTGCTATTTCAGAGGTGGCTACCTTTACCATTCCTACTACTACTGCTCATTTTGCGCCTGCCATGCCTTTTGGATTCTCGTGGGGAATGCCGCCCAATTTTGTGCCTAAAGGTTTTGCACCCACTTTCGCTTCATGCTAGCATCTAGCCCGGTCATGTCTGTGCCACCACTAGTTATGCATACTCTACCCTGTGTTGAAGACACCATCTATCATTCCGAGCCGTCTAAGGATCCTGATGTGTATGAGAAGATGGATGAAATGAAAAACAAATTCCTTGAGATGCGAAAGGAGTTGAAGACCTTGAGGGGTAAATATATGTTTGGTAAGAGTGTTGCGAAACTTTGCTTGGTTTTGAATGTCAAAATCCCGGTGAAGTTCAAAGTCCCTGACTTTAAGAAGTACAAGGGGAAAACATGTCCGCTCAGTCTTCTCGTCATGTATGCTAGAAAAATGTCGACGCAAACTTATAATGATCAGTTATTGATCCATTATTTTCAAGACAGTCTGACCGATGACGCTTTGAGGTGGTACATGAGTTTGGATAGTGCGAGCATCCACATATTCAATGATTTGGGTGAAGCATTTGTGAAGCAGTACAAGTATAATATGGATATGGCACCGGATAGAGTCCAGTTAAGGTCGTTGTCTCAGAAGGATAAGGAGACGTTCAAGGAGTATGCTCGGAGATGGAGAGAGCTTGCCGCTCAGATTACCCCTCCTTTGGAAGAAAAAGAGATGACTAAGATCTTCCTCAAGACCCTGAGCTCATTTTACTATGAGCGGATGATTGTCGGTGCCCCCAGTGATTTTACGGAAATGGTAAACATGGGGAGGAGGCTAGAAGAAGGTGTCCGAGAAGTACGTTTATCTAAGGAGGAAGCTTCGGCCAGCAAGAGGTATGGTAACAGTTTTGCTAAGAAGAAGGAGAACGAGGATAATGCAGTATCCGTTGAGAGGCCGAGGAGGCCTCATGTGAGAAGAAGTCAACCATCCCGTTAACACCATCATCAAGTATCATCTGTCATTCCGATATTTTCAAATAGTCAATCAACACCAATTCAATAACAACGTCAACAACCACCACCGCAACGAACAAACACTTACAACAACAATAAAACCAACAATCATCAACAACAAAAATTTGAGAGGAAGAAGGTCTCTTTCGACCCAATTCCTATGACATATGCCGAATTGTCCCATCTTTAGTTCTCAAGAACCTTTTGCAACCGAGGAACCCACCTCAAATTCCTGAACCACTTCCATGGTGGTACAAATCGTAACTTCGCTGTGCTTTTCACCAAGGAGCTCCGGATCATGATATTGAGAATTTCTACCCCCTAAAGTATGAAGTCCAAAAGCTGGTTAAAAGTGGAATGGTGTCCTTTGAGGACCGTGTGCCGAACGTGAAAGCTAACCCACTACCTGCCCATGGAAATTCATCTGTTAATATGGTGGACGGTTGTCCTGGGGAATTCAAAGTATATGATGTACGCTTCATTAGAAGGTCCTTGGTGAGAATGCACAAGGATATCCGTTTGGTTAGCGATTGTGAGCATGAGCATGATGGTTGGGTAATTTGCAGTGTCAATTCTAGAAGTTGTATGATTGTGAAGAGAGACATCCAAAGGTTGATAGATGAAGGTATGATTCAGATTATCCAGTCCCGTCATGTGGATGACGATGTGAATGTTATTGTTCCCGTTTTCAAAACTCCTGAAAGAGTAGTGATCCAGTATGATAGCAGTAGCAGTAACAGTGTCAGCAACAGATTGATATCGCCGTTGGTTATACGGTTAGTGGGTCCCATCATGTATGCATACGATAAGGTTGTCCCATATCAGTACAATCCTACCATGCTAGAGAATGGTCAAGAGGTTCCTTTGCCTACGACCAGTTTTGTTGTAAGTATATTTGATGTTACTAAGGTGACCCGCGATGGTCGTGTCTTTGGGCCGGTGTTCCCTAAGAATGTGGAAGATATATTTGTTAATAAGAAGATTGATGTGCCTATGATAGATTCTGCTAGTGCTCCAAAGTGTTAGTCTGTTGAATCCAGCGGTTTGAATCCTAACGATGATGATGAGGTACTTAGATTAATTAAGAAGAGCGAGTTCAATGTGGTGGAGCAGCTGCTCCACACTCCCTCCAAGATTTCAGTGTTGTCTCTGCTTATGAACTCTGAAGCGCACAGAGAAGCACTGCAGAAGGTTTTGGAGCAAGCGTATGTGGAACATGATGTTACGGTGGATCAATTTGATTTAATTGTGGCTAACATCACTTCCTGCAACAATCTTAGCTTCTGTGATGAAGAACTTCCCAAGGAGGGTAGAAATCATAACTTGGCTCTACATATTTCGATGAATTGCAAGGAGGACGCTCTGTCAAATGTGTTGGTTGACACCAGTTCTTCATTAAACATACTTCCGAAGTCAACTCTGTCAAGGTTGTCGTATCAAGGAGCTCCTATGAGATATAATGGCGTGATCGTCAAAGCATTTGACGATTCTCACAAGATTGTGATCGGCGAAGTGGACCTTACAGTAAAGATAGGTTCAAGTGATTTCCAGATTACTTTCCAGGTTATGGATATCCACCCGGCCTATAGCTGCTTGTTAGGGAGACCATGGATACATGAGGAAGGAGTTGTTACTTCAACATTGCATCAGAAGTTGAAATTTATCAAGAATGGATAACTGGTTATTGTTGGTATGGAGAAGGCTTTGTTGGTAAACCACCTGTCATCTTTCTCTTATGTAGAAGTTGATGATAAGGTTGGAACTACGTTCCAAGCCTTGTCTATTGCTGAGGAAAAGAGAGTTGGGGCGCCCATGGCCTCGTTTAAAGATGCGCAGAAGATTGTTGAAGATGGTAAGTGTGATCAGTGGGGACAAATGGTAGAGGTCTCCGACAACAAGAGCAGAGCCGGTTTGGGATTCCAACAAGGTTCATCTGTGGTTAGAGTTGAAGATGTGCAACCCAATTTCCATAGCGGAGGGTTCATTCATGGTAATGAACAACACTTAGCTGCTGTAATCGAGGGTGATGAAGATGAGGACTGCACCAATTTTGTGACGCATTGAAAAGCTTGCAACAATTGGACTGCTATTGATGTTCCTATTACTGTGCATCGATCTAAGTAATTTCTTTTATTTGTTTTTGAAAATCCTTCTCCTATGCCTAAGAGAGTAGTGAGCATTGTTTGGGCATTTTCAAATTTGATCATGAATAAAATATAATTCTATTCATCCACATCTATGATGTTTTATTTTTTGCTTTTTGCTTTATTCTGAAAAATGGTAATCACAAAAAACATAAATAAATAAATATAATTGTCCATCTGCATAATATTTAGTCACAGTTCACTTCTCTAAAATCAAAATACCAAATCATTATGCAGGATGGTTTCTAAACCCATTGAATACAATGATCCTACTCTTTCTCCAAATTTTGAATTCCATGTGTTTGAGACTGAGGAGGAAAGTGATGAAGAGGTGTCTGATGAATTGTCTCGTCTTCTTGAGCACGAGGAGAAAGCCATTCATCCATTTGAGGAGCAGATTGAGTTAGTAAACTTGGGTTCCGAGGATGATGTGAAGGAATTCAAGATTAGGGCTCGACTGTGTCCTGATGTTAAAAAGGGGTTGATTGATCTTCTCCGAGAATATTCAGATGTGTTTGCTTGGTCCTATCAAGACATGCCTGAGTTGGATTTTGAGATTGTGGAGCATAGATGGCCGTTGAAGCCAGAATTCCCACCAGTCAAGCAAAAGTTGAGGAGGACTTATCCTGATATGGCACTGAAGATCAAAGAAGAAGTGCAGAAGAAGATTGATGATGATTTCCTTGTGTAGCGGGGTATTCGTTACCATTAGAGATATTGACTAAATCCAAGGTAAACCATACAAGTCGAGTCACCACCGCATTTCTATTTGTCCAAAGGAATGGTTAGAAAACGAACAAAAACCTAAAAGTTTTATCGAATAAAAAACTAGTAAAAATGTCAGAGATCAGGGCAAGGGGGTTGGTTATGCAATGGGAAGGTTTTAAGCACCCAAAACATCCTAGGTACTCCTAGGGAGCCCTTTTCACACTTGTTGTAAGGTTGGTATTTTGTGAAAATTTGTTTGTGCAAACATGATTGAAGAGATGAGAAAAGAATATACAAGTTAATTACAATTTGTGTTTGGATGGATAAACCCATTGCCTACGTACCATCTTAAAAAAGATTAGGATCAAAACCTCGTAGTTCGGGGTAAAAATCTCAAAATGAGTTGGTGAATTGATTGGTCCAAAAGCCTTAAGGTCTTTTGTTATCCAAGGGAGAAAACTCAACTTAAAACCACAAATCCACCATGTGAGGATAACTTCAACATGCTAGTGAGGGGTTAACCCTATAATAAGCATGGAAGACTCATTGTCCATCACTAAGGATATAGGTGAGTATTACATCTACCTCAAAGATAACTCAAAACTAATAGCTAAAGGTTATGAAAAAGTTTTTATTTAAGAAATTGGCCATTGAAACCACAAAAAGTATTTGAATGGGTTATATTTACCAATGAAAAGTATTTACAAAATATCGTCAAAGTTGACTTAAAGATTCAATTCAAAATAAGTGTTATAAAAAGAATGTTTGAAAATCAAAAGCATAAGGCTTAGGTTTCTAATGTTTGAAAAGAAGTATTAAATGTTTGCACAAAAGTTTTGGCTTGGGTTAGAGTGGAGGGAAGAAGAAGAATGGCTAAATTCCTAATCATACAAGAGATGAAGGATAAGAAACAAAACCACAAATGGAGTTCCTCTCTTGAGATCATATTGATGATCCAAGTAGCTCCCATCCTTTGGAATATGCAAGCAAAATAAGTGTAAGCTCAAGTAATCAACATAATCAAACAAGCTCTTAGAAGATCCCCAATGTCTCTTGTATCTTTCACTTTGGATGAACATGGCAATGGTTCTTCAATTTGGCTCAAATAGGATTCCCTAATACAAAATCACACACATCAAAAAGTTCTATGAAGTAAATCAAGGATGGACAAGAGTGAGTTTAGAGATTTGGTCTTTCTAATCCATCTTCAACATTAAGGTCCTTTACTCCAATTTTCATAAGGAATGTCCTAGAAACTAAGTCCATTTGTCCATTTTTTGCATTTGGTCCACAACAATCAAAACACAAGCACAATAATATATACACAATTATGTGCTCAAATGAGCAAAAGGCAAATTGCATTAACATAAACATGTGCTCAAGTGAGCAAAGAGCAAAACAAATGAATAATATGTACAAGAATAGTAAATTGCATAAATGTAAAGTGCAAGAATTAAATGTTAATGGTTAATGGTTAGTGTTAATAGTTAGTGTGCCATAAGGCAAATTTAGCGCTATGTTAAGAAATCGTAATTGGACTTATGTAGAAGTCACAACTATCTGAGGCCGGTCAATAATAATGTAAGCAACAACACAAGTTAGAGGTCTTGATTAGTGAATCAAACTCCAACAACTTGCCATGCCAAAAAGAAAATGAGAAATGATCTTCTATTGATTTAGGTTCTTTATATGATTTAGGAAGCAACCTATCCTTAATGCAAAGCCATTCACCTTATCCATAATCAAGATGAATTAGATTTGAATCAAGGAAGATTAAGCCTCCATGTATCAATGCTAACCACCAATCCTTAACTCATTGATCAAAAAGAAAAAAGAGAGAAGAAGAAGAAGAAGATGAAGAATTAAAGTGCATTAATGGAAATGGTATGAGATAATCAACAAGCATTGACCAAAGATAGAGAAGATCAAGGTTAAACAATAGAAAATAGAAGCAAAATGAAGATTAGAAATCAAGAAACAAATAAAATATTTTTGGCATTTTTTAATATTGAACTAAAACTTGAATTAAAATAATAAAGGAAGGTCAAACTTCAAACTTACTTCAAATCAACTTTTGAAAGTCCAAGTAAATTATCCCAAGTTCAACAAGGTCAAACAAAGTTTGACAAAAAATTTCAGCATTTTTAAAAGTCAGAAACTATTTTAAATCAATTAAAAATGCATAAAAATAACCTAATTGAACTAAAATCTCAAATAAATCTCAAATCAATTAATAAATTGATGAGAATATTTTTCATAGATCTATCATCATTCAAAGATGTTGGAAAAATATTTTTGTATTTCTTGAATATCAAAAACTATTTTAAATGAGTTAAAAATAACCAGAAAAGAGAAAATTACTAAAAAATATCAAATGATAAAATAAAAAATATTAAAAATCATTTTTAGAAAGTAGAAATTAAAAGGAGAAGAATGAAATTGGTCCCATAATTTTTGGACCAATAATGAGAGAGATATGAATTTTTAAAATGAAATGGAATTAAAATAATAAAATAAAAATAAAAATCAGAAAATAGAAATTGGAAAAAGCGTGAGCCGCCTGATGATGATTCATTAATTGACGTGGATCATCACACGGCTAAGAAGCGCGTGTTCACCATACACGCTAGTCAAACGCAACACACCAAGCCATTAAATAAGTCATAAGGTTGGACGCGTGAGATTGAATCTGGAAACATGAATGGACGGTTCTGATGAAATCTGGAGACCAGACGGTGGCCAGCGCCACCGTCTTCTCCGGCCAAGTCAAAAATTGCAGAAATTAAAATGGTAACCAAATGGCACGAACCAGGCATCAATCGAGAGCTGGGGTGATATACATCACCCCTGTACCACTCAAATCCATTATAGATCTCTATGTTGAGAGAAATCAGAAGTGGAAGATTTGTGGTGTTCATATGAACTTCATGATTTTTGAAAATTGAAAGCACAACAATGTTGCCTCTATGCAGAGGGCTTCAGATCACACAATAACAATGAAAATCAAGCACTATGCAAACTGATTCGAAGAAAATAACAGTTGGTATGAACCTTTGATTTGCAAGGCTTTGAGTCACAATCCTGGGATGCTTTTGCTTACAGTTGACAGTATAGATCAAGGAGATGAAGGTTTAGGAACTTTAAGATCTTAAAATTGATCAAAGAAATCAAAGTTCAGATCTGCAAAATTTGAAGAAAAGAGAGTTAGTTCCTTTAGTGATGGCTGGGATTTCAGTTTAGCAGCAATTGGGGCGCCTTAAGGTTGAAGAAATTAAGAGCATTGTCATTGTATTTATAGGAGAAGCAAGTTGAAATGCATGATCAAAATGCTTGCATGAATGGAAAGGGCCTCCATCCATGGGCCTGTACAGGCTCATAGAGGGGCCAATTCCAATTGGAATTGAAAGCTGATGCCTGATGAAAGCAAAATGGACGTGTAGGTTTAGTAGTAGCAGCTCATGCAAGGCAATTTAAATGATTTTCAAAAAATGCACTATTAGGTTCAAGCCTTCGAAAATGCCATGTTAAAAATAGGAACACCACCTTTATGAGTAATGGTTGGAAAGCTTATTGCATAAGGATCATTTGTTATGTTGATCAAAACTCCATTTGGGCCTTGGAAATTGATGAAAATTGGACATGAAGTGTAGGGTGCAAAACATGCATATGTGAGATTTTCAAAATTGGCCAAAGTTCAAGCCCTTCTGTGTCAATGAATAAAGCTCCAAATGACAAAATCTTCAAATTAAAGTTGTAGAGCTTTTCAAGGAAATCAATTTGGACTTAAATTTTGCATCATTTGGATTTTTTATGAAGAAGTTATGAGCACTTGAAGTTGGACTTTTTCACATTTCAATGCACTTGGTCCAAAGTGACCTATAATGTTTTGCATTATCACATGTATTTCTTTTGAGATTTTGAAATTTTTCTCAACATAAAATTTGAAGTAGACATCTTAATATTTCCAATTCATTTGATCCCACCTCAAAATCATGAAAAATGAAGGAGTTATGTCCTTGGAAAGTTGACCCAAAATTAGGGTTTAAGTTAAAATGACCTATAATGTTTTGGAATGGATGATGACCTTCCAGGCTTCAAATTAATTTTTGATGAACATGAAAGTTGTTCATATAGTCCTTAAGAATATTTTGGCTCTTGGTGTCATCTACATTTGACAAACACATCAAAAGTTAGGTCTCAGTGTATTTCAAAATAGCCAGATGAATTGACTGATCAACTTCTCAAGTCCAAACCTCATATCTTGATGAATTGATGATTGAGGGCACTCAATTAAGTTCAAATATGCATGAAATGATGAATTAAAGAACTTCCCTTGATTGTCTTTGACCATGGGTTGAGGTTGCTTCACGAGCAAGGCATAGTTGATGAACAAATGAATTAGGGTTTCCTTGGGAAACAAGCCTCAAACCCTTTGATTTGCTTTGATCAAAATGATGAATTGAGATACTTGGGAGGCATATTTGATGTATGAGAGATTTGGTAACCATTGCCATGCTTGCTTTCATCTTCTCTTGGCCATATCAATGCACATAGGATCTCCTAGAAGCTTTTAGACCTTGTGACTGCTTAAGCTACAAACAAGAGATGTTAGTGACATATTTTTGTGCTTTTGGTTAGTAAATAAAATGAGAAAAACAATAATATACAATTCAAGCATGCTTGGTGATCTCAAACCAACTCACAAGAGATCCTACCCAAAGGTAAGGAGCCAAGATGCTTATGATCCTTGAGGCAATGCAAATGCCATGTTATGATGCCATGAGGGATCTTAGGGTAAAAATTGAGGTCTTACAGATGCCCTTATTTAAGGTCATTCTAGCCTGAGAAGTATAGGTTAAAATCTTCGTCTCGACGCGGTAGAATGGGCTTAAATAATAATCAAAGAGACGAATTTTGGTCCCTAAGAGACTTCATGATGCAAATGTACGTATGCGAAAGGTAGTACTCTGTGGAGATATGTGTCCACAAAGCTAAAAGAAGTAACGAGAAACTGGAAATCCATATGAGTAATATACTCAATGGGACAAAGACTCTGGGGACTCTAATGGGGATAAGAAAGGGAATAAAAATGCGTGAGCAGGTCACGACTTGAGACTTGCTGAGAAACACGAGAAGGATCCCATGAAAATAAATCAATGGAAGGACTCTAGCTGACTCAAAGGTGCATGTATTAGGGAAAATGCCAATACAACAAAACTATCCACAAAGGATACTTCGGATGAAAATCCAGACTCAGATGGGGGGAAAATTCACTAAGGGACTTCACTGGGAAATGTCCAAATAGGACTCATCTGAGGAAACAACAGGACGAGGTATTATCATTTACTGGGTAATAAGCTCAAGGAGACATGTGATCGAAACACCGGTATAAGGGTGAGAGAACAACACGCTCAGGGAGAATGAATATCTAAGACTGGTATGAGGGTGAGAGATATCAAACATCCATAGGGGACAAAAAGTCATAATAGGGAGCAGAAGGGAAGGAACACCAGGGATACCGGTTACTGAGCATATAATAGGTGACCGACCAAGGCATGAATTTGGGAATATTTCCAAGACACTCATCATCCGAAAGGAGGGCTAAAAAGCAAACTCAATTACAGGATGGGCATTCGACTCCGCAAAGGGGATACGAATCTTACTCGACTAGGGAAGAACAAGAGACTTCGACCAAAGAGCACATGAGATATATTATCTATTACCTTCAGAACGTAGATAATATACTTCGCATGGCAGATTATCCACAACCGTTTATTGGGTTAATAAAGGATAAATCGACCGAAAGGAAAGGGTATCGTGATACCGAAGATATAAAATGATGACCAATCCAAGGGAGAAACAATCATTACCAACCAAGGGTAAAATGAAAGATGACTCGCTGGGGATACATTGACAAAGGCAATGATCCAGGAGATATATCATCGGTTATTGGGAGATATACTAAAAAGGTGAAGGAATATCAATACCGAATATTGGATAAAGATAACCGTCAAAGAGGGAATTACATATACTAATACTAGGTAGAAAACCATGGAAGAGTAACCGTCATCGGTTAGGATGAACAACATAAGGTTAACTCTAGCAAGGGGATAAAATAGGGTTTCCAACTACCGGTATAAGGATAGAAAACCACAGATTCCGCCGGGGAAAAGATGGACAATTACTGGTTACTGAGCAATCATTTATCTAAACTACGGGGAAATGCAGGGAAAATCACAAGAAGTTAATCTAGGAACAAACTAGAGAGGCACGATGAAATAAAACTCATCCCTATGAGGATATAACTCAAGGGGAACTCTATCCTAATATATGTGTTGAGAGGAAACAGAAACGACAATCATCCACGAGGACATAACTCAGTGGGGAATATGGAGGAAAGGATAAACACTTTCTGCTTATGGGGCTGACTCTACATGGGGAGATCAGACACAAACATCTGCTTGGTGAAATATGTATCACCGAATAGCAGGAGACAACAAACAAAGGTATTTATGGCAAATAATGCGACATGAATATTTGAATGTTAAAATT
The DNA here is from genome assembly GCF_024323335.1 of Lathyrus oleraceus. Taxonomy (NCBI): domain Eukaryota; kingdom Viridiplantae; phylum Streptophyta; class Magnoliopsida; order Fabales; family Fabaceae; genus Lathyrus; species Lathyrus oleraceus. Next base: position 562,430,121 of record NC_066583.1, on the reverse strand, counting down.
ATGCATATATGCGTGGTTTATGTATGATGAATGCTGACAAAACAGACATATCTATCACAAACAGGTCCAAAAATCAATGAACAAACATCCGATACTACATCTCGAGAGAGAAAGCCAGGCCCACTGGAGAACATCCAATTTGATGGGGCAAGAGATACTAGGAAACAAAGATCTTTGTATGTAAGGAGAATCAGCCACTCCACTTGGGGACAGGATCAGCACACAGATAAAATCTGCCGTAGAATCAACTTTACTGGGGAAATTATCAGAGGGGAAGATGAAACTCGGTGGGGAACAACCAATAATCAGAAGGTTCCCGTGTCACCATATATATTGCACTACTGAAGAAATCACATCTGCTGAGGAGGAAGGGACATTACTCCGCTGAAGGAAAGATAAACATGTTCAACAACCACTCTGCTTGGGAGGGAATCACAAACATGCTTTGACCAGGAAAATGCTGGAGATACCCTGATGGTAACCATACTGGGGAGTATAAGTGGGATCAACCCTGCCGAGGATAGTCGGGAAGCAAAATTGCTGGAGGTCAAAAGTAGACAGGTCCACAAAGGAGAAGCTACAAACCAAGTTTGATGAAAACTCCACTTATATCAGGGATTTCCTACTCACCTTGAGGGGAATTTCTCACTTGAAGTGAGGGGAAACCTGCTCCTTCAGAAAGATTAGCATATTTAATTTATCAATCTATAAGGGATTTTAGGTCAATCCACATAAGGGATGACAACCATACAATTGATAACACGAATGCTAAATCCAGACCCAATGTGGATCTAGAAGATTGAGATCACACCCAAAACTCCCAAATCTCCTGGGATTTGGTAGAGGTACAACTTTCTTTTGTGCCAACGGGGGAAACAACCTGAAAGGCAAATGAAGAGAATACAAGTATGTTGGGAATATGAACAAATGTCTCACCCTTTTGGGAATCATACCATCCTTGGGAGAGCACTGAAGACATCCCAAATATCCTTTCGTCATTGTGAATGTTCACTTTGTTTAAAAAACAACTTATGAAAATTTTATTTATTTAAAACAATGATATCCCTCAATTAAAACATGCAAAACATTTGTTGAATAGAAACAAATAAGAGTGCAAAGATTTGGATAAAGGCTCAAATTTATTTGATGGAATGGTAGTCCACAAATGCAAGACTCCATAGATCTTTACAAATTTGAAATTGGTGATATATATTGGAAAAGGACTACATTGAACATAAGGACCATTTCTTCACCAACTCTGAATCCGATGTATTTGAAGCTTCAGTTGACGATGACTGAGCGAGAATCTTTGACAGATGACAGCTTGTGGAACAAAGTCTTACCAGGATACAGTTACTTGCCAAATCCCTAATTTTTGCCTAGATTGCCCCTGAGTGAGGTACTCAATCTAGCGGGATATATATTTTTTATGTCTCTAACTTTTGCCTGGATCGCCCTTTCAGGTTTTCATTCCACCGAGACACTCATTTTTGCCTAAGCTACCCTTTTGGGTTTTCAACTTAGCGAGCTATTCTGTTTTTATTTTTAGGCGAAGTATTTCTTGACTGCATCTGAATTCACAGGACGAGTGAAATCCTCCCATCCATAGTTGTAAGTATCACAGCACCGCCTGAAAAGGCTCTCTTAACAACATATGGACCTTCATAGTTTGGAGTCCACTTGCCCCTGGAATTGGGTGCGAAAGACAAAACTTTCTTGAGCACAAGGTCACCTTCTTGGAACACACGAGGCTTGACCTTCTTATCAAAAGCTTTCTTTATCCTCTGTTGATATAACTGACCGTGGCACATGGCAGTCAATCTCTTTTCTTCTATCAAGTTCAGCTGGTCATAACAACTTTGAACCCATTCAGCATCAGTCAACTTGACCTCCATCAAGACTCTCATTGATGGGGTCTTCACCTCTACTAGGAGTACCGCCTCCATGCCATAAACAAGAGAGAAATGGGTTGCCCCTGTTGAAGTGCAAACAGATGTACGATAGCCATGCAAAGCGAATGGCAACATCTCATGCCAATCTCTGTACGTAACAACCATCTTCTGGATAATTTTCTTAATGTTCTTATTAGCAGCTTCAATAGCCCCATTCATCTTGGGTCTATAAGGAGAAGAATTATGATGTGCTATCTTGAACTCGCTACACAGCTCTTTCATCATCTTGTTGTTCAAGTTAGATCCATTGTCAGTAATGATCTTGTCTGGCACACCATAACGGCATATGAGTTGATTCTTGATAAACTTCACAACCACCTGCCTAGTCACGTTTGCATATGACGCCGCTTCAACCCACTTGGTGAAGTAATCAATTGCTATGAGAATAAATCTGTGACCGTTGGACGCCTTCGGCTCTATCATGCCAATCATGTCAATTCCCCACATGGAGAAAGGCCATGGTGAGGAAATAACATTCAGAAGTGTCGGGGGAATATGAATCTTATCCGCATAAATCTGACACTTATGGCATTTCTTCACATATTTGCAGCAGTCAGACTCCATTGTCAGCCAATAGTAGCCTGCTCTCAACATCTTTCTAGCCATGGCATGTCCATTGGAATGAGTACAAAAGGAACCCTCATGGACCTCAATCATTAACAGGTCTGCTTCGTGTCTATCCACGCATTTGAGCAGAACCATGTCAAAATTTCTCTTATAAAGCACATCGCCATTGAGGTAGAAACTGCCTGATAATCTCCTCAAAGTCTTTCTATCTTTCATAGATGCCCCAGGCGGGTAAATCCGACTCTGAAGAAAGCACTTGATATCATAATACCATGGTTTATCATCTTGCACCTCCTCTACTGTAAATACATGAGCTGGTCTGTCCAAGCGCATCACAGTGATATTGGGAACTTCATTCCAGAGTCTAACCACAATCATAGAAGCAAGTGTAGCAAGTGCATCTGCCATCCGATTCTCATCTCGAGGAATATGATGGAAGTCAACCTCAGTAAAGAATGTTGTAATCCTCCTCGCATAATCTCTATATGGGATGAGGCCAGGCTGATTCGTCTCCCATTCACCCTTAATCTGATTAACAACAAAGGCCGAATCACCATAAACATCAAGATCAATACATTCTTCCAATCCCATAATACAGGCCTCATACTCAGCCATATTATTTGTGCATTTGAAAGTTAGCCTTGCTGTAAAAGGAAAATGTGTGCCCTTAGGAGTAATAATCACTGCCCCAATACCATTTCCATATTGATTCACGGCGCTATCAAACACCATGCTCCAACAGGAACCAGGCTCTGGCCCTTCATCGAGTGTAGGCTCATCACAATCCTTCATTTTCAAATACAGAATCTCCTCATCTGGGAGGTCATAATGAACTGTCTGATAATCCTCAATTGGTTGATGTGCCAAGTGGTCAGCCAAGATACTACCTTTTATAGCCTTCTGAGCTCGATACTCAATATCATACTCAGATAACAACATCTGCCAACGGGAAATCCTCCCAGTTAAAGCAGGCTTCTCAAAGATATACTTGATTGGATCCATTTTGGATATTAACCAAGTCGTACGATTCAACATATACTGGCGTAAGCGCTTAGTAGCCCAAGCCAAAGCACAACATGTTTTCTCAAGCATCGAGTATCGAGACTCACACTCGGTGAATTTCTTACTCAGGTAGTATATAGCATATTCTTTCTTTCCTGATTCATCTTGCTGACCAAGGACACAACCCATTGAGTCTTTAAGAACTGTCAGATACATAATCAATGGTCTCCCTTCCACAGGTGGAGACATAATCGGGGGCTCAGACAAATACTCTTTAATACTGTCAAAGGCCTTTTGGCAATCCTCGGCCCAATCATGAGACTGATATTTTGGGAGGAGCTTGAATATCGGCACACATATGGCAGTCATGTGGGATATGAATCTAGAGATATAATTCAAGCGGCCAAGAAAACCTCAGACTTGCTTCTCAGTTTTGGGCGCAGGCATCTCTTGTATTACTTTGACCTTGGCAGGATCAACCTCAATACCTCTCTCGCTAACAATAAAGTCCAATAACTTGCCGGAACGGACTCCAAATGTACATTTGTTAGGATTCAGACGGAGTTTATACTTCCTCAAACGCTGAAAAAGCTTCAACAAGTGCTCTACATGTTCGACTTCCGTTCTTGACTTTGCAATCATATCATCAACATATACCTCGATCTCTTTGTGCATCATATCATGAAACAGGGTAGTCATAGCTCTTTGATACGTGGCTTCGGGGTTCTTCAAACCGAAGGGCATCACTCGATAACAGAATGTTCCCCAAGGTGTGATGAATGTTGTCTTCTCCATATCCTCGAGTGCCATTTTAATCTGGTTATATCCGGAAAATCCGTCCATAAATGAGAAGACATTGAATTTAGCTGTATTATCTACCAACATATCAATATGTGGTAGAGGGAAATCATCTTTCGGACTAGCTTTATTCAAGTCTCTATAGTCCACACACATTCGGACTTTTCCATCTTTCTTAGGCACGGGCACAATATTGGCCACCCATTGAGGATATGTAGAAGTCACCAGAAACCCCGCATCAATTTGCTTCTGAACTTCCTCTTTGATCTCCACTTCCATGTCAGAATGAGTTCTTCTGAGCTTCTGCTTCACAGGTACGCACTCAGGCTTCAAAGGCAGGAAATGTTGCATGATATCAGTATCCAGACCAGGCATGTCTTCATATGACCAGGCAAAGACATCGACGTATTCTTCCAGCAACTCAATCAACCCCTTCTTAACAGTTTCTTCCAGGAGTGCCCCAATCTTCACTTCTGGCACACAATCTTCAGACCCTAAGTTGACTGTTTCCAGATTCTCAAGATGCGGCTGAATGATTTTCTCTTCATGCTCGAGTAGACGGGTAATCTTGTCAGGAATCTCTTCAACATCATCTTCTTCTGCCTCAAATACAGGGAACTCAAAGTTGGGAGATGGTGTTGGATCATTATGTTCAATGAGTTTGATCAACCTGCATAATGATTTTGGATATAAAGAATTTTTAGAATTCAAACAGGGCAAATCATTATGCAGATGAAAAGATTGATTGTATTCTTATTTTTTGGGGTTTTATGTGATCACCAATTTCATGCAAAAGCGAAAAGGGAAAATAATTGGAAAAACAAATATTTAACATGAATTTATTGAATGAAAATATCATTGTATTTATGAGCCAACAATGTCATCACTCCTCCTTTTGGCATGGGAGGAGGTTTTTAAACACAATGAACATTACTTTGACTTATGGATAACTGTTGAGACATCAACAACGACCCAATTATTGCAGACCCCTCCAAGGATGACAAAGTTGCCAAAATCTTCCTCTGCATCCTCTTCCACAATAGCAGCAGCTTCCTCATCTTGAATAGTGTGGATGAACCCACCACTCTTGAACAACCCTTGCTTATTGAAGGCGCCAGAAGAATACCCTATGCCAACCCGGGATTTATTGTCTTCCAGCTTAATCATTTGCCCCAAACCAATAGTTGTACCATGCTCAATGGCCAACTTAGCATCTTTATAGGACGCAAATGAAAAAGTTCATTTCTTAGTAGGCTCAGCAATAGGTAAAGCTTGGAACGGAGTTCCAACTTCATCCTTAACATCTATGAAAAGGAAGACAAATGGCTAACCAGGAGAGCCTTTTTCCCCCTACCACCACAAGCTTCTTGTTTTTGACAAACTTCAATTTCTGGTGTAGGGTGGATGTCACGGCGCCTGCCTCGTGAATCCATGGTCTGCCCAACAGACAACTATACGATGGGTGAATATCCATGACCTGGAAGGTGATCTGGAAATCACTTGGGTCGATCTTGACTAGGAGTTCAACCTCTCCAATCACAGTTTTGCGGGACCCATCGAAAGCTTTAACCACTACTCCACTCTGCCTCATGGGAGGCCCCTGATATGACAATTTAGCAAGAGTAGACTTTGGCAACACATTCAACGATGACCCAGTGTCCACCAGCACATTGGACATGGCATCATCTTTGCAGCTCATGGAGATGTGTAGTGCTAGATTGTGGTCTCTTCCCTCCTCAGGGAGATCAGCATCACAAAAACTCAAATTGTTACAAGCAGTGATGTTTGCAACAATACTATCAAATTGCTCTATTGTGACGTCGTGATCTACATACACCACATCCAACACCTTTTGTAGAGCTTCTCGGTGTGGTTCTGAATTCATCAATAAAGACAATATAGAGATCTTCGATGGCGTTTGTAGAAGCTGATCTACAACGTTGTACTCGCTCCTTTTGATTAGCCTCAGCATCTCATCACAGTCTTCCTTCGCATTGCCAGTCTGGCCAACAGAGACATGAGTTTTTACAACATAGGCAGGTTTATTGGAAACAAGTTTTGAATTCGGAGCATTCATCGTAGTCCCAACAGGGCGTTCAGCATAATCGGCAACATCAGCCCTTCGAACATCAGCTTGGGGTTTCGGCGGAGCCGAGAAATCACGACCGTTATGGGTCAGGCCGCTGACGTCGGCAATATTAACAATAAAGGTAAAGGGAAGGGGCACCTCTTTCCCATCCTCTAGTGCCACAACATTGTAGAGATAGGGGACCGCCTTCTCAGAAGAGTATGGCACAGGGCCAGCTAGTTTAATGATTAAAGAAGGAGAAGCCTTTTGCTTGCTACCATCGTACTTGATGACAACAGGCTCAGGGATCCGAAATACTGGAGATATTACATTGACTTCATAATCATCTTCATCAACATTCCGCTTCTGAAGTATCTCAATGACTCCTTTATCCAGCATTTCTTGAATGTCTTTGCGGACTTGGAGACATCCTCTTTGATTGACAGTGCACACTCGACATCTATCATGGTCATGCTCGTAATGACTGTACTCACACAACAGTCTGTGCATCTCGACCAGAGATTGTCGAATATGGCTGACATATTTGACTTTGTATTTACCAGGGCAACCCTGGACCATGTTGACAGAGGATTTCCCATGCTCGGGCAATAGGTTCTTCTTCACATTAGGACCTACGTCCTCGAAACATAGAATACCACATCTCACAAGGTCTTGAACCTTGGTCTTCAGTGGGTAACAGTTTTCCACGTCATGTTCGGGAGCACCGGAATGATAAACACAGCGTAGCTCGGGCTTATACCACCACTGAGGGTTGGTAGGTATAGCCGGTGGGTCTCATGGAGTAATCAATTTCCTCTCTATCAAAGAGGGATATAATTTGGCATAGGTCATGGGAATAGGATCGAAGGTGACCCTCTTTCTCTCATAGCTTGTACTGGCTTGATTATTGTTTCGAGGCTGGTAGGCCTGCTGTTGATGACGATGCTATTGTTGTTGATATTGCGGATGTTGTTGTTGCTGATTATTATTGTGATGTTGATATTGCTGATTCTCTCTGAAAACAGGTGCTATGTGAGCCACCTGATGTTGGTTACCGGCAGGACGCACGGTCTTCCTCCTAACTGAGGGTCTTCTAGGTTTAGCATGGGAGGTCAGAACATGTGCCTCGCCATCTTTCTTCTTTCCAAATGTCCCATACCATTTGGCAGAAGAACCTTCTTCTCTGGTCAGGCGCCCTTCCCTGACTCCTTCTTCTAGACGCATCCCCATATTCACCATCTCGGTGAAGTCAGAAGGAGCACTGGCAATCATTCGCTCGTAATAAAAAGAACTCAAGGTCTTCAGAAAGATCTTGGTCATTTCCTTCTCCTCCAGCGGGGGCACAATCTGAGCTGCCAACTCTCGCCACCTCCGAGCGTACTCTTTAAAAGTTTCCTTATCCTTCTAGGACATGGCTCTCAATTGATCTCTATCGGGAGCCATATCCACGTTATACTTGTATTGCTTGAAGAAGGCCTCGCCAAGGTCATTGAAGGATCGGATGTTCGCGGTGTCCAAGCCCATATACCATCTTAGGGCAGCACCAGACAAATTGTTCTGGAAGTAGTGAATGAGAAGTTGATCGTTGTCGGTCTGAGTCGACATCTTCCTGGCATACATGACCAGGTGGCTGAGAGGGCAAGTATTTCCCTTGTATTTTTCAAAGTCAGGTACTTTGAACTTTACAGGGATTTTGACATTTGGGACCAAGCAGAGTTCGGCAACAGACTTGCCGAAGAGGTCTTTTCCTCGGAGAGTTTTCAATTTCTTGCGGAGCTTAAGAAACTGATCATTCATGGCGTCCATCTTTTCATAGACATCTAGGCCCTCAGGCGGCTCAGAATGATAGATGGTGTCGTCTACTTTGGACATAGTATGCACGACAGGAGGAGTAACGGCTAGGACCGAGCTAGATGCCGGCAGAGAAGCAAAGGTGGGTGCAGGACCCTCAAGCATAAAGTTGGGAGGCATCACCCACGGAAACCCGACTGGCATAACTGTTGGTGCAAAATGGGTGTTGGCCGCAGGCACGGTTAATGAGGCAATCTCAAAGATGACTGTCCTCTAGGGAGGAGTTGAAGGTGTCGGAGATGACTGGCTTTGGGCAGCCACGAAAGACAACATCAGGGCAGTCAATCTGGATATTTCCTCCTTAAGTTCACGGTTCTCTTGCTTCAAATGATCCATTAGTCTTGATGCGTTGACTCGGGTGTAGTATCGGTGAGTCAACTTGTCTTCAAAATAAATGAAGAACACAGAGTTAGACCATAGAACAAGAAGCCTGGAGCAAAACCTGCTTATGCACATGATGCATGCAATGCATATGATTTAATTTTTATATTAGAGGAACTTTAGAGTCCTATTTGCAAATATTTGGAAATATTAAACATTTATCACATATGGAAATATCTCATCAATAATATCTGGAAATATTTTTACACCAAAGAAGTACAATCTTGGTAACCAAATACAATACAAGAGAGAAGGAAAATGAACATCCTATGGAACCCTAGAAACAATCATCTAAAGCTCTGGAGACTGGAAGATAAGTTGCACGAAGCCTCTTCACCTCCCTCTCGTAGGCTTCCTCCATGTCTGCCTTCTCTTTGGCGAGTCGATCATACTTCCTCTTCCAAAACTTGGAAGACTGAGGAAGTAGAGAACTCAATGCATCATCAGGCTCATCAATAACTTGGTGCTCAAGGAACTCTATCAAAGCATCCTTCTCTCTGATCTGCTGAAGCAACTCCTCTCGTTCACGGATCCAAGCACGCAAACAGTCTTCGTCTCTCAACTCCTCTACTCCTTGGTCAGGGAGGGTTGAAGGCCCAGCCACAACCAAAGGTGTAGGTCTTGGATACTCATAAGGCATGAGGTACTCGGAAGCTCTCCTCCTAACCCAAGAGATATAGGGTTCCAAAGCGATACAGTTCTTCGGACCCAGCTCCTTCCTTCCTTTCCTATGGATCTTGTGCCAAGCGCAAACCATCCTTCCCTTCAAGCCTTGGGGATCTTTACCCTCCTGAAAGAACACACCCTCTAACAGAATTTTATTAGGTTTATCTTTTAGGGGGAACCCAAGCTGACGACGTGCCAAAATAGGGTTGTAGTTAATCCCACCACATGTATCAAGAAGAGACACATTCGAGAATTCACCACAAGAGTCGATGATCTGCACACCATCATATTCACGGTTGTACCAAAAGATATCATCATTAGTGAGAGACATAAGTCTCGTGGTCCACCGTAGACATCCTTTGTTCTCCTTGAAGGCGACCGTCTGTGGCAAGTGCGAAATAAACCACTTGTACAACAGAGGCAAACAGGACACAACGGTACCACCACCCTTTGCATTCCTCATATGCAAGGAAAAGTAAGTGTCACCCAACAGAGTCGGAACGGGATTAAGAGTAGAGAAAATCCTAATAGCGTTCACATCCACAAACTTGTCGATGTTGGGGAATGACACTAGCCCATAGATGAGAAGTACAAATATGGCCTCAAAGGCGTCCTCACTCATGGCCTTCCCATACATAGTAGCTTGAGCAATGAGGAACGCAGAAGGAAGACCTTGAATTCCACCTTTGGTAGTCATATGAGCACTAACCAGAGATTCATCTATATGCAACATATCGACTATCTCTTGAGAAGTAGGAATACTCTCTAAGCCACTGAACGACAATTGGTCGAGAATAGGTATACCTACAAGGTAGGCATACTCCTCAAGCGTGGGCAAAAGCTGGAAATCCGGAAATGTGAAGCAACGATACAAGGGATCATAAAACTGCACCAATACACTCATCAATCCTTCGTCCACTTGAGTAGACAGAATAGATAAAAGCTTCCCATAACCAGCCTTGAAACCCAAGGGATCTAATACATAGGATGTTAAATTCCTTAGCTCTTTCAAGTCGGGTTGTCTGAAACTGTACTTCTTTGTATTCCTTCTTTGTCTTTCCATGTCTGAAAATTTGCAAATAGACCTCTTAAGTTCCTTGAAAAATTTCTTATTGTTGATGATATGGATGCAAATGGGTGCATGAATGCATGGATGCAACAATCACACTCAAGGATCAAGCAAACACACCAAACAAAGGTCACGGGATGGATCATGTCATCCTTAGTATCAATCATCCATTTTGGTGGATTATGGTTTACACCTTATCAACACACAAGTTCCATTGATATTAAGGACACAAGAACGGATCAACCATGAATCAAGGGTTTGTTGCAAGTCATGAGCATGGAGTCTCGGTTAAGAACCACCCGAAGGGAGTGTACTAGGGTTTAAACCTACCAAACATGTTCTACAAAAGGTTCCCATAGTCATCATCCTATCTTTCGGATATTATCGGATAAACGACTACTCGTTTTCCAAAAATATTCTCAAGAGAGACTCTTATGAGTGTAGTATCACGTAACAATCGTATCAAATCTTACACTTGAACGACTTTCGCACTACATCCTAAGAATAGGCCAAGATGGGCTTGGTAAACTAAGGTCCTTGCCTTCTAAGGTCTATATTGGAAAGATTAATGTCTAACCACAACTTACTTGTGTGACATTATTGATCCCAACATGACCTCCACCAAGTGAATGGTCTTGCAAGTCAACTTGCTAAGGAATAACTCCACACAAGTCAGCAAGACTATGCCATTCTCCTATCCTAAGTGCACTCGAGTTCGGGTATAGAACTCATCTCACAAAGATCACCAAGCATAAAAGGAATTAATATTCAAGTAATTCAATCATTACATACAATACAGTAATCCCAAATTCCACAAAAATATGTCATAAAATAATATACACAACAATACAACAAATATGAAAAGTAGGCAAAACCCACTAGGAAAATTTCCCCAATAGAGTCGCCATTTTTCTGTAGCGGGGTATTCGTTACCATTAGAGATATTGACTAAATCCAAGGTAAACCATACAAGTCGAGTCGCCACCGCATTTCTATTTGTCCAGAGGAATGGTTAGAAAGCGAACAAAAACCTAAAAGTTTTATCGAATTAAAAACTAGTAAAAATGTCAGAGATCAGGGCAAGGGGGTTGGTTATGCAATGGGAAGGTTTTAAGCACCCAAAACATGCTAGGTACTCCTAGGGAGCCCTTTTCACACTTGTTGTAAGGTTGGTATTTTGTGAAAATTGGTTTGTGCAAACATGATTGAAGAGATGAGAAGAGAATATACAAGTTAATTACAATTTGTGTTTGGATGGATAAACCCATTGCCTACGTACCATCTTAAAAAAGATTAGGATCAAAACCTCGTAGTTCGGGGTAAAAATCTCAAAATGAGTTGGTGAATTGATTGGTCCAAAAGCCTTAAGGTCTTTTGTTATCCAAGGGAGAAACCTCAACTTAAAACCACAATTCCACCATGTGAGGATAGCTTCAACATGCTAGTGAGGGGTTAACCCTATAATAAGCATGGAAGACTCATTGTCCATCACTAAGGATATAGGTGAGTATTACATCTACCTCAAAGATAACTCAAACCTAATAGCTAAAGGTTATGAAAAAGTTTTGATTTAAGAAAGTGGCCATTGAAACCACAAAAAGTATTTGAATGGGTTATATTTACCAATGAAAAGTATTTACAAAATATGGTCAAAGTTGACTTAAAGATTCAATTAAAAATAAGTGTTATAAAAAGAAAGTTTGAAAATCAAAAGCATAATGCTTAGGTTTCTAATGTTTGAAAAGAAGTATTAAATGTTTGCACAAAAGTTTTGGCTTGGGTTAGAGTGGAGGGAAGAAGAAGAATGGCTAAATTCCTAATCATACATGAGATGAAGGATAAGAAACAAAACCACAAATGGAGTTCCTCTCTTGAGATCATATTGATGATCCAAGTAGCTCCCATCCTTTGGAATATGCAAGCAAAATATGTGTAAGCTCAAGCAATCAACATAATTAAACAAGCTCTTAGAAGATCCCCAATGTCTCTTGTATCTTTCACTTTGGATGAACATGGCAATGGTTCTTCAATTTGGCTCAAACAGGATTCCCTAGCACAAAAGCACACACATCAAAAAGTTCTATGAAGTAAATCAAGGACGGACAAGAGTGAGTTTAGAGATTTGGTCTTTCTAATCCATCTTCAACATTAAGGTCCTTTACTCCAATTTGCATAAGGAATGTCCTAGAAACTAAGTCCATTTGTCCATTTTTTGCATATGGTCCACAACAATCAAAACACAAGCACAATAATATATACACAATTATGTGCTCAAATGAGCAAAAGGAAAATTGCATTAATATAAACATATGCTCAAGTGAGCAAAGAGCAAAACAAATGAATAATATGTACAAGAATAGTAAATTGCATAAATGTAAAGTGCAAGAATTAAATGTTAATGGTTAATGGTTAGTGTTAATAGTTAGTGTGCCATAAGACAAATTTAGCGCTATGTTAAGCAATCGTAATTGGACTTATGTAGAAGTCACAACTATCTGAGGTCGGTCAATAATAATGTAGGCAACAACACAAGTTAGAGGTCTTGATTAGTGAATCAAACTCCAACAACTTGCCATGCCAAAAAGAAAATGAGAAATGATATTGTATTGATTTAGGTTCTTTGCATGATTTAGGAAGCAACCTATCTTTAATGCAAAGCCATTCACTTGATCCATAATCAAGATGAATTAGATTTGAATCAAGTAAGATTAAGCCTCCATGTATCAATGCTAACCACCAATCCTTAACTCATTGATCAAAAAGAAAAAAGAGAGAAGAAGAAGAAGAAGATGAAGAATTAAAGTGCATTAATGGAAATGGTATGAGATAATCAACAAGCATTGACCAAAGATAGAGAAGATCAAGGTCAAACAATAGAAAATATAAGCAAAATGAAGATTAGAAGTCAAGAAACAAATAAAATATTTTTGGCATTTTTTAATATTGAAATAAAACTTGAATTAAAATAATAAAGGAAGGTCAAACTTCAAAATTACTTCAAATCAACTTTTGAAAGTCCAAGTAAATTATCCCAAGTTCAACAAGGTCAAACAAAGTTTGATAAAAAATTTCAGCATTTTTAAAAGTCAGAAACTATTTTAAATCAATTAAAAATGCATAAAAATAACCTAATTGAACTAAAATCTGAAATAAATCTCAAATCAATTAATAAATTAATGAGGATATTTTTCATAGATCTATCATCATTCAAAGAGGTTGGAAAAATATTTTTGTATTTTTTGAATATCAAAAACTATTTTAAATGAGTTAAAAATAACCAGAAAAGAGAAAATTACTAAAAAATATCAAATGATAAAATAAAAAATACTAAAAATCATTTTTAGAAAGTAGAAATTAAAAGGAGAATAATGAAATTGGTCCCATAATTTTTGGACCAATAATGAGAGAGATATGAATTTTAAAATGAAATGGAATTAAAATAATAAAATGAAAATAAAAATCAGAAAATAGAAATTGGAAAAAGCGTGAGCCGCCTGATGATGATTCATTAATTGACGTGGATCATCACACGGCTAAGAAGCGCGTGTTCACCATACACGCTAGTCAAACGCAACACACCAAGCCATCAAATAAGTCATAAAGTTGGACGCGTGAGATTGAATCTGGAAACATGAATGGACGGTTCTGATTAAATCTGGAGACCAGACGGTGGCCAGCGCCACCGTCTTCTCCGGCCAAGTCAAAAATTGTAGAAATTAAAATGGTAACCAAATGGCACGATCCAGGCATCAATCGAGAGCTAGGGTGATGTACATCACCCCTGTACCACTCAAATCCATTCTAGATCTCTATGTTGAGAGAAATCAGAAGTGGAAGATTTGTGGTGTTCATATGAACTTCATGATTTTTGAAAATTGAAAGCACAACAATGTTACCTCTATGCAGAGGGCTTCAGATCACACAACAACAATGAAAATCAAGCATTATGCAAGTTGATTCGAAGAAAATAACAGTTGGTATGAACCTTTGATTTGCAAGGCTTTGAGTCACAATCCTGGGATGCTTTTGCTTACAGTTGACACTATAGATCAAGGAGATGAAGGTTTAGGAACTTTAAGATCTGAAAATTGATCAATGAAATCAAAGTTCAGATCTGCAAAATTTGAAGAAAAGAGAGTTAGTTCCTTTAGTGATGGCTGGGATTTCAGTTTAGCAGCAATTGGGGCGCCTTAAGGTTTAAGAAATGAAGAGCATTGTCCTTGTATTTATAGGAGAAACAAGTTGAAATGCATGATCAAAATGCTTGCGTGAATGGAAAGGGCCTCCATGCATGGGCCTGTATAGGCGCATGGAGGGCCCAATTCCAACTGGAATTGAAAGTTGATGCATGATGAAAGCAAAATGGACGTGTAGGTTTAGTAGTAGCAGCTCATGCAAGGCAATTTAAATGATTTTCAAAAAATGCACTATTAGGTTCAAGCCTTCGAAAATGCCATGTTAAAAATAGGAACACCCCCTTATGAGTAATGGTTGGAAAGATTATTGCATAAGGATCATTTGTTATGTTGATCAAAACTCCATTTGGGCCTTGGAAATTGATGAAAATTGGACATGAAGTGTAGGGTGCAAAACATGCATATGTGAGATTTTCAAAATTAGCCAAAGTTCAAGCCCTTCTGTCTCAATGATGAAAGCTCCAAATGACAAAATCTTCAAAATAAACGTTGTAGATATTTTCAAGGAAATCAATTTGGACTTAAATTTTGCATCATTTGGATTTTTGATGAAGAAGTTATGGGCACTTGAAGTTGGACTTTTTCACATTTCAATGCACTTGGTCCAAAGTGACCTATAATATTTTGCATTATCACATGTATTTATTTTGAGATTTTGAAATTTTTCTCAACATAAAATTTGAAGTAGACATCTAAATATTTCCAATTAATTTTATCCCACCTCAAAATCATGAAAAATGAAGGAGTTATGTCCTTGGAAAGTTGACCCAAAATTAGGGTTTCAGTCAAAATGACCTATAATGTTTTGGAATGGATGATGACCTTCCAAGCTTCAAATCAATTTTTAATGAACATGAAAGTTGTTCATATAGTCCTCAAGAACATTTTGGCTCTTGGTGTAATCTCCATTTGAGAAACACATCCGAAGTTAGGTCTCAGTGTATTTCAAAATAGCTAGATGAATTGACTGATCAACTTCTCAAGTCCAAACCTCATATCTTGATGAATTGATGATTGAGGGCACTCAATTAAGTTCAAATATGCATGAAATGATGAATTAAAAAACTTCCCTTGATTGTCTTTGACCATGGGTTAAGGTTGTTTCATGAGCAAGGCACAGTTGATGAACAAATGAATTAGGGTTTCCTTGGGAAACAAGCCTCAAACCCTTTGATTTGCTTTGATCAAAATGATGAATTGAGATACTTGGGAGGCATATTTGATGGATGAGAGCTTTGGGAACCATTGCCATGCTTGCTTTCATCTTCTCTTGGCCATATCAATGCACATAGGATCTCCTAGAAGCTTTTAGACCTTGTGACTGCTTAAGCTACAAACAAGAGATGTTAGTGACATATTTTTGTGCTTTTGGTTAGTAAATAAAATGAGAAAAATAATAATATACAATTCAAGCATGCTTGGTGATCTCAAAACAACTCACAGGAGATCCCACCCAAAGGTAAGGAGCCAAGATGCTTATGATCCTTGAGGCAATGCAAATGCCATGTTATGATGCCATGAGGGATCTTAGGGTCAAAATTGGGGTATTACACCTTATTACTGCTGAATATCCGCAGTGGGGGCCAATATTGTGCCTGTTTCGAAGAAAGATGGAAAAGTCCGCATGTGTGTCGATTATAGAGATTTGAATAAATCCAGTCCGAAAGATGATTTCCCTCTGCCACACATTGATATGTTGGTAGACAATATAACTAAATTCAAAGTCTTTTCATTTATGGATGGATTTTCCGAATATAATCAAATCAAGATGGCACCCGAATATATGGAGAAGACCACATTCATTACACCCTAGGGAACATTCTGTTATGAAGTGATTCCTTTCGGTTTAAAGAATGCTGGTGCAACTTACCAAAGAGCAATGACTACTCTTTTTCATGATATGATGCATAAAGAGATTGAAGTCTATGTCAATGATATGATTGCTAAAACTATTGATGAAGAGGAATATGTTGAGCATTTGTTGAAGCTATTCTAGCATTTGAGGAAGTATAAACTCCGCTTGAATCCCAACAAGTGTACTTTTGGTGTTCATTCTGGTAAGTTGTTGGGCTTTATTGTCAAGAAGGATATTGAAGTTGATCCCGCCAAGGTCAAAGCAATACAAGAAATGTCTGCGCCCAAAACTGAGAAGCAAGTTAGAGGTTTTCTCGGCCGCTTGAATTATATCTCAAGATTCATTTCGCACATGACTGCCACATGTGTGCCTATATTCAAGCTTCTTCGGAAAGATCAGTCTTGTGATTGGACCGAAGATTTCCAGAAAGCTTTTGAAAATATCAAAGAATATCTGCTTGAGCCTCTGATTCTGTCTCCATCTGTTGAAGGAAGATCGTTGATCATGTATTTAACTGTGCTTGAAGAGAGTATGGGTTGTGTTCTTGGTCAGAAAGATGAGACTGGAAAGAGAGAATATGCAATTTACTACCTCAGTAAGAAATTCACCGATTGTGAGACTCGGTATTCTACGCTTGAAAAGACTTGTTGCGCATTGGCTTGGGCTGCTAAGCGTCTGCGCCAGTATATGTTGAATCATACCACTTGGTTGATATCCAAAATGGATTCAATCAAGTATATTTTCGAGAAGGTTGCTTTAAAGGGGAGGATCGCCCGTTGGCAGATGTTTTTATCAGAGGATGATATTGAATACCGATCTCAAAGAGTAATCAAAGGTACTGTCTTGGCTGACCATTTGGCTCACCAACCAATTGAAGATTACCAGTCCGTGCAATTTGATTTTCCTGATGAAGAGATTTTGTACTTGAAAATGAAAGATTGTGATGAACCATTGCTCGCAGAAGGGCCATAACCTGGTTCCCGTTGGGGCGTGGTGTTTGATGGAGTTGTTAATCAGTATGGTAATGGCATTGGGGCATTGATCATTACTCCTCAAGGCACGCATTTTCCGTTTACATCTAGATTGAATTTCAAGTGTACAAATAATATGGCTGAGCATGAAGCTTGCATTATGGGGCTTGAAGAGGCCATTGATCTCAGAATCAAATATTTAGACGTCTATGGAGATTCAACTTTGGTTGTGAATCAGATCAAAGGTGAAAGGGAGACGAATCAACCCAGTTTGAGACCATATAGAGACTATGCGAGGAGGACTTCAACTTTCTTCACAAAGGTTGAGTTTCATCATATCTCTCGAGATGAAAACTGGATGGCAGATGCTCTTGCAACATTGGCTTCAATGATCATAATGAAGTATTGGAATGAAGTTCCCAACTTGACTCTAATGCGTCTTGATAGACCAACTCATGTGTTTGTTGCTGAAGAGATCAAAGACGAGAAGCCGTGGTATTTTGATATCAAGTGTTTCCTCCAAAGTCAGATTTACCCTCCTGGGGCATCTTTGAAAGATAAAAAGACTTTGAGAAGATTATCCGATAATTTCTACTTGAATGGTGATGTTTTGTACAAGAGAAACTTCGATATGGTTTTTATCATATGCGTGGATAGACACGAAGCAGACCTGTTGATGAATGAAGTCCATGAAGGTTCCTTTGGTACTCACTCCAATGGACATGCAATGGCAAAGAAGATGTTGCGAGCAAGTTACTATTGGCTGACAATGGAATCTGACTGTTGCAAGCTTGTGAAGAAATGCCACAAGTGTGAAATATATGCAGATAAGATTCACGTTCCTACGACATTGTTAAACGTCATTTCCTCCCCATGGCCCTTCTCCATGTGGGGAATTGATATGATTGGCATGATTGAGCCCAAAGCGTTGAATGGACATCGTTTCATTCTGGTAGCTATTGTCTACTTCAAAAAATGGGTTGAAGCGGCATCGTATGCAAATGTAACCAAGCAAGTTGTTGTAAGGTTTATCAAGAATCAGATCATATGCCGTTATGGTGTGCCAAGTAAGATCATTATTGATAATGGTTCAAACTTGAATCACAATATGGTGGAAGCTCTCTGCAAAGACTTCAAGATTGCACATCATAATTCTTCTCCCTACAGACCTAAGATGAATGGGGATGTTGAAGCTGCGAACAAGAATATCAAGAAGATCATCCAGAAGATGGTTATGACGTATAAGGATTGGCATGAGGTGCTCCCATTTTCTTTGCATGGGTATCGTACACTTCAATAGGGGAAACCCCTTTCTCACTCGTTTATGCTATGGAAGTTGTGCTCCCGGTAGAGGTTGAGATCCTATCATTGCGTGTTTTGATGGAAGCCAAGTTGACAGAAGCTTAATGGTGTCAGACCAGATTTGACTAGCTGAATTTGATTGAAGAGAAGAGGTTAACTACCATGTCTCATGGTCAGTTATACCAGCAGAGAATGAAGAAAGCTTTTGATAAAAAGGTTAGACCTCGTATGTTCAAAGAAGGTGACCTTGTGCTCAAGAAGATTCTATCTTTCAAGCCAGATTCTAGGGGCAAATGGACTCCTAATTATGAAGGTCCATATGTTGTTAAGAGAGCCTTTTCAGGCGGCGCTTTGATTCTTACAACTATGGATGGTGAAGAGTTCACGTGTCCTATGAACGCAGATGCAGTCAAGAAATACTTCGCCTAAAAAAAGAAAAGAACAACTCGCTAAGTTGAAAACCTGAAAGGGCGACTTAGGAAAAAATGAGCATCTCGGTGGATTGAAACCTGAAAGGGTGATCCAGGAAAAAATTAGAGACATAAAAACAGAAAGAATCATCCCGATAAATTGAGTACCCCACCTTGGGTAAATTTATGCAAAAATTAGGGATTATGTCAAGTAACTTCATCCTGTTGATCTTCAGTTTTGAAGACTTACTTGAGTACATTGTCGGATTCTGATCCCCGGTAGCAGCCAAGAGCACAGTGGATATCAAGAGGCGGTAGAAGTATTAGTGATCATTGTATTCAATGTATCCCATTTCCATTAAAATTACCATTTTCAACTTTTGTAAAGATCTATGGAGTCGTCTCATTTACCGACTACCATTCTATTAAATAAAGTTGAGCTTTTATCCAATTGTTTCTACTCTTGTTTAATTCAGCCAAATAGATTTAAATTTTATTATGATCATTTTTGAAATTAAAATTTTAATCAAAATCATATTTTTCTTAAGCATATAAAAGCATTAATTTTAAGTAATCGACTTTATTAAAAAGAAATATCAACAATGGTTTGAAAGCGGTAAGCCCTAAACGCAAATCATTACTGGTCCTCCCCAAGCAGTTGGTGTGACTCCTCTTTCATCCCCAACAGCATGTTAGCGCTCGGTGTTTTGTTGATTTCCAGACGAGTTGTTCATTTTCTCTAGTTGAGTTTGTGATTCGGGGCATGGTGTTGCAGCAGCTTGCATGTTTTCGGCAGAACTTTGGTTCCCCACCAGATCGCCATCAGATTCATCCCCAGTTAGAGCTTCCTCCTGGTTTCTGAGCAACTATTTGTGTTTATTCCCCTCCAGGGTTGTCTCCCATTCGATATGTTATTGACCTAAAACTCCCCGCAGAGTTGATTGTAGTTTCCTCAGCAAATCTCCTCTTTTCTTCCCTAGCTAGGGTTGAGCCCTTGAGACGTTTGATCTTTTCTCCAGTAGTTGTTTCCCTCTTTTGTGGATTGGCTAGGAATTGTATCGATGATTCAAACCATCTACATTTTTATATCCTTTGTGATTGTTTTGTCAGCATAATCATCATACATACATATACATATACACTCATATAACTTTCATTATTGCATTATTACGCTTTGTGATCCATTTACTTTGATCATTTGCTATGGTGGTACTTTATCCCCATACAGGTCCGGTGTGCCTGTCCTCCTTCAATTCTAGAGTGTCGCCCCCCTAAGCAGAAAGACTTTAACCTTTCTCCTTTCCCCACTGAGTTATTTCCTCATGGATAATTATTATTTCAGCTTTTTCCCCAGTTGATTATCTGGATGGAACCACTCCCCTTGAGTTATATCCTCATTGGTTCGAGTCTTGATTGATAGTTTCTTTCTAGATCTTACCTAGATAAATGCCTTTGGTCCCCCGAGAGTTTATTACCTAGTAACTTGTAGTATTCTCCTCAGTTTGCAGTTTGTTACTTCTTGTCCAATACCCGACAAAGGTAAACCTTCTTTCCAGTGGATTATTTTTCACGTTTCCGAGGAAGAATATCCTTGATATGTGTAAGACCCCAATTTTGACCCTAAGATCCCTCATGGCATCATAACATTGCATTTGCATTGCCTCAAGAATCTTTAGCATCTTGGTTCCCTTTGCCTTTGGGTGGGACTCCTTGTGATTGGTTTGAGATCACCAAGCATGCTCGAATTATACATCATTGTTTCTCTTACTTTTGTTTACTAACCAAAAGCACAAAAATGTGTCACTAACATCTTTTGTTTGAAGCTTGAGTATCATCCAAGACACTTTGTGGGTTCTATTTAGATGATCAGTCAACACAACGAAATGGCTTGAGATACTGCCAACAGGTTCAAATGGGGTCTATTCGTCAGTCAAAACGTTAATCTTGAAGGAGTAAAAGTTTGTTCAAGAGCTGTCATGCTCGCTAGGCGAGCAGAATGGGTCGCCTAGCGAGTCCCAAGAAAAGCCACCAGAATCACCTACGCTCAGAGGAATTTCTTGAATTGTCATGCTCGCTAGGCGAAGCCCACGTGTTTAAAAAAAAAGAACGAAAATAAATAAATAAATAAATAAATAAATAAAATATAAGAGAAAAATTTTGGACTTTGGCCTTTCTCATTTAAGCCCACAGGTCCACAAAAATCAGGTTATAAATTCAGAGTTTCAGTGAAACAAAAGAATTCTATTCCTATTACCCTAGCAGGGAAAAGATAGTGAGAGAAGAGCTAACAGAGTTCAGAGCAACCTCCAGAGACTGAAGGGAACTCATCAGCAAAGAACCAATTCCCTCTCATACAAACCCTCAGATTGCTTTGCAAACCCGACCAGGCAATTCAATTTCATTCGATCTCTCCAGTCAGCTTTGCCTTATTCCCATTACTTTGTGCTTTTAATTTGAATGCTCTGAATGTATGAGGTATTATGGGTGAATTTGATATCCTTTTGATGCATGTGTTTGACAAGAGGTTTAGGCCTCCTACCCTTGGTTGCTTTTTGTGAGCTTTTTGTGAATTTTAATGGCATGATTCATGTGGTTACATTTTGATTTGGGGGCAACTCTTGATTACCCTATCTTGTTTCTCTAACCTGTTTGTTGAGTTTTTTTGTGAGGGCTCACATGACTCTTGCAGAGATGGCCTGGTGTTCCACTTTATTTGTGGGGTACCACCTGGAGGTTTATTCCGATTACCTGTACTTACTCACTTTCTTTGATGGTGTTTAGCTTGGGAATCTCTGGTTTTCTTACCTCTTAAATTGTTGTTGCTTCGGATCTTCATCCGCGTGGTACTTTATTTTTCCCGCATTTTACCGATTTCTTAGGTTTCGTATAGCCTCTCGTGGCATATCAATTAAGGTTGCGCGGTTCCTTCATCTTGGACTGCCTTTTTGCATTAGCATCCCTAAACACCCCAAACTCATTGATTTTTCTTCTCCTAAGAACATGTTATCTCCTTCTACTACAGGCGAGTAAGTCTCCAAAGGTCGAGCATCCGGTAGATTGTGTAGTAACGTCGTTCACCCCAAAACACAACCCTTACCCCGTAGTTAGTCGAACTATGTTTTGCTCTGATTTTCATCCCAAATGAGATACGTAGGCATAAGACGCGATGTCTTAGCGAGCACACTCCTCTTTAACCCATAGGTAGCCGAGCTACGAAGACTCTGATTCTCATATTCAAATGAGATACGTATGCAGTGGATGCGACGTCTGTGCGAGTCATTTTCTTTTGACCCTTCTTTTAGAAAGTAGTACATTAGATAAACATACACGCTTTTCTCATCCCTTCAATCATGTTTGCACAAATAAATTTTCAAAAAAAAACAACAACCTTTGCAACAAATGTGAAAAGGGCTCCCTAGGAGTACCTAGGATGCTTTGGGTGCCTAACACCTTCCCATTGCATAACCAACCCCCTTACCCAGATCTCTGACATTTTTACTAGTTTTTGATTCGATAAAACTTTTAGGTTTTTGTTCGCTTTCTAACCATTCCTTTGGATAAATAGAAGTGTGGTGGCGACTCGACTTGTATGATTTACCTTGGATTTAGTCAATATCTCTAATGGTAACGAATACCCCGCTACAGAAAATTGGCGACTCTGCTGGGAAAATGATCCTAGTGGGTTTTGCCTACTTTTCATATTTGTTGTATTGTATTGTATTTTTTTTTTGTGACATATTTTTGTGCAATTTGGGATTACTGTATTGTATGTAATGATTGAATTGTTTGAATATTAATTCCTTGTATGCTTGGTGATCTTTGTGAGATGAGTTCTATACCCGGACTCGAGTGCACTTAGGATAGGAGAATGGCGTAGTCTTGTTGACTTGTGTGGAGTTATTCCTTAGCAAGTTGACTTGCAAGTCCATTCACTTGGTGGAGGTCATGTTGGAATCAATAATGTCACACAAGTAAGTTGTGGTTAGACATTACTCTTTCCAATATAGACCTTAGAAGCCAAGGACCTTAATTTACCAAGCCCATCTTGGCCTATTCTTAGGATGTAGTGCGAAAGTCGTTCAAGTGTAAGATTTGATACGATTGTTACGCGATACTACACTCATAAGAGTCTCTCTTGAGAATATTTTCGGAATACGAGTAGTCGTTTCTCCAATAATATCCGAAAGATGGGATGATGACTATGGGAACCTTTTGTAGAACATGTTTGGCAGGTTTAAACCCTAGTACACTCCTTTTTGGGTGGTTCTTAACCTAACTCCATGCTCGTGACTTACAACAAACCCTTGATTCATGGTTGATCCGTTCATGAATCCTTAATATTAATGGAACTTGGGTGTTGATAAGGTGTAAACCATAATCCACCAAAATGGATGATTGATATTAAGGATAACATGATCCATCCCATGACCTTTGTTTGGTGTGCTTTGCTTGATCCTTGAGTGTGATTGTTGCATTCATGCATTCATGCACCCATTTGCATCCATATCATCAATAAATAAGAAAATTTTCAAGGAACTTAAGGGGTTTATTTGCAAAATTTTCAGACACGGAAAGACAACGAAGGAATACAAAGAAGTACAACTTCAGGCAACCAGATTTGAAAGAGTTAAGGAATCTGACATCCTATGTATTAGATCCTTTGGGTTTCAAGGCTCGTTTTAGGAAGCTTCTTCCTCTTCTGACTACTCAGGTGGATGAAGGATTGGTGAGTGTATTGGTGCAGTTTTATGATCCCTTGTACCGTTGCTTCACGTTTCCGGATTTCCAGCTTTTGCCTACCCTTGAGGAGTATGCTTACCTTGTGGGTATACCTATTCTAGACCAGTTGCCGTTCAGTGGCTTGGAGAGTATTCCTACTTCTCAAGAGATAGCTGACATGTTACACATAGATGAATCTCTGGTTGGTGCTCATATGACTACCAAAGGTGGAATTCAAGGTCTCCCTTCTGAGTTCCTCATTGCTCAAGCTACTATATATGGGAAGGCCATGAGTGAGGATGCCTTTGAAGCCATATTTGTACTTCTCATCTATGGATTGGTATTGTTCCCCAACATCGACAAGTTTGTGGATGTGAACGCTATTAGGATCTTCTCTACTCTTAATCCCGTTCCAACTCTGTTGGGCGATACCTACTTCTCTTTGCATATGAGGAATGCAAAGGGTGGTGGCGCCATTGTGTGTTGTTTGCCTCTGTTGTATAAGTGGTTTATTTGTCACTTACCTCAGACGATCGCTTTCAAGGAGAACAAGGAATGTCTACGGTGGTCCACGGGACTTATGTGTCTCACTAATGATGATATCTCTTGGTATAACAATGTGTATGATGGTGTGCGGATTATTGACTCTTGTGGCGAATTCTCCAATGTACCTCTTCTTGGTACATGTGGTGGGATTAACTACAATCCTGTTTTGGCACGTTGGCAGCTTGGGTTCCCCTTAAGGGATAAACCCAATAACATTCTGTTAGAGGGTGTATTCTTTCAGGATGGTAAAGATCCCCAAGGCTTGAAAGCTAGGATGGTCCGCGCTTGGCACAAGATTCATAGGAAAGGAAGGAAAGAGTTGGGTCCTAAGAATTGCATCACTTTGGAGCCTTACACTGTTTGGGTTAGGAAGAGGGTGTCTGAGTATCTCATGCCTTACGAGTATCCGAGACCTACACCTATGATTATGGCTGGGCCTTCAACCCTCCCTAATCAAGGAGTAGAGGAGTTGATAGACAAAGACCGTTCACGTGCCTGGATCTGTGAACGTGAAGAGTTGCTTCAGCAGATTAAGGAGAAGGATGCGTTGATTGAGTTTCTTGAGCATCAGGTTATTGATGACCCTGATGATGTATGGACTTCTCTACTTCCTCAGTCTTCTAAGTTCTGGCAGAGGAGGTATGATCGACTCGCCAAAGAGAAGGCGGATATGGACGCAGCCTACGAGAGGGAGGTGAAGAAGCTTCGCGCATCTTATCTTCATGTGTCCCGAGCTTTAGATGATTGTTTCTAGGGATCCATAAGACGATTATTTTCCTTTTCTCTTGTATATGATTGACGATGCTGCACTTCTTTTCCCTGATATTATTTGATGAGATATTTCCATATGTGATAAAATGCTTAATATTTTCAGAATTTGCAAATAAAACTCTAAAGTTCCTTTGAAATAAAAAACAAATCATATGCACAAGCATTGCATGCATCATATGCATAAGCAGGTTTTGTTTCCGGTCCCTTGCCCTGTGGTCTAACTCTGTGTCCTTCATTTATTTTGAAGACAAGCTGACTCACCGGTACTACACTAGAGCCAACATTTCAAGACTGATGGATCACTTAGAGCAAGAGAACCGCGAGCTGAAAAAGGAAGTGGCCAGATTGACTGCCCTAATGGAGTCACTCATGGCTGCCCAGAGCCAGTCTTCTCCGACACCTTCAACTCCTCCCCAGAGGACAGTTATCTCCGAGATTGTCTCCTTTACTGTGCCCGCTGCTAGTGCACACTTTGTTCCAACAGCCATGCCAACCGGGTTCCTGTGGGGGATGCCTCCCAATTTCATGCCTGAGGGTCCTGTTCCTACCTTTGCTTCTCTGCCGGCATCTAGCCCGGTCCTTGCCGTTCCTCCTCCTGTCGTGCATACTTTGCCCAGGGTAGACGACACCATCTATCATTCTGAGCCGTCTGAGGGTCCAGATGTTTATGAGAAGATGGATTCTATGAACGATCAATTTCTTGAGCTTCGCAAGGAATTGAAAACTCTCAGAGGGAAGGATATTTTCGGCAAGTCTGCTGCCGAACTCTGCTTGGTTCCAAATATGAATATCCCTGTGAAATTCAAGGTCCCTGATTTTGAAAAGTACAAATGAAATACTTGTCCTCTCAGCCACCTGGTCATGTATGCCAAGAAGATGTCGACTCAAACCGATAATGACCAATTACTCATCCACTACTTTCAGGATAGCCTGTCTGGTGCCGCTTTGCGTTGGTACATGGGTTTAGACAGCGCGAACATCCGATCCTTCAATGATCTCGGCGAAGCCTTCGTCAAGCAGTACAAGTACAACGTGGATATGGCTCCCGATAGAGATCAATTGAGAGCCATGTCCTAGAAGGATAAAGAAACATTTAAGGAGTACGCCCAGAGGTGGCGAGAGGTGGCAGCACAGATCGTGCCTCCGCTAGAAGAGAAAGAGATGACTAAGATCTTTTTGAAGACTTTAAGTTCTTTTATTATGAGCGGATGATTGCTAGCGCTCCTTCTGACTTCACCGAGATGGTGAATATGGGGAAGCGTCTAGAAGAAGGGGTCCGTGAAGGATGGTTAACTAGAGAAGAAGGCTCTTCTGCCAAATGTTATGGAGCGTTTGCAAAGAAGAAAGATGGAGAGGCACATGTTGTGACCTCCCATGAGAAACCAAGAAGACCTTCTGTGAGGAGGAAGATTGTGCGTCCCGCCAGTAACCAACACCAGGTGGCTCATATAGCACCTGTTTTCAGAGACAATCAACAGTACCACCAACATGGCAACGATCAGCAATCACCCCAGCAATATCAGCAGCAACAGCATCGTCCACAACAGCAGGCCTACCAGCCTCGAAATAGTAATCAAACCAGCACGAGTTACGAGAGGAAAAGGGTCACCTTTGATCCTATTCCAATGACGTACACAGAACTACATCCCTCTTTGATATAGAGGAAGCTGATTACTCTGAGAGATCCACCAGCTATACCTGCTAACCCCCAGTGGTGGTATAAGCTTGAGTTACATTGTGTTTACCATTCTGGTGCTCCCGGCCATGATGTGGAGAATTGTTACCCTTTGAAGACCAAGGTTCAAGACCTTGTGAGGTGTGGTATTCTATGTTTTGAGGACGTAGGTCCTAATGTGAAGAAGAACCCATTGCCCGAACATGGGAAATCTGTCAACATGGTCCAGGGTTGCCCTGGAAAATACAAGGTCAAATATGTCAGTCATATTCGACAGTCTCTGGTCCAGATGCATCGTTTGTTGTGTGACTACAGTCATTATGAGCATGACCATGATAGATGCGGAGTCTGCTCTGTTAACCCATTGGGTTGTTGCCAGGTGTGCAAGGATGTTCAGGAAATGCTGGACGAATGAGTCATTGAGATCCTTCAAAACAGGAATGTTGATGAAAATGAGCCTGAGGTCAATGTGATCTCCCCAGTGTTCTGGATACCCGAACTTTTTATCATCAAGTACAATGGTAGCAAGCAGAAGGCTTCTCCCGCTCTGATCATTAAGCCTGCTGGTCCTGTGCCTTACTCCTCTGAAAAGGCAGTTCCCTATCGCTACAACGCCGTAGCAGTAGAGAATGGGAAAGAGGTGTCCTTGCCCTCTTCTTCTGTTGTGCATATTGCCGATGTTAGCGGTTTGACCCGTAGTGGCCGTGTATTTTCAGCACCGCCGAAGCCTCAAATTAATGCTGATTTTGTTGAACGCCCGATCGGGAACGCTGTGAATTCTCCGAATCCGGCACTTGCTGTTAAGCCCTCCTCCGTACTAAAAACTCCTACTTCTGTTGGCCCGAGTGGCAATGTGAAAGAAGTCTGTGATGAGATGCTGAGACTCATCAAAAGGAGCGAGTACAATGTTGTAGACCAACTTCTACAAACGCCATCCAAAATATCTGTGTTATCCTTACTCTTAAATTCAGAACCACACCGAGAGGCTCTGCAGAAGGTGTTGGATGTGGCATATGTGGATCACGATGTCACTTTGGAGCAATTCGATAGCATTGTTGCAAACATTACTGCTTGTAACAACCTAAGCTTTTGTGACTCTGATCTCCCTGAGGAGGGAAGAGATCACAACCTGGCATTACATATATCTATGGGTTGTAGAGACGATGCCATGTCCAATGTGTTGGTGGACATCGGGTCATCATTGAACGTATTGCAAAAGTCCACTCTCTCAAAGCTATCATATCAAGGGTCTCCCATGAGGCAGAGTGGAGTAGTTGTGAAGGCTTTCGATGGGTCTCGCAAAACTGTGATTGGGGAAGTTGATCTCCCAATCAAGATCGGACCAAGTGATTTCCAGATTACCTTCCAGGTTATGGACATTCACCCATCGTATAGTTGTCTCTTAGGAAGACCATGGATTCACGAGGCAGGCGCCGTGACGTCCACCCTACACCAGAAATTGAAATTTGTGAAGAACAAGAAGCTGGTGATGGTAGGGGGAGAAAGGGCTCTCCTAGTTAGCCATTTGTCTTCCTTCTCTTATATAGATGCTGAGGTTGAAGTTGGAACTCCTTTCCAAGCTTTATCTATAGCTGAGCCTATTGGGAAGAGAACTCCTTCATTTGCTTCCTACAAAGATGCAAAGTTGGCCATTGAGCATGGTGCAACCACTGGTTTAGGAAAAATGATTGAGTTAGAAGACAACGAGTCCCGGGCTGGCATAGGTTTTTCTTCTGGTACTTTCAACAAGCAAGGGTTATTCAAGAGTGGAGGTTTCATCCACACTGGTCTAGATGAGGAGGCTGCTGCCGTTTTAGAAGAAGATATAAAGGATTCTGGCAATTTCATCATCCCTAAAGGGGTCTATAACAATTTGGTCGCTGTGGATATTCCAACAGTTGTCCATAAGTCAACGTAATGATCACTTTGTTTAAAAACCCTTCTCCCATGCCAAAAGGAGGAGTGATGACATTGATGGCGCATAAATACAATGATATTTTCATTCAATAAATTCATGTTAAATGTTTGTTTTTCCATTTATTTTCCCTTTTCGCTTTTGCATGAAATTGGTGATCACATAAAACCTTACAAATAAGAATAAAATCAATCTTTTCATCTGCATAATGATTTGCTTTGTTTGAATTCTAAAATCTCTTTTATATCCAAAATCATTATGCAGGTCGATTTCTAAACCCATTGAACATAATGACCCAAAACCATCTCCCAATTTTGAATTCCCTGTATTTGAGGCAGAGGAAGATGAGGGTGAAGAGATTCCTGATGAGATCACCCGACTACTTGAGCATGAAGAGAAGATCATTCAGCCGCATCTTGAGAATCTAGAAACAGTCAATTTGGGGTCTGAAGATTGTGTGCGAGAGGTAAAGATTGGGGCATTTCTGGAAGAATCTGTTAAGAAGGGGTTAATTAAGTTGCTACGAGAATATGTTGACGTCTTTGCCTGGTCATATGAAGACATGCCTGGTCTAGATACTGATATTGTGCAACATTTCCTACCTCTAAAGCCTGAGTGCATGCCTGTAAAGCAGAAGCTCAGAAGAACTCATCCTGATATGGCAGTGAAGATCAAAGAGGAAGTTCAAAAGCAAATCGATGCGGGGTTTCTGGTGACTTCTACATATCCTCAATGGGTGGCCAATATTGTGCCCGTGCCTAAGAAAGATGGAAAAGTCCGGATGTGTGTGGACTATAGAGACTTGAATAAAGCTAGTCCGAAAGATGATTTCCCTCTACCACATATTGATATGTTGGTAGATAATACAGCTAAATTCAAAGTCTTCCCGTTTATGGATGGATTTTCCGGATATAATCAGATTAAAATGGCACCCGAGGATATGGAGAAGACAACATTCATCACACCTTGGGGAACATTCTGTTATCGAGTGATGCCCTTCGGTTTGAAGAACGTCGGAGCCACGTATAAACGAGATATGACCACCTTGTTTCATGATATGATGCACAAGGAGATTGAGGTATATGTTGACGATATGATTGCTAAGTCAAGAACGGAAGTTGAACATGTAGAGCATTTGTTGAAGCTTTTCCAGCGTTTGAGGAAATATAAGCTTCGTCTGAATCCCAACAAGTGTACATTTGGAGTCCGTTCTGGCAAGTTATTGGGCTTCATTGTTAGTGAAAGAGGTATTGAGGTTGATCCTGCAAAGGTCAAAGCAATACAAGAGATGCCTGCGCCCAAAACTGAGAAGCAAGTCCGAGGTTTTCTTGGCCGCTTGAATTATATCTCCAGATTCATATCCCACATGACTGCCACATGTGCGCCTATATTCAAGCTCCTCTAGAAAGATCAGTCCCATGATTGGACCGAGGATTGCCAGAAAGCTTTCGACAGTATTAAAGAATATCTGTCTGAGCCTCCGATTCTGTCTTCGCTTGTAGAGGGATCATGTATCTGACTGTTCTTGAAGACTCGATGGGTTGTGTCCTTGGTCAGCAAGACGAATCAGGGAAGAAGGAGTATGCTATTTACTACCTGAGTAAGAAGTTCACTGATTGTGAGTCTCGATACTCAATGCTTGAAAAGACATGTTGTGCTTTGGCTTGGGCTGCTAAGCGCTTACGCCAGTATATGATAAATCATACGACTTGGTTGATATCCAGAATGGATCCAATCAAGTACATCTTCGAGAAGCCTGCTTTAACAGGGAGAAATTCCCGTTGGCAGATGTTGTTATCTGAGTATGATATTGAGTATCGAGCTCAGAAGGCTATTAAAGGTAGTATCTTGGCTGACCATTTGGCACATCAGCCTATTGAAGATTATCAGTCAGTTCAGTATGACTTCCCGGATGAGGAAATTTTGTATTTGAAAGTGAAAGATTGCGATGAGCCTACACTTGATGAAGGGCCAAAGCCTGGTTCCAGATGGAGTATGGTGTTTGATGGCGCTGTATATCAGTATGGAAATGGTATTGGGGCCGTGATTATTACTCCTCAGGGCGCGCATATTCCTTTTACAGCAAGGCTAACTTTCAAATGCACGAATAATATGGCTGAGTGTGAGGCATGTATTATGGGATTGGAAGAATGCATTGATTTAAGGATCAAGCATCTTGATGTATATGGTGATTCGACCCTCGTTGTTAATCAGATTAAGGGTGAATGGGAAACGAATCAGCCTGGCCTCATTCCATACAGAGATTATGCGAGGAGGATTTCAACATTCTTTACTGAGGTTGACTTCCATCATATTTCTCGAGATGAGAATCGGATGGCAGATGCTCTTGCTACGCTTGCTTCAATGATTGTGGTTAAATTGTGGAATGAAGTCCCCAATATCATCGTGATGCGCTTGGACAGATCAGCTCATGTATTTGCAGTAGAAGAAGTAAAAGATGATAAGCCGTGGTATTATGATATCAAGTGTTTCCTTCAGAGCCAGATTTACCCGCCTGGGGCATCTGTAAAAGATAGGAAGACTTTGAGGAGATTGTCAGGCAGTTTCTACCTCAATGGCGAAGTGCTATACAAAAGAAATTTTGACATGGTTCTGCTCAGATGCATGGATAGACACGAAGCAGACCTGTTGATGACTGAGGTCCATGAGGGTTCATTTGGTACTCATTCTAATGGACATGCCATGGCTAGAAAGATGTTGAGAGCAGGCTACTATTGGCTGACAATGGAGTCTGACTGCTGCAAATTTATGAAGAAATGCCACAAGTGTCAGATTTATGCTGATAAGATTCATATTCCCCCGACACTTTTGAATGTGATCTCATCACCATGGCCTTTCTCCATGTGGGGAATTGACATGATTGGCATGATAGAGCCGAAAGCGTCCAATGGACACAAATTTATTCTCGTAGCAATTGATTACTTCACCAAGTGGGTTGAAGCGGTGTCGTATGCAAATGTGACTAGGCAGGTGGTCGTGAAGTTTATCAAGAATCAACTCATATACCGATATGGTGTGCCAGATAAGATCATTACTGATAATGGATCTAACTTGAACAACAAAATGATGAAAGAGCTGTGTAGCGAGTTCAAGATTGCACGTCATAATTCTTCTCCTTACAGACCCATGATGAATGGGGCTGTTGAAGCTGCTAATAAGAACATTAAGAAAATTATCCAGAAGATGGTTGTTACGTACAGAGATTGGCATGAGATGTTGTCATTCGCTTTGCATGGCTATCGTACATCTGTCTGCACTTCAACAGGGGCAACCCATTTCTCTCTTGTTTATGGCATGGAGGCAGTACTCCCAGTAGAGGTGGAGACCCCATCAATGAGAGTCTTGATGGAGGCCAAGTTGACTGATGCTGAATGGGTTCAGAGTTGTTATGACCAGCTGAACTTGATAGAAGAAAAGAGATTGACTGCCGTGTGCCACGGTCAGTTATATCAGCAGAGGATGAAGAAAGCTTTTGATAAGAAGGTCAAGCCTCGTGTGTTCCGAGAAGGTGACCTTGTGCTCAAGAAAGTTTTGTCTTTCGCGCCCGATTCCAGGGGCAAGTGGACTCCGAACTATGAGGGTCCATATGTTGTTAAGAGAGCCTTTTCAGGCGGTGCTTTGATACTTACAACTATGGATGGGGAGGATTTCACTCGTCCTGTGAATTCAAATGCAGTCAAGAAATACTTCGCCTAAAAAAAACTGAATAGCTCGCTGAGTTGAAAACCCGAAAGGGCGGCTTAGGCAAAAATGCGCGTCTCGATGGATTGAAAACCCGAAAGGGCGATCCAGGCAAAAGTTAGAGACATAAAAAAAAATGAATATTTGTATCCCGCTAGATTGAGTACCTCATCCTGGGGCAATCTAGGCAAAAATTAGGGATTTGGCAAGTAACTGCATCCTGACAAGACTTTGTTCTACAACTGTCGTCCATCAGAGATCCTTGCTCATTATCTGCCAAAGCTTCAAATACATCGGATTCAGAATTGGTGGAGAAATGGTCATTATGTTCAATGTAGCCTTTTTCCAACATATATCACCAATTTCAAATTTGTAAAGATCTATGAAGTCTTGCCATTCGCAGACCACCATTCTATCAAATAAATTTGAGCCTTTTATCCAATTATTGGCACTCGTATCTGTTTCTATTCAACAAATGTTTTGCATGTTTTGATTAAGAAAATATCATTGTTTTAAACGATCAAATTTTTTATAATTTGTTTTTAAACAAAGTGAACATTCACAATGACGAAAGGATACTTAGGAGATCCTCGGTGCTCTCCCAAGGGTGGTACGATCCCCAACAGGGTAAGATTTTTGTCCATATTCCTGGCATGACTGTATCTCCTCCCTCCGGAACCCCTTGTGGTTTATCCTACCAAGTGGATTGCTTGTTGAGAGTCACCTCTCTTCCCTTCAGCAGAGTAGCAATCTTTCTTCCTCAGCAGCTTGGATCATTTTGGGCAAGAGCGGTATATGGTGGTTGATCCCGATAAATCGTTTATCTCCCCGGATAGATTCCCCAGTAGAGTTGTATGTGTGGTGGACCTTGTCTATGATAACTCTCGTCCCCAGCTGGAATGATTGATGATTCATCCCTTGCAGAGTTCTTTGCTTCCTGGTATCTCTGATCCCTAGCAGATTGGATACTCCCCGGTGAACTTGGCTTTCTCTCTTGAGATGTAGTACCGGGAGGTTGATTCCTAGACCTGGTTGTGTTAGATATGTCTGTCTGTCAGCATACATCATACATAAACCATGCATATTCATGCATAATTATAACATTCAGATATTCATGTTGCATTCTTTGCCATATATCGTTGTTTGCTGTCTCGTGCTATTTGATGATATACTTCCCCAAGCAGACGTGTGTGTCTGATCTCTCCATATAAAGTCAGCTCCATAGGCAGAAAGCGTCTATCCTTTCTTCCATATTCCCCACCGGGTTATATCCTCGTGGATGTTGATTGTTTTTGTTCCTTCCCAACACATATATTGGGATGGTTTTCCCCATTGAGTTATATCCTCACCGGGACAAGTCTTGATTTGGTGTGCCTATCTAGTTTGATCCTAGATCGGTCTCTTGAGACTCTTTTCCTGTTTCCCCGTGGTAAATGAATAATGTCTTAATAATTAGTAATCATTATCCCCGGCGGAGTCTGCGGTTCTCTAACCTCATACCGGTAGTTGTAAACCCTATTTCTTCCCTTTTTGTAGAGTAACTATTTTTGCTCATCTTTAATTGGTGACAGTTATCTTCATCCAATATTCGGTGATGATATCCCCTCATCTGCTTGGATAATTGCCCTGATTACACAATTTATCCCCAGCGGGTCATCTCTCGTCTACCTTGTTGTTGTTGGTAACGATTGTTTCTCCCTTGAATTGGTCATCATTATATACCTAGTTTCGGTATCCCGATGCCTTTTCTTTTAGGTCGATTTATCCTTTATTAACCCAAGAACCGGTTGTGGATAATCGTCCATGCGAGTATATTATCTATGTTCTGACGGTAATAGATAGTATATCTCATGCACTCTCGGGTCTGAAGCCTTTTGTTCTTCCCACTTGAGTAAGATTCGTATCCCCTTTGTGGAGTCGAATATCCATCCTATAATCGAGTTTGATTTTTAGCCCTCTTGTGGATGATGAGTGTCTTGGGAATATTCCCCAATTCACGCCTTGGTTGGTGACCTATTATATGCCCAGTAACCGGTATCCCTGTTGTTCCTTCCTCTCTGCTCCCTATTATGACTTTTGTCCCCTGTGGAGTCAGAGTTCCTGAGTTGAAATATACTTTTTAGGTCTTCCTCAGATGTTTTTAAATCTTGATATCTCTCACCCTTATGCCGGTCTTGGAAATTCATCTCTTCCTGAGCATGTTGTATCTCTCACCCTCATACCTGGCGTTCAGATCACATGTCTCTTTGAGCTTATTACCCAGTAACCGATAATACCTCATCTCGCTGCTTTCCCAGGAGAGTCTTTTTAGACATCCCCAGCAAAGCCCCTTAGTGGATTGTTTTCATCTGGATTTTATCCGAAGTATCCGCTGTGGATAGTTTTTTGCTGTATTGGCATATTCCCCAATACATGCATCTTCGAGTCAGCTCGAGTCTTTCCATTGGATCTTTTCCCTTTGGAATTCTGTTCCCCACGCTTTGAGTCGTGACCTGCTCGCGCATTTTTATCCCTTTTCTATCCCCAGGAGAATCCCCAGGGTTTTGGTCCCATGGAGTGAATTGCTCATATGGATTATCAGTGGCTTCTGATTTCTTTTTGCTTTTGTGGAAACATATCTCCACAGAGTGCTACCATTTTTCATACCTACATTTGCATCATGAGGTCTCTTAGGGACCAAAATTCGTCTCTTTGTTATTATTTAAGCCCATTCTACCCCGTCGAGACGAATATTTTAACCTTCACTTCTCCGGCTAGAATGACCTTAAATAGGGGCATCTGTAAGACCCAAATTTTGACCCTAAGATCCCTCATGGCATCATAACATTGCATTTGCATTGCCTCAAGGATCTTTATCATCTTGGTTCCATTTGCCTTTGGGTGGGACTCATTGTGATTGGTTTGAGATCACCAAGCATGCTTGTATTATACATCATTGTTTCTCTTACTTTTGTTTACTAACCAAAAGCACAAAAATGTGTCACTAACATCTTTTGTTTGAAGCTTGAGTACCATCCAAGACACTTTGTGGGTTCTATTTAGATGATCAGTCAACACAAGGGAATGGCTTGAGATACTTCCAACAGGTTCAAATCGGGTCTATTCGTCAGTCAAAACGTTAATCGTGAAGGAGCAAAAGTTTGTTCATGAGCTGTCATGCTCGCTAGGCGAGCAAAATGGGTCGCCTAGCGAGTCCCAAGAAAAGCCACCAGAATCACCTACGCTCAGAGGAATTTCTTGAACTGTCATGCTCGCTAGGCGAAGCCCACGTGTTAAAAAAAAAGAAAAAAAAAAGAAAAAAAGAAAGAAAAAAAAAGAAAAAAAGAAAAAAAGAAAAAATAACAGAAAAAATTTTGGACTTGGGCCTCTCTCATTTGAGCCCACAGGTCCACAAAAATCAGGTTATAAATTCAGAGTTTCAGTGAAACAAAAAGATTCTATTCCTATTACCCTGGCAGGGAAAAAGATAGTGAGAGAAGAGCTAACAGAGTTCAGAGCAACCTCCAGAGACTGAAGGGAACTCATCGGCAAAGAACCAATTCCCTCTCATATAAACCCTCAGATTGCTTTGCAAACCCAACCGGGCAATTCAATTTCATTCGATCTCTCCAGTTAGGTTTGCCTTATTCCCATTACTTTATGCTTTTAATTTGAATGCTCTGAATGTATGAGGTATTATGGGTGAATTTGATACCCTTTTGATGCATGTGTTTGACAAGAGGTTTAGGCCTCCTACCCTTGGTTGCTTTTTGTGAATTTTAATGGCATGATTCATGTGGTTACATTTTGATTTGGGGGCAACTCTTGATTACCCTATCTTGTTTCTCTAACCTGTTTGTTGAGTTTTGTTTTGTGAGGGCTCACATGACTCTTGCAGAGATGGCTTGCCTGGTGTTCCACTTTATTTGTGGGATACCACCTGGAGGTTTATTCCGATTACCTGTATTGACTCACTTTCTTTGATGGTGTTTAGCTTGGAAGAGTCTTTGGGTTTCTTACCTCTTAAATTGTTGTTGTTTCGGATCTTTATCCGCGTGGTACTTTATTTTTCCTGCATTTTACCGCTTTCTTAGGTTTTATATAGCCTCTCGTGGCGTGTCAATTAAGGTTGCGCGGTTCCTTCATCTAGGACTGCCTTTTTTCATGAGCATCCCTTAACACCCCAAACTCATTGATTTTTCTTCTCCTAAGAACACGTTATCTCATTCTACTACAGGCGAGTAAGTCTGCAAAGGTCGAGCATCCAGTAGATTGCGTAGTAACGTCGTTCACCCTAAAACACAACCCTTACCCCGTAGTTAGTCGAACTACATTTTGCTCTGATTTTCATCCAAGATGAGATACGTAGGCATAAGACACGGTGTCTTAGCGAGCACACTCCTCTTTAACCCATAGGTAGCCGAGCTACGAAGACTCTGATTCTCATATTCAAATGAGATACGTATGCAGTGGATGCGACGTCCGTGCGAGTCATTTTCTTTTGACCCTTCTTTTAGTAAGTAGTATATTAGATAAACATACATGCTTTTCTCATCCCTTCAATCATGTTTGCACAAATAAGTTTTCAAAAAAAAACAACAACCTTTGCAACAAATTTGAAAAGGGCTCCCTAGGAGTACCTAGGATGCTTTGGGTGCCTAACACCTTCCCATTGCATAACCAACCCCCTTACCCAGATCTCTGACATTTTTACTAGTTTTTGATTCGATAAAACTTTTAGGTTTCTGTTCGCTTTCTAACCATTCCTTTGGATAAATAGAAGTGCGGTGGCGACTCGACTTGTATGATTTACCTTGGATTTAGTCAATATCTCTAATGGTAACGAAACTCCGCTACAATATGTTCATCCTAACCGATGAAGGATAATTTTCTTCCCTTGCTTTGAGTTTATCCTTGATATGTTCATCCTAGCCGGTGACGGATATTCTCTTCTTGATGTTCTACCCAGTAAAAAGGTAGTTGTAATCCCTAGTTTGTTTCCCAGAGAGTTAATCCTTGATACGTTCATCCTAACCGATGATGGGTTTCCTTCTCTTTGCGGTCTTCTTCCCAGTAACCGATAGTTGTAAATCCTGCTTTTCTCCCCTTTGCAGAGTTTATCGTTGACATGTTCATCCTAACCAGTGATGGATATTCTCTTTTTGGTATTCTATCCATCATTTGATAGATGTAATTCCTAATTTTTGTTCAGGTGGTTTGTCCTTGATATGTTCATCTTAACCGATGACGGGTATCCTCCTTAACATCCCCAGGCAAGTTAATCCTTGATATGTTCATATTAATTGATGATGGATTTTCTTTCCTCTGAGTCTATCCTTGATATGTTCACTTTAACCGGTGACATATATTCTCTCTCTTTGGTTTTCTGCCCAGTAACTGGCAGTTGTAAATCCTATTTTTGCTTTCCCCTGTAGTTATTCTTACCCAGTAACCGGTAATGAATACACCTCTTGGTGATTCTCAATGAGTCATCCTTGATATGTTTATCCTAAGCGGTGACGGATGTCCTCCCTGTCAGATTTTGTTATCTCTGTACCCAGTAACTAGTAGTGGATAATATATTCCTGCTCCTCCCGTGTTGAAGATCTTTTCTTCCCTAGTCGAGTTTGAATGCGTATTTTCTTAGTGAAATCGTTGTTCCTGCTCAGTTCGAGTATTTCAGTTTTGTTCTGATCTACCCGTTTCCCATGCATATGTTCCTTTTGTCCCCTGGATGAGTCTTTCCATTGATTTATTTTCACGGAATCCCTCGTGTTCCCCATAAATTTTTAAGTCGTAGCCTGAACTACGGATAACCCTTTTTATCCCCTCAGAGTCTCTGCTTCCCCAGTGAGTTTTCCTTACGAAATGCATTATACTCCTACGGACTTTCGGTCTCTCGGATTCGTTTCCTTTGTGGCAACACTTTCCCCCCGAAGACTTATTTTTAACGTTCATATCATATGCATCATGAGGTCTCTTAGGAACCAAAATTTGCTTCTATTATTGTTATTTAAGTCCATTCTACTGAGTCGATGCGAAGATTTTAATCGTCATCTCCTCAGTCAGAACGTCCTTAAATAGGGGCAGCTGCAAGACCCCAATTTTGACCATAAGATCCTTCACGCTATCTCATCATATGCATTAACATTGGGATCACGTCTTGGTATCCTCCTTACCCCTTATTCATTGGGTTTGCATTAGGAGAGATCACCAAGCACCATTTGATTGTATCATACTTTGTGTTTTATCATTTTTTCTAACCAAAATACCAAAAATATCCCTTTGCATTTATCTAACTCTTTTATAGGTAGGGCACATGCTCCCCTTTGATCTATCAAGCTCATATCTAGGGTTTAAGACCCTCATTGTTAAATAGCTCAACTAAGATTGGTCTACAATGGCTTTATACATCATATATAGATCCCCTTGAGCTTCACATGTTGTTTTGATCAAGAAATCATCAAGAGTTTGGAGTTGGTTTGCTTGGAAACCCTAGTCCATCTGGGTGTCTTGTGTAACTTCTTCACCAAGCTTCTTCAAAAATTGATCAAGTATTTCAAATTATACTTCAAAATTCATCATCTTATTCATATATGATCCTCCATGAGTCCCAAAATTCAAGAGAATTTCAAGCTAGCAAGTTGGTTCATGGTGGTTGACTAGAAGAATTCATCTGATCAAAACTGGGTTCCCTAGATCCTATCTCCTACAATTTTTGTCATATGAAAATGATTCTAAGATAAAAATTACTCAAAATGACATTTAAAACAACTTTCATGTTGGGGTCTAGAGCTATTTTTTCTTGGAAAGTCATTTTTTATGGTGAAAGATTATAGGTCATTTTGTCAAAACCCTAATTTGGAGGTCAACTTCCCAAGACCATAACTTGCTCAATTTTTATGAGATGAAATATTTCCAAGTTGCACAATCACATTAAAGGTGTATACTTCAACATTGAGTTTTTAGGAATAGGTAATTCAAATTTTATGAGCATGTGATATGAGGATACATTATAGGTCATTTTGGACCAATACCATTGAACAAGTGATTTTCCTCAACTTCAAAAATGCATAACTCCTTCATGTTAAATCCAAATGAGGTCAAATTTGTGACCATTTTGAAGTACTTTGAGAGAGATACAACTTTTATAAAGGAATTTTTCTCATTTGAATCTCACATAAAAAGTTAGCCAAGGTGGACTAAGTGAACAGATGGCTTGACACTTAATTTTTTTTTTAATATGGTTAAATTTCCAAACTTCCACCTCAAACTTCATCATGATACAAGCTTCAAATGGAAAGGTCTTCAACATGAAAGTTGTTCCTCTTGATCTAACCTTTCCAAAAAGTCTAATTTCATCCATTTTGGACAAGATTTGAATGGGTTGCGCATGGCTTGAACATTGCATCGTCATTTGGAAAAGATCAAACTTCAAACTTCCATATACATTTGCCTTGCATTCCAAGTTGATTTTAGACTTGCTCACACTCAATTATGGACCAAATGGAATGATATCATGGGCCTGTACACGCCCATGCACACATGCATCACTCATTGCCAATTTTGGAAACTCACTTGTAAGGTGCAAATAACACTTGATACAACTACAAATAGAGGCCTTTGGGTTCATAAATGGGGACTCCTTTGCGCCAGCTTTGATCCCAAACCCCAAACCCTTCCATTTAAGAGGATAATCCTGAGAATTTCCTTGTGAAATTGAGGTTGAATCTCACTGTTTTGAGATTCAAAACTCCAGGGATCCAAGGCCTTTTATGCATTCTAATCTACTTCTGCAAGCTTCCTGAACAAGATCAAGCACGAGCCAAAGCAAGAACAAGTGAATCCAGACCTGCATTGAAGGTATTTTCCAGAAAAATTCATCTTTTAGATTCTCACTCAATTCTCAATAATTCTCTTGGGTTCTTGGTTGTCTGAAGTCCTACCAATGTAGGCAACAAGATTGAGTTGCTTTGGGGTCAAATCGAAGCAACTCAGATCATGCACCTCAAATTTCAACTCCTTGTATCTCTCAATATACTTCGAGTTAGGATAAATTGAGGCCAGATTCGTTCTCAATGTCATTTTTACTTTAAAATCATGTCCTTATTTTTTATTTTAGTGATGGTTATTGTAGGTGTTTAATTGGCTGCATTATATGGTAAAACACTAGCTGGATTCTAATGTCTTGACTGATGTCATGACATGGTGTGTATGTGTGACTGCATTGTAGGTTAGAATATCTAATTGTACTCTGATGTCTTGACTAATGTCATGACACACTTGAGTAGTCACTGCAGGATTAGCTAATACAGGATTTATTGAATGTCAAACTGGAGACTGTGACATTCATCCCTGTCAGCAGCTACTGAGGAATAGAACAGTTGGTGTTCTGTTAAAGCTCAGTATTCATTTGCAGTCTGGTTATCAAGGAAGAACCAGACCTGGCATAAGGCCTACTGTATGAATGTCAAACTGGATGTTATGACATTCATCATGGACAGTATATACTGAACATTAGACAGAGTAGTGTTCTGCTATACTTCAGCATGTTACTTAGTCTATTCTTCAAGAGAATAACAGAACTAACTTAAGGCCAAATGTGTAAATGTTAAATTGGACACTTTGACATTTATTAATGTAAGTTGTTACTGTAGTATGGTCATTTTGATCATGTACAGGTCAGCAAAATTGTACAGTCTGTTTTCTGGAAAAACAGACTCAGCATATGGACCTTGATGTCAAGCTGAATGTCGTGACATTCATTCCTGACAGCATATGCTATATTGTAGGTTGTTCAGTTTTCTGTTTCAGCTTTTCTTGGGCTATTCTTCAGGAAGTCAACAGCTTAGAGAAAAACCAGGAAATCAACAACCAAGTTACATTTAATGAACCTAACAAATAGCCTATTTGTTAGTAACCTAGATATTGAATTTATGGGAACTCGCGTGACCTTAAATTCAGGAGAATACAAGTGCAAAAGCCCAGGTACTGCAATATAAAAAGGAAGGCGTTCCTTCATTCAGTTTCGGGGATTTTGAGGCGTGAAGATTTTGTGTGTCCATCATACTTCACTGCTGTATTTTTGTGAGTCTTGTATTAGACGTATCTTGTAAGCCAAGCCATTATCAAGTAGATGATTGATGTGGCATAGGGTGTTCATTGAGTTGTAAGTGTTGTGTCGCTCAAAGCTTTTAAGCGTGAGTGCTGTGTATCTTGATTAAAGCTGTGAAGCACAATCAAGAGTTGTTTGAAGTGTGACTTCAAACTGTCTTTAATATTGATTAAAGGTAGTAATCACTGAGGTGATTGAGGGGGAGTGAGTAGGAACTCTGATCTTAGTGTAAGATTGAAATTGCATTGGGTAGGGATTAAGTGATAAGTTGTAAACGGGTGAGTTTAGCTTTGAATTGATACTACTAATAGTGGATTTCCTCCCTGGCTTTGTAGCCCCCAGATGTAGGTCATGTTGGACTGAATTGGGTAAACAATTACTTGTGTTATTTACTGCACTTACGTTTAAGTTCTGCATAATTCCTGTCTGTGCAGAATTGGATGTCATAACAACCCGTGTGACATCTAAAGTCTGATAACTAGAATTTCAATTATGATTGGACCAGTCCGGCGAAGCTCGCTTGAGAAGGAGACCAGAGATTTGCTCTGGCGGTGAGTTGGCAAGGTCCATAGCCACATGATCTGTTTAAAATATTTTAATCACAAGCCTTGGTTTTGATTACCTGGTTTGTGGCGCGCTGACTCAAGTTCATCATGGAATGTGCGCTTGTGGCCACTTGATCTGCCACTTCAATTAATGAGGGATATCAAGTGGTCCACGTTTTTTCTGATTATTTGATTTTCATTTTATTTGTGTTATTTTCATTAATTCATATTAATTTTAATATTGATCCAAAAAAATATGAGAGTTTCACCAATTTTTTAAAAATAAATTTCTCTTTTATTTTTTGAACTAAAATTATTTTTTGGATTATTATTAATATTTTTCATGATTTAATTGATTTTATGAATATTTTAAATTGTTTAAAAATAGTTTTAAGTTTCTAAAAATGATGAAAATTTTTATCCAAGGTCCTTTGACCTTGTTTGACCTATGATAAATCTCATGGCCATTTCTTTGGTGTTTTGATGAGGTTTTAGGAAATTGACCAACCATAACTCAATTTAATGCATTATTTAATTGATTTTAATTGTTTAAATACCAAATCAATTATGTTGAGCTTCTATTATTGACTTGTTGAGTTTGACTTGTGTTGTTGGGCCTTATTCAAGGTTGATTTGACTTTGTTAAGTTAAGATCATTGGATTTACGGGATTGATGAAATGTACATTTCATCTCCCAAAATGAATGAATGATCTTAATTTGGTAAAAGTCATCCTTTGACCAATTTGTGTTGATTCCATTCCCCCTCCCTCTTCATCTCATTCCCTTTCTTTATTCATTCATGACATGGACCTATGATATGTCAATATCCTAAGGCTAGTTGATTGCAAAATCAACATGAGTATGGATGAGATTAGGTTCACCACTTTGCAAATCCTTTGTTTGTGTTGTATATTTCATGAGCATAGTCCATTATACTATGTCTCTAACATGCATTAACACTAAAATTATATTGCACAACCTCAAATAGTTGTGACTTCTACATAAGTCCAATTATGATTGCTTAACATAGCGCTAAATTTGTGACACAAAAGACATAGTATTCTAGTAAGTGAGATTGTAAGTCTCCCTCTTTCATGGTATTGTATGGAAACTTGGTCTTTTTTCATTCCTTTGGAAGATGTCTTGGTTCAAGGATCCATGCTTGTGATAAGTGGGTTAAGTGTTCTCCAAAGAATGACTTAAACAAAACCAAAGCAAAAGCAATACTAACTTCTAATCAACTAACAAATAACATTTAATTTCAAGCCATTTACTTTTATGCACTTTAATTTTGAGCCTTTATTCATTTGCCGTTATTCATACCATTCAATTTGTTTACTTTAATGTCATTTTCACTTTGGTCATTTGGGCCATAATGTGTGATATATTGTGTTTGTATATACTTGTTTGTTTGTGTGGTCTTTTGATCTTAATGTACATAATAAGAACAAAAACCCTAAAATACATTTGTATGGACTGTTGGATTTGATCTGAGACATTGGACTTCGAATTAGGCAACACTCCTTATGCAAAGGACTTGGCCAATGCCAACTTTCATGAAACCAAGTGTTTGTGAAGTGAGCATTCATATGATACAATATTGAAGATCCATTTGAGTTCATCTGCTACATGATCATATTGGAACTGTTATCTTGAACCTATGTCTAATGCCATATTGAAAGTCATCTGATACATGGGGAATTTTGAAGAAGATCGTGGAGAACCTAATGTCTTGCACTTCATCTTGCTATTTGGGTATTGATATTACTTGATTCTAAAGTCCAAGGGAAATGTGGGTTTCTATATGACATTCTTGTCTATTGGATTGCAACCCATTGGTCAAATCTTTTCAACTCTTAACTTTTAAATTTATGCTTAGGATTAGTCTCTTTATCTCCTCCCCACTTCTTTAATTTCAAAAATCTCTCCCTCGTTTTAAAACCTTCTTTGCTTGTGATTTTTAAGCTTTGACCATGTTGCAAATTAGAAACTTTGGCCTTATGCCATTAAATTTTTAAACTCTTTTCTGAATCAAATTTGTAAATGAACTTAACTATACTTGACTTAAAATTTCAAAAAATACAAAAAGAACTAAAATTCATTCAAACATTTTTAGGCCTTTTGTGCCTCTTTCAAACTTAAAATTTTGGTAAAAGTAACTCATTCACTTTGAAATTTATACCACGAACTACGAGGTTTTGATCCCTCATTTTTATGTTGGTACGTAGGCACAAGTCCAAAGGTCTTGTCAAACATAAAAGTATAATTAATGAATTCTTTTCTCATCCGTCCACTCTATTTATTCCAAGCATAATTTTGTACAAAAACACATATGCACATAAAAAAGGGCTCCCTGGGAGTACCTAGGACACTTTGGGTGCTAACACCTTCCCTCGGTGTAACCAACCCCCTTACCTGTAATCTATGACATTTTATTAGTTTTGATTTGAAATTTCTTATCTTTTGGTTTTGCTCGTACTTTTCCCTTTTTCCTTGGAAACAATAAAAGCGCGGTGTCGACTCTGTTTTATTGATGTCTAGCTTATCCATAGCTTGATGGTCATGAATTTACCGCTACAATATTCATTGGCATTGGGATCACACCTTGGCATCCTCCTTACCCCTCATTCATTGGGAGAGATCACCAAGCACCATGTGATTTTATCATATTTTGTTTTTTTATCATTTACTAACCAAAATATCAAAAATATGTCATTGTGTAATTTAACTCTTTTGTAGGTAATGCACATGCTCACCTATGCTCTATCAAGCTCACATCTAGGGTTTAAGACCCT
This sequence comes from Lathyrus oleraceus, assembly GCF_024323335.1. Lineage (NCBI taxonomy): Eukaryota > Viridiplantae > Streptophyta > Magnoliopsida > Fabales > Fabaceae > Lathyrus > Lathyrus oleraceus. The sequence continues at coordinate 562,385,270 of NC_066583.1, read as the reverse complement.
CATTGCAAGGAGCTCAATCAATATTTGGTTTACTATGGCTCTAAGTATCATATATGAATCCCCATGATCTTCATATGATATTTTGATCAAGAAATCATCAAGAGTTTAGAGTTCATTTGCCTTGGAAACCCTAATTCATCTGGGTATCTTATGTGACTTCTTCAATAAGATTCTTCACTAATTGATCAAATATTTCAAAGGATACTTCACATTTCATCATCTTATGCATATATGATCCTCCATGAGTCCCAAAAGTCAAAAGAATGTCAAGCTAGCAAGTTGGTTCATGGTGGTTGACCAGAGGAATTCAACTGGTCAAAATTGGGGTTCCCTAGACCCTATCTCCTACAATGTTTATCATATGAAAATGATTCTAAGATAAATTTACTTTAAACGACATTCCAAACAACTTTCTTGTTGATGTCTAGAGCTAGTTTTTCTTGGAAAGTCATTTTGTATGATGAAAGATTATAGGTCATTTTGTCTAAACCCTAATTTGGAGGTCAACTTCCCAAGACCATAACTTGCTCAATTTTTATGAGATGAAATAAATTCAAGTTGCATGATCAAATTCAAGATGTCTAATTCAACTTTGATGTTTGGAGGAAGAGCAAATTCAACTTTTAAATGCATGTGATATGAGGAGACATTATAGGTCATTTTGAACCGATACCATTGAACAAGTGATTTTCCTCAACTTCTAAAATGCATAACTCCTTCATGCTAAATTCAAATGAGGTCAAATTTGTGACCAATTTTAAGGACTCTGAGAGAGATACAACATTTATGAAGGAATGTTTCTCATTTGAGGTCCATAGAAAAAGTCACTCAAGGTGGAAAAAGTGAACATATGGCTTGGTACTTAGAATATTTTTTGATATGTTTGATTTTCCAAACTTTCACCTCAAAATTCATCATGATCCAAGCTTCAAATGAAAAAGTTTTCAACATGAAAGTTATTCCTCTTGATCTAACCTTTCCAAAAAGTTTAAATTCATCCCATTTGGACAAAGTATGAGTGATTTGCTCATGGCTTAAAGTTGGATGACCATTTGGCATATTTGAACTTCCACTTCCCATACACAAATACATGGCTTGTTAACATGACTTCAGCATTGCTTGCACATGATTTTGGACCTGAATGCATCATTACATGGGCCTATCGCACTCCTATGCAAAGGCATTTTACTATTTTTGAACTTTGAAAAGAAATGTGCAAATATCATTGCCTTGGCCTATAAATAGAAGTGTCTATGCTCAGAATTAAGGACCCTTATGCGCCAACTTTGAATCTCCAACCCTAAACCCTCACATTCAAAGGATAACCTTTAGGATTTTCATTTAAAATCAAGTTTGAATCTCCACTGTTTTGAGATTCAAATCTCGAAGAGTCTTGCTTCTTTCTTGATCCATTTCCACTCCATCAAGCATCCATAGCAAGGCCAAGCACAATCGAGAGCAAGATCGTGTCCATCTGAACCTGCAGTGAAGGTGAATTTCTGAATTTTTCATCTCTTCGATTCTTATTCAATTCTCCATAATTCTTGTTGTTTTTTGGTTGTCTTAATTCCTACCAACATAGGCAATAAGATTGAGTTGCTTTGAGGTCAAATCAAAGAAACTCATATCATGATCCTCAAAATTCAACTCCCTGTATCTTTCAATATACTTGGAGTTAGGTAAAATTCAGGCCAGATTCAAACTCCTTAACGTTTTTACTTTAAATTTATGTCCTCCTTTTTCATTTTGGTGATGGTTAAGGATGGATCAGTCCGGTGAGGTCCACCGAAGAAGAAGACCGGAGCTCTGGCTCCAGTGATGCATTGGCGCGTCTCTAGACCACATGATCCTCTTATTTTCTTTTAATCTTGAGCGTCCAAACTAATTACCACGCGTGTGGCACACTGACTAGGGAACATCATGGAACACGCACTCTGATCAACTTGATTTGCCACCTCAATTAATGAGGGAGATCAAGTGGTCCACGTATTTTTGCATTTTTTTATTTTCATTTTAATTGACTTATTTTCATTAATTCATATTAATTTTAATATTGATCCAAAAAATATGAGACTTTCCAAAAAAAATCTCAGATATTTTTACCTTTTATTTTATGAATTAAAATTATTTTTTGGATCAATCTTAATATTTTTCATGATTTAATTGTTTTTATACATATTTTTGATTATTTAAAAATACTTTTAACTTTCCAAAAATAATGAATTTTTTTCTCCAAGGTCCTTTGACCTTGTTTGACCTATGATAAATCTCATGGCCATTTATTTGGTGTTTTGATGAGGTTTTAGGATTTTGACAAACCATAATTTAATTTAATGCATTTTTAATTGATTTTTAAATGTTTAATTGCAAATAAATTGTGTTGAGCCATTTTTATTGACTTGTTGAGTTTGACTATTGTTGTTGGGTCTTGGTCAAGGTTGATTTGAATTTGTTGAGTTAAAATCATTGGATTTAGGGGATTGATGAAATGAATATTTCATCTCCCAAAATGAATGAATGATTTTAATTTGATAAAAGTCCTCCCATGACCAATTTGTGTTTATTTCATTTCCCCTCCCTCTTCATCTCAATCCAATTTTATCCCCATCCATTTCATTGACCTATGATAACTATATATCCTAAGGCTAGCTGATTGTAAAATTAACATAAGCATGGATGAGATTAGGTCCACCCTTTTGCCATTTTATTTTTAAGTGTGGTATGTTTTAGGACTATGATTCATAATACCATATCTTTAACATGCATTAACACTAAAATTTCTATTGCCCGACCTCAAATAGTTGTGACTTCTACATAAGTCAAATTACGATTGCTTAACATATCGCTAAATTTTGACACAAAAGGCATATCATTCTAGTAAGTGAGATTGTAAGCCTCCCCCCTTTCATGGTATTTTGTGGAAACGTATCCTTTTTTTATTCCTTTGAAAGATGTCTTGGTTCAAGGATCCATGCTTATGAATAGTGGGTTGAGTGTTCTTCAAAGAATGATTTAAACAACAAAAAGCAAAAGCAATACTAACTTTTAATCAATTAACATTTAACTAACATTTAATTTCAAGATCTTTACTTTTATGCACTTTAAATTCAAGTATTTATTCATTTTCTATTATTCGTACCATTTAACTTGTTTAATTTAATGTCATTTTCACTTTGCTCACTTGACCCTTACTTTGTGATTATATTGTAATTGTATATACTTGTTTGTGTATCTTGTTTGGTTTTGTGGTCTTTTGACCTTTATGCACATAATAACAATAAAAACCTTAAAAAGGATTTATGTGGACTGTTGGTTTTGATCTGAGACATTGGACTTAGAATTAGGCAACACTCCCTATGCAAAAGGACTTGGCCAATGTCAACTTTTCTGAAACCAAGTGCTTGTGAAGTGAACTTTCATCTGATACAAGAATTGAGATCCCATTTGAGTTCATCTGCTACATGGTCTTGTTGAAGTTGTTACTTTGAACCTGTGTCTAATGCCTATCGCTGAGCCATTCAAGAAGTATGTCATCTGATACATGGGAAATTATGAAGAAGATCATGAAGTTGCTAAGCTTGGATGTGACTATCTTTATTTGATGCATTGATCTTCATCTTGCTATTTATGTATTGATATTACCTAATTCTAAAGTCCAAGGGAAATTTGGGTTTCTATATGACATTCTTGTCTATTGGATTGCATCCCATTGGTTAGATCTTTTCAACTCTTAACTTTTAAATTTTTTCTTAGGATCAACCTCTTCATCTCATCCCACGTCTTTAATTTCAAATCTCTCCCCCTTTCAAAATCTTCTTTGCTTGTTATTTCTAAACTTACACTTTATTGCAAATTAGAAACTTTGGCCTTATGCCTTTGCATTTTTAAACTCTCTTCTTAATCAAATTTGTAAATGAACTTAACTATACTTGACTTAAAATTTCAAAAGACAAAAAGAACTAAAACTCATCCAAACTTTTTTTAGGCCTTTTGTGCCTCTTTTAAACTTAAACTTTTGTTAAAAGCAATGCACTCACTTTGAAATTGTTACCACGAACTACGAGGTTTTGATCCCTCATTTAATGTTGGTATGTAGGCACAAGTCTGAAGGTCTTGTCAAACATAAAAATATAAAAAATAAATTATTTTCTCATCCTCACACTCTATTTCTTGCAAACATCTTTTAGATAAAAACACATACACACACACAAAAAAGGGCTCCCTAGGAGTATCTAGGACACTTTGGGTGCTAACACCTTCCCTCTGTATAATCAACCCCCTTACTTGTAATCTCTGGCGTTTTATTAGTTTTGATTTGAAAACTTCTTATCTTTGGGTTTTGTTCGTACTTTTCCCTTTTCCCTTGGAAACAATAAAAGCGCGCTGGCGACTCTGGTTTTATTGACGTTAGGTTTATCCATAGCTTAATGGTCATGAATTTACTGCCACACACAACCCAAAACGCGAGCTACAAACGCGTAAACAACAACACAAGAAACGGTACCTGCAAAACGGAAAAAAGTAATTCACCTGCAATCACATAACCATATTAACCACATTCTGATCACAGCTAACAGACCAACAAAGCTGGAAATGGCCAACTCACTTAATAAGATAACTGAACTTAATAATTAACAGCAACATGACTTCAAAAATTTCCATACCGATCTTCACCTGCAGGCTAACTAACACCAACAAGATTTGTGACTATAACCGAATCTAAGATAAACCCATTTCAGATTTTGTTTTGCAAACTAACATTTTAACAACATCGTGACAGAACTTCACATAGTCAATGATTTCTAGCTGAATTTCTCATGAAAATCTAACAGAGTTAATCTGCCCTAATGCTTCTGACTGGACTGCCCTAATCAGTTGCAAACTCATCATTATATATCCATAACCTTCTCCAATCATTGGATTTTTCAATCACCAATCTCCAATTTTGACACTCTTGCACTGCAGAACCACATCCTCACCCTTCTCCCTCACCAAAGCTCTTCCAATAAGACGCCAACGAAGCTTCACATTGAAGCTTCAATTGGCGGAGCTTAAACCACACGTAACCCTCTCTCAACCATGCATCAGCAGTGTAGCGGTAAATTCATGACCATCAAGCTATGGATAAGCTAGACGTCAATTAAACCAGAGTCGCCACCGCGCTTTTATTGTTTACAAGGGAAAAGGGAAAAGTACGAACAAAACCCAAAAATAAGAAGTTTTCAAATCAAAACTAATAAAATGCCATAGATTACAGGTAAGGGGGTTGGTTACACAGAGGAAAGGTGTTAGCACCCAAAGTGTCATAGGCACTCCTAGGGAGCCCTTTCTTGTGTGCATATGTATTTTGTACAAAATGATGTATTTTGTACAAACAAATAAAATAGAGGGACGATAAAAGAATTCAATAATTATATTTTTGTGTTTGACAAGACCTTCAGACTTGTGCCTACGTACCAACATAAAATGAGAGATCAAAACCTCATAGCATGTGGTACAAATTTCAAAGTGGATGCATTGCTTTTTAATAAAAATTCAGTTTGAAAGGCACAAAGGCCTAAAAATGGTTTGAATGAGTTAGTTGTTTTTGTATTTTGAAATATTAATTCTAGTATAGTTAAGTTTATTTACAAGTTTGATTAAGAAAAAGTTTGAAAATGCAATGACATAAGGCCAAAGTTTCTAATTTGCAAAATGGTCTAAATTTAGAAACAAAACAAGTACAAACAAAGAAGATTTTTTTAAGAGGAGGGAGAGATTTTGAAATTAAAGAGATGGGGAGGAGATGAAGAGACTAATCCTAAGCACAAATTTAAAAGTTAAGAGTTGAAAAGATCTGACCAATGGGTTGCAATCCAATAGACAAGAATGTCATATAGAAACCCAAATTCTCTTGGACATTAGAATCAAGAAACAAATAATGCACACAATATTAACTTGAAGAGCAAGGCACAAATAAAGATAGCCACATCCAAGCTTTAGCTACTCCACGGTCTTCTTCAAATTTGCCCATGCAACAGATGAATTCCACAAGTTAAGGTTCAAAGTAATAGCTTCACAATGATCATGTTGTAGATGAACTCAAAGGGATCTTCCATAATGTATCAGATAAAGTTTCAAATTGCAAGCACTTGGTTACATGAAAGTTGACATTGGCCAAGTCCTTTGCATATGGAATGTTGCCTAATTTCTAAGTCCAATTGTCTCAGATCCAACCAACAGTCCACACAAGATATTTTTTAGGGTTTTTGTTCTTGTTATATACATTAATGGCCAAAGACCATACAAACAAACACAATATACACAAGCAAAATATATCACAAAATATGGTCCAAATGGACAAAGTGAAAATGACATTAACATAAACAATTAGAAAGGTATGAATAATGGCAAATGAATAGAAGCTTAAAAATTAAAGTGAATTAAAAGTAGATGGCTTGAAATTAAATGTTAGTTGTTAATGAGTTAGAAGTTGGTATTGTTTTTGCTTTTTATTTTTCAAGTCATTCTTTGGAGAACACTCAACCCACTTATCACAAGCATGGATCCTTGAACCAAGACATCTTCCAAAGGAAGGAAAAAAGGTCAAGTTTCCACACAATACCATGAAAGAGGGGAGACTTACAATCTCACTAACTAGAATGATATGCCTTTTGCGTCAAAAATTTAGCGTTATGTTAAGCAATCGTAATTGGACTTATGTGGAAGTCATAACTATTTGAGGTCGGGAAATAGAATTTTGGTGTTAATGCATGTTAGAGACATAGTCTAATGGACTATGCTCATGAAACATACCACACACAAAAAGAATATGAAAAAGAGGTGACCTAATCTCATCCATACTTATGTTGATTTTGCAATCAAGTAGCCTTAGGGTATTAAGATATCATAGGTCGAATGAAATGGATGCATAAAGAAGGGGAATTAGATGAAGAGGGAGGGGAATGGATCAAAACTCAAATTGGACAAAGGAGTACTTTTACCAAATTAAGATCATTCATTCATTTTGGGAGATGGAATACTAAAAATAATGCATTAAATTAAATATGGTTTGTTAAATTCCTAAAACCTCATCAAAACACCAAACAAATGGCCATGAGATTTATCATAGGTCAAACAAAGTCAAAGGACCTTGGAGAAAAAATTTCAGCAAGGAGAAAACAGGGGTACTTTTGCCTGGTATTGGGCAAAACGCGCGTTCCACCAAACACACGAGTCAGCGCGCCACACCAATGGTATTCAAAAGCAACGCTCAAGATTAAAACGATTTGAACAGATCATGTAACACCCCAATAAAAATAAGATAATTATTTGATTTAAATTAATATTATATTTATTAATTTAGTTAAATAATTGGAATTTTTGGATTATTATTATTATTATTTTGGAATAATAATTATTGGAAAATATATAAGTGTGAAGTAAGGAAAAAGAATCCCATTTGGTAAAAAGAGTTTTACGTTAAACAGAGAAGCGGCTGAAAAGTGGAAAGTGGAGAAAGGGCAAAGAGGAAGAGCAAGGGCAAAGGTTGGAGAAGAGAAAAGCTTGGAGCTTAGAGATTGTCGGATTAACTCAGGTAAGGGGGGTTTATCGTCGTTTAATGGGTATTATGGGTTAGCATGTAATGGGTAGTGATAAACCGTTGAATTGACCCTAATTGGGATTATGAATGCTGGAAAATTATGTTGGATAAACTGTGTTTAGGCTGTAATTGAATCTGTGTTTGGGTTAGTTGTGAAATTCCGAACGTGTAGCTTTTTACGGAATTGGAATCGGAGGTCCGGAAGTCCTCCAACGGCGGAAAATGCGGAGAATTCTGCATTCTGCCTTGTGTTAGCGCAGGAACAGCTTCTGTCTTGCGTTAACCGGTTAACCCAGGGTGTTAACCGGTTAACACTGTTATGTATTTTGAATAATTGCTGTTTTGTCTGCGTTAACCGGTTAACCCAGGGTGTTAACCGGTTAACACAGTTGTGAATGCTGAGATATGGTTGTTTGTGCTGCGTTAACCGGTTAACCCAGGGCGTTAACCGGTTAACACTGTTAAGTTTTGGGCAGGAAGCGTGTTTGTGCTGCGTTAACCGGTTAACCCAGGGCGTTAACCGGTTAACACTGTTGCAGAGTGGAAAAATTGTTAATTAAAATGTTGTGTGCCTAATTGATGGTTGCCTATATCGGTGTGTGATATAGTAGGGATTATTTCCCGCTGTTTTGAGCAGTATAGGTATTAGTAGAGTGTGCTAATACTGTGTTTAATTATTTGACATGATATGATGTGTTGATACATGTGTTGATACTGTATGATGGTATGCATAACGTTGTGAATGTGTATGTTATGCATGTGTTGTGAATGGACTGTTTTATGGCTTAGAGAGTGAGCATCGGTCCATTGTGGATTATTGTTGTGATGTTGCATTGCTAGGTGATTAGCGTGCATAATGTGGCCTTTATGGTGGTAGCTAATTCCCATGGTGAGGAATTAGTGATGTTAGTCATTTGGACTGTTTTTGATGTTTGCATGCTAGGTGAATTAGCGTGCATAGCATGGCCCTTGGGGTGGTAGCTAATTCCCATGGTGAGGAATTAGTGATGTGAGTCACTAGGTCTCAAATGAGTGGGACTGGTGAGCTTGGTAGCCGTACCTGGATTTGGTCGGTGAAGTTGAACTATATGTTCACAAATAGTCGGTACCGCATGCATGGAGTCTCATTGCATAATATATGTGTAGTGTATAATATGAATGGATGTATTCCAATGTTATACGTGTGTTGTGTTGGCATTGAGCATGAGTATGAATTGTGTTGATATTGAGTATGATGTTTGAGTTGATGTGCCGTTACTGAATGCGTGATAAGATTAGGGTGATTAATGTGTTAAATTACTTAACATGACATTATATTCCATAATGCTTATTATATCGATTGAGGAACTCACCCTTACAACTATTTTTCAGGTAACGAGCAGTGATTGAGTAGAAGCTAATGCTTGGAGTCTAGTGTAGTCTCCTTAGTGGGTCATGCTCTGATAGATGTAACATCGGGAGGGAACATTTTAATTGTGTTGTTGATGTTTGCTGAACCAGTTAACATGTAGCATGTTACATGTTTTGAATGATCGATTTGATCTCTATCCGCTGCGTATTGTGCAATACTTTATGTTTTGAGTTAAATAATGAGCATGACTAAATAGTATGACGAATGGTGCGAAATGAATGTGTGACACCCTTAATTGCATGATTACTCTGATTTATATGTTGTTATTTTAATTAAATATTTGGGGTATTTTAGAAGGGTGTTACATTAGTGGTATCAGAGCATAGTCGGTCGAGTCGAGTCGTAACTATTCTGTTTCCCCTGTACGGGATAGGTGTTGTGTAACCCTATCAGTACTTATTGTTTTAGATTGTTGGGTTTTCAGAATAGAGATGGCTGGAAGAGGTAGAGACGATGCTGCGATTGCTGAGGCTCTGGGTATGCTAGCTGGAGTGCTTGGAGGAAATCCGAATGTTGTGGGAATGGGAGCTGCTCGTCAACTGAGTGAGTTCCAGAAGAACAATCCTCCAATGTTCAAGGGAGCATACGATCCAGATGGCGCTCAGAAGTGGTTGAAGGAGATCGAGAGAATCTTCCGAGTGACTGAGTGTGCCGATAACCAGAAGGTCAGGTTCGGTACGCATATGCTGTCAGAAGAGGCTGATGATTGGTGGGTTGCTACCCGCACTGAGTTGGAAACCGCTGGGAATGCTGAGATCACTTGGGCTGTGTTCAGAGAGAGATTCCTGAGGAAGTACTTTCCAGAGGATGTCAGAGGAAAGAAAGAGATAGAGTTCTTGGAATTGAAACAAGGTAACAGGTCTGTTACTGAGTACGCTGCTAAGTTCACAGAGCTGTCAAAGTATTATACTCCCTATAATGAGGCTGCTGGAGAATTTTCAAAATGTGTGAAGTTTGAGAACGGTTTGCGTCCTGAGATCAAGCAGGCCATTGGGTATCAGCGGATTAGAGTGTTTTCTGACTTGGTTGACTGTTGCAGGATTTTTGAACAAGATACCAAGGCCAGAGCGGAGAGCTATCAGCAAAGGGTTGATAGGAAAGGCAAGAATCAGAATGATCGTGGGAAACCGTATGCAGCTGGCAAAGGTTTCCAGAGACAGAGTGGGATGAAGAGGCCTAGTGGGGGAGACTCTAGTGCTCCTGCTAAGTGTTACAGATGTGGTCAGGCGGGACATCGTTTCCTCGAGTGTACCAGTGCGGAGAAGAAGTGTTTCAAGTGTGGTAAAGGTGGTCATTTGGCTGCAGAGTGCCGGTTGAAGACTCTGACTTGCTTCAACTGTGGAGAGGTGGGTCATATCAGTCCACAGTGTCCTAAGCCAAAGAAGGAGAACCAGTCGGGAGGCAAGGTCTTTGCTTTATCGGGTTCTGAGACTTTTGCAGACGATCGTTTGATCCGAGGTACGTGTTATATTAATGGCTTTCCTCTTGTAGCTATTATTGACACCGGTGCTACTCATTCCTTTATATCTTTGGACTGTGCTGTGAAACTTAAGTTAGAGATATCTGAGATGCATGGAAGTATGGTGATTGATACTCCTGCGAAGGGTTCAGTGACTACTACTTCAGTTTGTTTGAATTGTCCTTTGAGTATTTTTGGTAGAGACTTTGGGATGGACCTTGTGTGTCTTCCACTAGTGCAGATTGATGTTATTCTGGGTATGAACTGGTTGGTGTTTAACCGAGTTTATATCAATTGTTTTGATAAGACTGTGATATTTCCTGAGATGGAGGAAGGAAAGAGTTTGTTTCTATCAGCCAGGCAGGTGAATGAGGCAGTGGCAGATGGGGCAAAGTTGTTTATGCTGTTAGCGACTATGGAGGCTAAAGATAAACTGGTGATTTGCGATCTAGCCGTGGTGTGTGATTTTCCTGATGTGTTTCCGGAAGAAGTGAATGAATTACCGTCAGAGCGTGAAGTTGAGTTCTCGATTGATTTGGTACCTGGTACTAGACCGATATCGATGGCTCCGTACCGTATGTCTGCTGTTGAGTTAGCTGAATTGAAGAGTCAGTTGGAAGATCTGTTGGATAAGAAATTTATTCGTCCGAGTGTGTCACCGTGGGGTTCACCAGTGTTATTGGTTAAGAAGAAAGAAGGTACTATGAGGTTGTGTGTGGACTACAGGCAACTGAATAAAGTGACGATCAAGAATCGGTATCCTTTGCCGAGGATTGATGATTTGATGGATCAGTTAGTTGGTGCGAGTGTGTTCAGCAAAATAGATTTGAGGTCGGGATATCATCAGATACGTGTGAAAACTGAGGATATTCAGAAGACTGCTTTCAGAACAAGGTATGGACATTATGAGTATTCTGTAATGCCTTTTGGTGTGACTAATGCGCCTGGAGTATTTATGGAGTATATGAATAGGATTTTCCATCCGTACCTAGATCAGTTTGTTGTGGTGTTTATTGATGATATTTTGGTGTATTCGAAATCTGAAGAAGAGCATGCTGAGCATTTGAGGGTGGTTTTAGGAGTTCTACGAGAAAAGAAGTTATTTGCTAAACTGTCAAAGTGTGAATTTTGGTTAGAAGAGGTTAGTTTTCTTGGTCATGTGATTTCAAGAGGTGGTGTTGCTGTTGATCCTTCTAAGATAGAAGCGGTGTCTAAGTGGGAAGCTCCGAAGTCTGTTGCTGAGATTCGAAGTTTCCTTGGATTGGCTGGTTACTATAGGAAATTCATTGAGGGATTTTCTAAGTTAGCGTTACCGTTGACGATGTTGACTAGAAAGGGGCAAGCATTTGTTTGGGACTCAAAATGTGAAGAAGGGTTCCAAGAGTTAAAGAGAAGGTTGACTACTGCTCCTATTCTGATATTACCGAGTTCGTCGGAACCATTTGAGGTTTACTGTGATGCTTCATTGTTGGGTTTGGGTGGTGTGTTGATGCAGAATAAGCAGGTTATAGCTTATGCTTCGAGACAACTGAGGGTTCATGAGAGGAACTATCCGACACACGATTTAGAGTTGGCAGCTGTGGTATTTGTTCTGAAGTTATGGAGGCATTACTTGTATGGATCAAGATTTGAGGTTTTCAGTGACCATAAGAGTTTAAAGTATTTGTTTGATCAGAAAGAGCTGAATATGAGACAGAGGAGATGGTTAGAGTTTCTGAAGGATTATGACTTTGGTTTGAATTACCATCCGGGTAAAGCAAACGTAGTGGCTGATGCATTGAGTCGGAAATCATTGCATATGTCTATGTTAATGGTTAGGGAATTGGATTTAATTGAGCAGTTTAGAGACTTGAGTTTGGTGTGTGAGAGTACTCACAATAGTGTTAAATTGGGAATGTTGAAGTTAACGAGTGGTATTCTGGATGAGATCAGAGAGGGTCAGAAATCCGATGTACTTTTGGTTGATAAGTTGACTTTAGTGAATCAAGGTCAAGGTGGTGAATTCAGAGTTGATGAGAATGGTGTTTTGAAATTTGGTAATCGGGTGTGTATTCCGGATGTTACCGAGCTTAAGAAGAGTATTCTTGAGGAAGGACATCGTAGTGGCCTGAGTATTCATCCTGGAGCTACGAAGATGTACCATGATTTGAAAAAGTTATTTTGGTGGCCGGGAATGAAAAGAGAAATTGCGAGTTTTGTTTATTCTTGTTTGACTTGTCAGAAGTCAAAGATTGAGCATCAGAAGCCGTCTGGGCTAATGCAACCGTTGGCTATTCCAGAGTGGAAGTGGGATAGTATCAGTATGGATTTTGTTTCTGGTTTACCGAGGACGATTAAGAATTTTGAAGCTATTTGGGTAATTGTCGACAGATTGACGAAAGCGGCTCATTTCATTCCGATCAGAATGGATTATCCGTTAGAGAGATTAGCTGAGTTGTATATTGAGAAGATTGTAAGTTTGCATGGTATTCCGTCGAGTATTGTTTCGGACAGAGATCCGAGATTTACATCGAAGTTTTGGGAAGGTTTGCAGAAGGCTTTGGGAACTAAGCTGAGATTGAGTTCTGCATATCATCCGCAGACTGATGGTCAGACTGAGAGGACGATTCAGTCATTAGAGGATCTTTTGAGAGCTTGTGTTTTGGAAAAGGGAGGTGCTTGGGATTGCTATTTGCCTTTGATTGAGTTTACCTACAACAATAGTTTTCATTCGAGCATTGGTATGGCACCGTTTGAAGCTTTGTATGGTAGGAGATGTCGGACACCTTTATGTTGGTATGAGTCCGGTGAGAGTGTTGTGGTTGGACCGGAGATTGTTCAACAAACCACGGAAAAGATTAAGATGATTCAGGAGAGGATGAGAATTGCTCAGAGTCGTCAGAAGAGTTATCACGACAAGAGGAGGAAGTCACTTGAGTTTCAAGAGGGAGATCATGTGTTTCTTCGTGTCACTCCGATAACTGGTGTTGGTCGAGCTTTGAAGTCGAAGAAGTTGACACCTCGATTTATTGGTCCTTATCAGATTTTGGAGAGGATAGGGGAGGTAGCCTATCGTATCGCTTTACCGCCGTCGCTTGCGAATTTGCATGAGGTTTTTCATGTGTCTCAGCTGAGGAGGTACATTCATGATCCGTCGCATGTAGTCCAAATAGATGATGTACAGGTGAGAGATAACCTGACAGTTGAAACATCACCTATGAGGATTGAGGATCGAGAGTTGAAGCAGTTGCGGGGTAAAGAGATTGCCTTGGTGAAGGTAGCTTGGGGAGGACCAGCAGGTGGCAATGTGACTTGGGAACTGGAGAGTCAGATGAAGGAGTCTTATCCGGAATTATTCGCTTGAGGTATGTTTTCGAGGACGAAAACTCTTTTAGTGGGGGAGAGTTGTAACACCCCAATAAAAATAAGATAATTATTTGATTTAAATTAATATTATATTTATTAATTTAGTTAAATAATTGGAATTTTTGGATTATTATTATTATTATTTTGGAATAATAATTATTGGAAAATATATAAGTGTGAAGTAAGGAAAAAGAATCCCATTTGGTAAAAAGAGTTTTACGTGAAACAGAGAAGCGGCTGAAAAGTGGAAAGTGGAGAAAGGGCAAAGAGGAAGAGCAAGGGCAAAGGTTGGAGAAGAGAAAAGCTTGGAGCTTAGAGATTGCCGGATTAACTCAGGTAAGGGGGGTTTATCGTCGTTTAATGGGTATTATGGGTTAGCATGTAATGGGTAGTGATAAACCGTTGAATTGACCCTAATTGGGATTATGAATGCTGGAAAATTATGTTTGATAAACTGTGTTTAGGCTGTAATTGAATCTGTGTTTGGGTTAGTTGTGAAATTCCGAACGTGTAGCTTTTTACGGAATTGGAATCGGAGGTCCGGAAGTCCTCCAACGGCGGAAAATACGGAGAATTCTGCATTCTGCCTTGTGTTAGCGCAGGAACAGCTTCTGTCTTGCGTTAACCGGTTAACCCAGGGTGTTAACCGGTTAACACTGTTATGTATTTTGAATAATTGTTGTTTTGTCTGCGTTAACCGGTTAACCCAGGGTGTTAACCGGTTAACACAGTTGTGAATGCTGAGATATGGCTGTTTGTGCTGCGTTAACCGGTTAACCCAGGGCGTTAACCGGTTAACACTGTTAAGTTTTGGGCAGGAAGCGTGTTTGTGCTGCGTTAACCGGTTAACCCAGGGCGTTAACCGGTTAACACTGTTGCAGAGTGGAAAAATTGTTAATTAAAATGTTGTGTGCCTAATTGATGGTTGCCTATATCGGTGTGTGATATAGTAGGGATTATTTCCCGCTGTTTTGAGCAGTATAGGTATTAGTAGAGTGTGCTAATACTGTGTTTAATTATTTGACATGATATGATGTGTTGATACATGTGTTGATACTGTATGATGGTATGCATAACGTTGTGAATGTGTATGTTATGCATGTGTTGTGAATGGACTGTTTTATGGCTTAGAGAGTGAGCATCGGTCCATTGTGGATTATTGTTGTGATGTTGCATTGCTAGGTGATTAGCGTGCATAATGTGGCCTTTATGGTGGTAGCTAATTCCCATGGTGAGGAATTAGTGATGTTAGTCATTTGGACTGTTTTTGATGTTTGCATGCTAGGTGAATTAGCGTGCATAGCATGGCCCTTGGGGTGGTAGCTAATTCCCATGGTGAGGAATTAGTGATGTGAGTCACTAGGTCTCAAATGAGTGGGACTGGTGAGCTTGGTAGCCGTACCTGGATTTGGTCGGTGAAGTTGAACTATATGTTCACAAATAGTCGGTACCGCATGCATGGAGTCTCATTGCATAATATATGTGTAGTGTATAATATGAATGGATGTATTCCAATGTTATACGTGTGTTGTGTTGGCATTGAGCATGAGTATGAATTGTGTTGATATTGAGTATGATGTTTGAGTTGATGTGCCGTTACTGAATGCGTGATAAGATTAGGGTGATTAATGTGTTAAATTACTTAACATGACATTATATTCCATAATGCTTATTATATCGATTGAGGAACTCACCCTTACAACTATTTTTCAGGTAACGAGCAGTGATTGAGTAGAAGCTAATGCTTGGAGTCTAGTGTAGTCTCCTTAGTGGGTCATGCTCTGATAGATGTAACATCGGGAGGGAACATTTTAATTGTGTTGTTGATGTTTGCTGAACCAGTTAACATGTAGCATGTTACATGTTTTGAATGATCGATTTGATCTCTATCCGCTGCGTATTGTGCAATACTTTATGTTTTGAGTTAAATAATGAGCATGACTAAATAGTATGACGAATGGTGCGAAATGAATGTGTGACACCCTTAATTGCATGATTACTCTGATTTATATGTTGTTATTTTAATTAAATATTTGGGGTATTTTAGAAGGGTGTTACAGATCACGTGGCTTAGAACCTTACCAGCACACTGTAGCGGTAAATTCATGATCATCAAGCTATGGATAAGCTAGAGATCAAATAATAAGAGTCACCACCATGCTTTTATTGTTTCCAAGGGGAAAGGGAAAAAGTACGAACAAAACCCAAAAGTAAGAAGTTTTCAAATCAAAACTAATAAAATGTCAGAGATTACAGGTAAGGGGGTTGGTAACACAGAGGGAAGGTGTTAGCACCCAAAGTGTCATAGGTACTCCTAGGGAGCCCTTTTTGTGTGCATATGTATTTGGTACAAAATGATGTTTATAAACAAATAGAATGGGGGGATGATAAAAGAATTCATTAATTATATTTTTGTATTTTACAAGACCTTCGGTCTTGTGCCTACGTACCAACATGAAAATGAGGGATCAAAACCTCGTAGTTAGTGATACAAATTTCAAAATGGATGCATCGCTTTTAATAAAAATTAAGTTTGAAAGGCACAAAGGCCTAAAAATGGTTTGAATGACTTAGTTCTTATTTTGGCTTGTTGAAAGTTTAAGTCAAGTATAGTTAAGTTTATTTACAAGTTTGATTTAAGAAAAGAAGTTTGAAAATGCAATGGCATAAAGCCAAAGTTTCTATCTTTTTACAAAGTGGTCAAAGTTTTAGAACAAAATAAGTTCAATCAAAGAAGATTTTTGAAAAGGGAGGGAGAGATTTTGAAATTAAAGAAATGGGGAGAATATGAAGAGACTAATCCTATGCACAAAATTATAAGTTAAGAGTTGAAAAGATCTGACCAAATGGGTAGCAATACAATATACAAGAATCTCAATAGAAACCCAGAATTCCCTTGGACTTTTAGAATCAAGCAACACACAAATGCATAATTATATTATCTTGAAGATCAAAGGCATCAAGTAAAGATAGCCACATCCAAGCTTATCCATTCCATGTTCTTCTTCCAAATAGCCCATGTAATAGATGAATTCCACAAGTCACAGGTTCAAAATAACAGCTTCACAATGATCATGTTGTAGATGAACTCAGAGGGACCTTGAATGATGTATCAGATGAAGTTTCAAATTGCAAGCACTTGGTTTCTCAACATGTTGGCATTGGCCTAGTCCTTTAGCATAGGAATGTTGCCTAAGTTCTAAGTCCATTTGTCCAAGATCAAGCCAACAGTCCACACAAAAGATTTTTAGGGTTTTTGTTGTTATTATGTACATTAATGGTCAAAGACCACACAAACAAGCAAAGTATACACAAACAAAATGTATCACACAATATGGTCCAAGTGGACAAAGTGAAAATTGCATTAACATAAACAATTAGAATGATATGAACAATGGTAAATGAATAAATACAAGAATTAAATGACATTTAAGTAAATAGCTTGAAATTAAAAGTTAGTTGTTAATGAGTTAGAGGTTAGTATTGTTTTGCTTTTGCTTTTCATTTTAAGACATTCTTTGGAGAACACTCAACCCACTTATCACAAGCATGGATCCTTGAACCAAGACATCTTCCAAAGGAAGGAAAAAAGGCCATGTTTCCACACAATACCATGAAAGAGGGGAGACTTAAAATCTCACTAACTAGAATGCTATGCCTTTTAAGTCACAAATTTAACGCTATATTAAGAAATAGTAATTGAACTTATATAGAAGTCACAACTATTTGAGGTCGGGCAATAGAATTTTGTTGTTAATGTATGTTAGACACATAGTATTATGGCCTAATCTCATCCATACTCATGTTAATTTTTCAATCAACTAGCTTTAGGACTTTGAGATATCACAGGCCAAATGAGATGAATGCATAAAGAAAGGGAATCAGATGAAGTGGGAGGGGAATAGATGAAAACTCAAATTGATCAAAGGAGGACTTTTACCAAATTAATATCATTCATTCATTTTGGGAGATGGAATGTACATTCCATCAATCCCCTAAATCCAGTGATATTAACTTGACAAAGTCAAATCAACCTTGACCAAGCCCTACAACAAGAGTCAAACACAAACAAGTCATCATAATTAGTCAACAAAATTATTTGGCATTTATTCAAATTAAAAATACTAAAATAATACATTTAAATTAAATATGGTTTGTCAAATTTCTAAAATCTTATCAAAACACCAAATAAATGGCCATGAGATTTATCATAGGTCAAACAAGGTCAAAGGGTCTTAGAGAAAGAATTTCAGAATTTTTAAAGACTTAAAAGTATTTTTAAATAATTAAAAATAAATGAAAAATCAATTAAATCATGAAAAATATTAATAATGATCCAAAAAATCATTTTAATTCAGAATCTGAAAGAGGAAATTATTTGAAATTTTTTGGTGAAACTCTCTTATTTTTTGGATCAATATTAAAATTAATATGAAATAATGAAAATAAAGAAATTAAAATGAAATTCAAATAATCAGAAAAAACGTGGACCACTTGATCTCCCTCATTAGTTGAGGTGGCAAATCAAGTGGTCACCAGGGCGCGTTCCATGGTAGATTTGAGTCAACGCGGCACATGCATGGTAATTAAAAACAACGCATGAGATTAAAACAATTTAAAAGAGATCAATGGCTTTGAACCGTGCCAACATATCAGCGGCGCCCAAAGGCCGGTCATCTTCTCCGATGACCCTGGCCGGACTGGTTCACTCATCACCATCAAAAAATGAAAAAGGAGGACATGATCTGAAAGAAAAAATGGCGTAGAGCATGAATCTGACCTCAATTTTAGCTAACTCCTCACATATAGAAAGATATGAGGAGTTAAATTTTGAGGTGTGTCAACCGAGTTACTTCGATTTGACCTCTAAGCAACTCAATCTTCTTGCCTACGTTGGTAGGACTTCAGACAACCAAAGAATCAAGAGAATTGAGCAAGATTGAGAGACAATCGAAGAGATGAAATTTTCTGGAAATTACCTTCAATGCATGTATAGATTCAACTGTTCTTGCCTTGTTTTGTGCTTAAGCTCACTCATAATGCTTGCAAAAGTAGAATGGAATGCACAAAAGGTCTTGGATCCCTGGAGTTTTAAATCTCAAAACAGTGAGATTCAAACTCAATTTCAAGTGAAATTATGAGGATTATCCTCTCAAATGGAAGGGTTAGGGGTCTAGGCTCAAAGCTGGCGCGAATATATGTTGAATTCTGAGCATATTGAGCTCTATTTATAGTTGGATCATGTGATATTTGCACCTTCCAAATGACTTTCCAAAATTGGAAATGGATGATGCATGGGTGCATGGGCGTGCACAGGCCCATGAGATCATTGCTTTAGGTCCACAATTGAGTGTGAGAGAGTCTGAAATCAACTTGGATTGCAAGGCAAGTGTACATGGAAACTTGAAGTTTGATCTTTTCTAAATGATGATGCAATGTTCAAGCCATGCGCAACCTATTTAATACTTGTCCAAAATGGATGAACTTTGACTTTTTAGAAAGGTTAGATCAATAGGAACAACTTTCATGTTCAACACTTTTCCATTTGAAGCTTGTATCATGATGAATTTTGAGGTGGGAGTTTGGAATTTTCAAAATGTTAAAAAAAATTCTAAGTGTCAAGCCATATATCTCAATATTCTACCTTGCTTAACTTTTTATGTGAGCTTCAAATGAGAAACGTGTCTTTATAAATATTGTACCTCTTTCAAAGAAATTCAAAATGGTCCCCAATTTCATGTCATTTGGATTTGAAATGATAGAGTTATGTATTTTTGAAGTTTGGAAAAATCACTTGTTCAATGATATAGGTCAAAAGTGACCTATAATGAAGCCTCATATAACATGCTCATAAAAGTTGAATTAGCTCTCACTCTAAACATCAAAGTTGAAGTAGAAATCTTGAATTTGATTTTGCAACTTGGAAATATTTCATCTCGTAAAAATTGAGCAAGTTATGACAAAATGACCTATAATTAGGGTTTAGACAAAATGACCTATAATGTTTCAACATAGGAAGTGTTTTTCTTAGCAAAACTAGATATAGGTCTCAACATTAAAGTTGTTTGGAATGTCATTTAAAGTAACTTTTATCTTGGAATCATTTTCATATGGTGAAAAGTGTAGGAGATAGCGTCTAGGGAGGCCCAGTTTTGATCAGATGAATTCATCTAGCCAACCACCATCAACCAACTTGCTAATCTTAAATTCTCTTGACTTTATAGGCTCATGGTAGATCATATATGCATAAGATGATGAATTTTGAAGTGTCCCTTGATAAATTCGATCAATTGGTGAGATAGCTTGTTGGAGAAGTTACTCAAGATACCCAGTCAAACTAGGGTTTCCAAGGCAAATCACCCTCAAACTCTTGAAGAAAACTTGATCAAAACAACATGTAGAGATCATTGGGACTCATATATGATGCTTGTTACCATCCTTGTATCAATACATGGTTGTGTTCTTTGTTCTTGAGGGTCTCAAACCCTAGATGTGAACTTGATAGATCAATGGGATCATGCCCTACCTACAAAAGAGTTAGGCAAATACAAAGACATATTTTTGGTATTTTGGTTAGTAGAATGATAATATACAAGTATGATACAATCATATAGTGCTTGGTGATCTTTCCCAAAACAAACCCAATGAAAAGGGGTAAGGAGGATGTCAAGGTATGATCTCAATGCTAATGCTTATGATGAAATTGCATGAGGGATCTTAGGGTCAAAATTGGGGTCTTACAGCTGCCCTTATTTAAGGATATTCTAACTGAGGAGAAGGTTAAAATCTTCATGTCGACTCAGTAGAATGGGCTTAAATAACAACACAAAAACACATTTTGGTCCCTAAGAGACCTCATCATGTAAATGTTATGAATGCAAAAGTAAATTCTTTGTAGGGACATATTACCACAAAGGGAAAAGAAATCAGAGAGACCGAAAGTCCGCAGGAGTATAATGCATTCCATAAGGGAAATTCAATGAGGAGACAGAGACTCTGGGGGGAAAAAGGAGTTATGCGTAGGCCAGGCTACGACTTAAAACTACTGGGGGATTCGAGGGATTCCATATGAAAATGGAAAAGAACTCAGCTGGGGAAACAACAACATCTGCAGGGGATACGAGTAAGTCAGGATGAAACTGAAATACTTGAATCATGCAGGGAAAAGCGATTTAACTAAGAAATGTGCACTCAACTCAACTGGGGAAGAAATAAACTTCAACACAAGAGGAGCAGAAATCTATTATCTACTACCTGTTAATGGGTAAGGAGATAATAAAGATCTGACAGAGAGAACATCCGTCATCGTTTAGGATGAACATATCAAGGATGACTCGCTGAGAAAAGCCAAGAGGGAGTATTCATTACTGGTTACTAGGTAAGAATAGTCTTGTTGGGGAAAACTATAGAAAATAGGATTTACAACTACCAGTTACTGGGCAGAAGACCAAGGGTGAGAGTATCCGTCATCGATTAGGATGAACATATCAAGGATAAACTCAACAGGGAAGAAAATCTGTCATCGGTTAGGATGAACATATCGAGGATAGACTTGCGTGGGAAACGTCAAGGAGGATATCCGTCATCGTTTAAGATGAACATATCAAGGATAAACCAACTAAACAAAAAGTAGGAAATACATCTATCCAATGCTGGATAGAATACCGTCATAGAGAAAATCCGTCACCGATTAAGATGAACATATCAAGGATAGACTCTGAGAGGAGAAAATAGGAATTACATCTATCAGTTACTGGATAGAATACCAAAAGAGAAAGTTATTCACTAGTTAAAGTGAACATATCAAGGATCATCTCTGCGGAGGGGACAAAAGCAGGATTTACATCTTCCGGTTACTAGGTAGAAGACCGCAAAGAGAAGGAAACCTGTCATCGGTTAGGATTAACTCTCTGGGAAACAAGAATAGGGATTACAACTACCCTTTTACTAGGTAGAATACCAAAGGTGAGAATATTCGTCATCGGTTAGGATGAACATATCAAGGATAGACTCAGGCAGGGGAAAGAAAGATATTCTCCACTGGTTAGGATGAACATATCAAGGATATACTTCCTGGGGAATCAGATCTACTGGGGACTCTACTGAGAAGAAAAACAGGGATACTTTTGTCATGCTTTAGGCAAGAAGTAACAAACTGCAAACTAAGAAAAATATTACCAGTTACTGGGCAATAAACTCTTAGGAGACTCGAAGCATCTATCTAGGTAGGATCTAGAAAGAAACAGTCAAACAAGCCTCAACCCAATGAGGACATAGCTCAAGGGGAGTGGTTCCATCCAGATGAACATCCGGGGAGGAAACTTAAATAATTATCATCCACGAGGAAACAACTCAGTGGGGAAGAGGAGAAAGGTTAAAGTCTTTCTGCCTAAGGGGCTGACGCTCTACAATTGAGGGAGGACAGACACCGGAATTTGTATGGGGATAAAGTACCGCCATACAGGGAATGAGAATCTCAAACCAACAAGTTAATCAGACATGCAAATATGCAATTATGAAATTGTATGAATGTATATATATGATGATTATGCTGACAAGAACGATCACAAAGGATACAAAGGTGTCGCAAAGAAATTGAATCATCGATACAATCCTTAGTCAATCCACAAAATATGGAGACAATTGTTGGAGAACGGAGAGATCATCAATCCAAAAAGCTCAACCCTAACTGGGGAAGGAGGAGATCTGCTGAGGAAAGAGAAATATCATCGAATTTGTGGGGAATTTTAGGTCAACACCATAAAAATGGGAGACAACCCTACAGGGAAATAAACTGCTCAGAAAACAGGAGAAAACTCTGACTGGGGAGCGAGTCGAATGGCGATTGGTGGGGAAACCAATACGATCTACTTGGGAGATCAACCACTTCTGTTGAAGGAACACATACTCCATTGGGGAGGGCAGAAACTCTGTCGGGGGAGACAAGTCGTAGGGTACCTGAATCAACCAACTCAACTAGGGAAAAGGAATGAAGCTCCCCTAGGGAATAAAAAACTCCACCGAGGAATTGAATCAACACAATCGTCTAGGGATATTCCCGAAGGGTTAACTGCTTGGGGGACCTCTGATGTTTCGCACTCAAGGACTTGTTATCCATCGAAATGCTGTTGATATTTCTTTTCAATTGCTTTGGAAAATTCTTGCTTTTATATGTTTTAAGAAAAAGAGATTTTGATTAAAAATTTTAAATTTTCAAAAATGATCATAATAAAATTTAAACTATTGGCTGAAATAAATAAGAGTAGAAACAATTAGATAAAAACTCAACTTTATTTGATAGAATGGTAGTCTGTAAATGACAAGACTCCATAGATTTTTACAAAGCTGAAAATGGTAATTTACATGGAAAAGGGTTACATTGAATACAACTGATCCTTAATCCTTCTACCAACTCTTGATATCCGTTGTGCTCTTGACCGCTTCCGGGGTGATGAATTGATGTCAATCCTTGTGCTCAATCAAGTCTTCAAAACACTAAAGATCAGCAGAATGCAGTTACTTGCCATAATCCATAATTTTTGAATAAGTTGCCCCAAGGTGGGGTACTCAACTTATCGGGAAATTCTTTCTGTTTTATGTCTCTAACTTTTGCCTGGATCGCCCTTTCGGGTTTTCAATCCCCCGAGACACTCATTTTTTCCTAAGCCGCCCTTTTGAGTTTTCAACTTAGCGAGTTGTTCTTCTTCTTTTTAGGCGAAGTATTTCTTGACTGCATCTGCGTTCACAGGACGAGTGAACTCTTCACCATCCATAGTTGTAAGTATCAATGTGTCGCCGGAAAAGGCTCTCTTAACAACATATAGGCCTTCATAATTAGGAGTCCACTTCCCTTTAGAATCTGGTTTAAACGATAAAATCTTCTTGAGCACAAGGTCACCTTCTCTGAACACACGAGGTCTGACCTTCTTATCAAAAGCTTTCTTCATCCTTTGCTGATACAACTAACCATGACACATGGCAATTAATCTCTTCTCTTCAATTAAATCCAGCTAATTAAACCTAGTTTGACACCATTCATCCTCAGTCAACTTGGTTTCCATAAGCACACGCAGTGAAGGAATCTCAACCTCTACATGGAGCACTGCTTCCATGCCATACATAAGAGAGAAAGGGGTTTTCCTTGTTGAAGTGCGGATGGATGTACGATACCTGTGCAAAGAAAATGGGAGCATCTCATGCCAATCCTTGTATGTGACAACCATCTTCTGAATAATCTTCTTGATGTTCTTGTTTGCGGCTTCAACAGCCCCATTCATCTTGGGTCTATAGGGAGAAGAATTATGATGTGCAATCTTGAAGTCTTTACAAAGAGCTTCCACCATATTGTTATTCAAGTTCGATCCATTATCAATAATGATCTTTCTTGGCACACCGTAACAACATATAATCTGATTCTTGATAAACCTTACAACAACTTGCTTGGTTACATTTGCATACGATGTCACTTACACCCATTTTGTCAAATAGTCAATTGCCACCAAAATGAAATGATGTCTATTTATAGCTTTGGGTTCAATCATCCCAATCATATCAATTCCCCACATGGAGAAGGGCCATGGGGAAGAGATAACATTCAATAGTGTCAGAGGAACATGAATCTTATCAGCATAAATTTGACACTTGTGGCATTTTTTCACAAACTTGCAATAGTCAGATTCCATTGTCATCCAATAGTAACCTGCTCGCAACATCCTCTTTGCCATTGCATGTCCATTAGAATGAGTACCAAAGGAACCTTCGTGCACTTCGGTCATCAACAAGTCTGTTTCGTGTCTATCCACACATTTGAGCAAAACCATGTCGAAGTTTCTCTTGTACAGTATATCACCATTCAAGTAGAAATTGTCGACTAATCTTCTCAAAGTCTTCTTATCTTTCAAAGATGCCCCAGGCGGGTAAATCTGACTTTGGAGGAAACATTTGATGTCATAATACCACGGCTTCTCTTCTTTGATCTCTTCCACAGCAAACACATGAGTTGGCCTATCAAGACGCATCACAGACAAATTGGGAACTTCATTCCAATATTTTATCATAATCATTGATGCCAACGTTGCAAGAGCATCTGCCATCCGATTTTCATCTGAAGGGATATGATGAAACTCAACCTTCGCAAAGAAAGTTGAAATCCTCGTCGCATAATCTCTATATGGCACCAAACCGGGTTGATTTGTCTCCCTTTCTCCTTTTATTTGATTCATAACCAAAGCCGAATCACCGAAGACATCCAAATACTTGATTCTGAGATTCATGGCCTCTTCAAGCCCCATAATGCAAGCTTCATATTCTGCCATATTGTTTGTACACTTGAAAATCAACCTAGTTGTAAATGGTAGATGTGTGCCTTGAGGAGTAATAATCATTTCCCCAATGCTATTTCCATATTAATTAACAGCTCCATCAAATACCATTCCTCAACGGGAACCAGGTTCTGGCCCTTCTTCAAGCAATGGTTCATCACAATCTTTCATTTTCAAGTACAAAATCTCTTCATCAGGAAAATCATAATGTAATGACTGATAATCTTCAATCGGTTGGTGAGCCAAATGATCAGCCAAGATACTACCTTTGATCGCTTTCTAAGATCGGTATTCAATATCATACTCTGACAACAACATCTACTAACGGACAATTCTCTCAGTTAAAGCAGGCTTCTCAAATATATACTTGATTGGATCCATTTTGGATATCAACCAAGTGGTATGATTCAACATATACTGACGCAGACGCTTAGCAGCCCAAGCCAATGCACAACAAGTTTTCTCAAGCATAGAATACCGAGTCCCACAGTTGGTGAACTTCTTACTGAGGTAGTAGATTGCAAATTCTTTCTTTCCAGTCTCGTCTTGTTGACCAAGGACGCAACCCATACTATCTTCGAGCACAATCAGATACATGATCAACGGTCTTCCTTCAATAGGTAGAGACAAAATTGGAGGTTCAAGCAGATATTCCTTGATACTGTCAAAAGCTTTCTGGCAGTCTTTGGTCCAATCACAAGACTGATATTTCTGGAGAAGCTTGAATATAGGCTCACATGTGGCAGTCATGTGGGAAATGAATCTAGAAATATAACTCAAGCGGCTGAGAAAACCTCTGACTTGCTTCTTAGTTTTGGGCGCAAGCATCTCTTGTATTGCTTTGACCTTGGCAGGATCAACTTCAATACCCTTCTCACTAACAATAAAGCCCAACAGCTTACCAGAACGAACACCAAATGTACACTTATTGGGATTCAAGCGGAGTTTATATTTCCTCAAACGCTGGAATAGCTTCAACAAATGCTCAACATGTTCCTCCTCATCAATTTATTTAGCAATCATGTCATCATATATATACTTCGATCTCTTTATGCATCATATCATGAAAGAGAGTAGTCATTGCTCATTGGTAAGTTGCACCGGCATTCTTTAGACCGAAAGGCATCCCTCTATAACAGAATGTTCCCCAAGGTGTAATGAATGTGGTCTTCTCCATATCTTCGGGTGCCATCTTGATCTGATTATATCCGGAAAATCCATCCATAAACAAAAAGACTTTGAATTTAGCAGTATTGTCTACCAACATATCAATGTGTGGCAGAGGGAAATCATCTTTCAGACTAGCTTTATTCAAATCTCTATAGTCATCACACATGTGGACTTTTCCATATTTCTTCGGCACTGGCACAATATTGGCCACCCATTGCGAATACTCAGCAATTACCAGGAAACCAACATCAATCTGCTTCTGCACTTCCTCTTTGATCTTCACAGCCATATCAGGATGCGTTCTTCTCAACTTCTACTTGACTGGCGGGCATTCTGGCTTCAACGGCAATCTATGCTCCACGATCTCAGAATCCAAACCAGACATGTCTTGATAGGACCAAGCTAACACATCTGAATACTCTTGAAGAAGAACAATCAACCCCTTCTTGACTTCTGGACACAGGCGAGACCCAATCTTGACTTCCTTCACATCATTCTCGGAACCCAAATTGACTAACTCAACTTACTCTTTGAACGACTGAATGGTCTTTTCATCTTGCTCAAGAAGACGAGATAATTCATCACTCACTTCCACATCACTTTCCTCCTCGGCTTCAAACACAGGGAATTCAAATTTTGGAGAAGGAGAAGGATCATTGTATTCAATGGGGTTAGGAACCAACCTTCATAATGATTTGATATTTTAATTTTAGAGAAGTGAATTTGTGACCAAATATTATGCAGATGGACAATTATATTGTTTATTTATGTTTTTTGTGATTACCATTTTCAAAATAAAGCAAAAAGTAAAAATAAACACCATAGATGTGGATGAATAGAATTAATTTTATTGATGATCAATTTGAAAATGCCCAAACAATGTTCTCTTCTCCCTTAGGAATAGGAGAAGGATTTTAAAACATATAAAAGCAATTACTTAGATCGATGAAAAATAACAGGAATATCAACAACAGTCCAATTGTTGCAAGTCTTTCCATGCATCACAAAATTGCCGCAGTCTTCCTCTTCGCCATCCTCTAGCACACAAGCTAAGTGTTTTCATTGCCATGAATAAACCCTCCGCTATGAAAGCTAAGTTGCATATCCTCAGTCCTTGCAGTTGTTGAACCTTTCTGGAACCCCAAACCGGTTATGCCTTTATTGTCGGAGACCTCTACCATGCGCCCCCACTGATCAACATTGCCTTCTTCCACAATTTTTTTAGCATCTTTCAATGAGGACATAGGTGCCCCAACCCTCTTTTCAGCAGCAATAGATAAGGCTTGGAACATAGTCCCAATCTCATCCTCAACTTCGACATAAGAGAAAGATGACAGGTGGCTAACCAACAACGCCTTCTCTCCACCAACAATCACTAGCTTGCCATTCTTTACAAATTTGAGCTTCTGGTGCAAAGTTGAAGTAACAACTCCTGCCTCATAGATCCATGACCTTCCCAACAAGCAACTGTAGGTCGGGTGGATATCCATTACTTGGAAAGTAATTTGAAAACCACTCGGACCTATCTTGACTAGAAGGTCCACTTCACCAATAACCATTTTGTGCGAACCATCAAAAGCTTTGACGATTACACCGCTATACCTCATAGGCGCTCCTTGGTAAGATAACTTTGACAAAGTTAACTTCGGAAGCACATTTAGTGACGAACCGGTGTCAACAAGCACAATTGACAAAGCATCCTCTTTGCAATTCATAGAAATATGCAAAGCCAAATTATGATTTCTGCCCTCCCCAGGGAGCTCTTCATCACAGAAACTGAGATTATTGCAAGAAGTGATGTTAGACACAATATGATCGAATTGATCCACTGTAACATCATGTTCTACAAAATCTTGCTCTAGAACTTTCTGTAGTGCTTCTATGTGCGCTTCGGAATTCATGAGCAGAGACAACACTGAGATTTTCGAGGGGGTTCGGAACAACTGCTCCACCACATTAAACTGGCTTCTTTTGATTAACCGAAGTACCTCATCATCATCATTGGGTTTCAAATTGATGGATTCATCAGACTTACCTTTTGAAAAGCCAACTGGGTCTTCAATAGGCACTTCCACCTTCTTACTCACAACTGATTCTTCTTTATCCTTTGGGAACACCGACCCAAACACTCGACCACTGTGGGTCACCTTAGTAACATCAACAATGCTCACTACTTATGAATGACTGTAGGAACATCCACAGCGACCCAAATGCGACAGATCCCTCCAGGGATGACAAATGTCAGTATCTTCTGCATCAGCAGCTTCCCCACTCTGATAGATGTGGATAAAACCTCCACTCTTGAACAACCCTTTTCGTTGAAGACCCCAGAAGAAAAGCTAACGCCAGCCCGGGACTTGCTGTCTTCAAGCTCGATTAACATTGGGACCTACGTCCTCAAAGTTCAGAATACCTGATCTCATAAGGTCTTGAACCTTATTCTTCAACTGAAAGCAGTTGTCCACATCATGTCCAGGAGCACCCGAATGATACACACAATTTTGATCAGGCTTATACCACCACCGAGGGTTGTCGGGTATAACCGGTGGGTCTCTGGGAGTAATCAAGTTCTGCTCTATCAAAGAGGGATACAGTTCTGTGTATGACATAGGGATCGGATCAAAAGTGATCTTCTTCCTCTCATTACTCGTACTAGCTTGATTACCATTGTGAGGCTGGTAAGCCTGCTGTTGAGGACGATGTTGTTGATGTTGATATTGTTGAGTTGGTCTTCTTTGTTGTTGTTGAGGTTGAGTTGCTGGAATAGTCACAGCAGCAGCCTGACGATACTGTCCTCTGTTCACATTCCTCCGACGGTGCACAACATTTGTTTCACCCTCTCCCCTTCTGGGTGCCCCAGAGGATGGATTTTTAGAACTCAAAGAACTTGAAGAGCCAGGATCTTGTATCTTTCCTGCTTTGATAAGACTCTCCGTTCTTTCTCCACAGATTACAACATCCGAAAAGCTACCAAACGGGCAACTCCCCATACGATCCATGAACACCCCCTGCAGTGTTCCGATGAACATGTCGGTCAGCTCTCTCTCCAACATAGGAGGTTGCACTCTTGCAGCTAACTCACGCCACCTCTGGGCATACTCTTTGAAGCTTTCACCAGATTTCTGACACAAACTCTGCAATTGAGTTCTGCTCGGAGCCATATCCATATTGTGCTTATACTGCCTCAGAAAGGCTTCACCCAAATCTCTCCAACTTCTAATGGATTCCCTCTTCAGGTCCATGTACCAGTCCAAGGATGCTCCAGACAAGTTGTCCTGGAAAAAGTATATCCACATCTTCTCGTCGTCAGTGTATGCGGAGATTTTTCTGTAGTAAGCCTGCACATGGGTGCGAGGACAAGAAGTGCCATTATATTTGTCAAAGGATGGCGCCTTGAATTTGTAAGGGATCCTCAGCCCATCAACCAGTCCCATAATGGTTACATCAAATCACAAAGAGTTCTGACACTCCTTGGCACGGATTTTTTCAGCAAGGGCGTCAACTTTTCTATCCCTCTCTTCAGTCCTTACAACTTCATCATCCTCACTGAGGAGAGTAAACATGTCCTCTTGTCTATCAACCAGTGGAGCAGGATGGCGAACTGGAGCACAGGTCACTCTGGCATTAGTAGTCTCTGGAGCAATAGGTTGTCCGTTGATCCTGATACCCCTCAATTCATCACCCACAGCATAGTTAGGGACGGGAATAGTAGCAGCAACATTGTCATTAACAAGGACTCCCTCTAGTGAGTTACGGTTGACCGGTGGAATCCTAGCTTCCTGTCTCTGGCCTAAGGCACGCAGCTCCTCTTGCCCCTGAACGACCCCTTGCATCATGCTCATAAACTGGGCCATGTTAGCCCTCATCTCAGCCAATTCAGCCTGAACTTGATCCATACTTCTCTGTTGATTCAGTCTTGTAGCGTAGCGGTGCGGACGACGATCAGCAATCCTGCCTAAAACAGGAACCAGAATGAGAAGTCTCCTCAAGAACACCTGTTATGCAAGAATGATATGTGTATGATGTGTATGATGTGTATGTTGTTTATCATGAATGATCCTGGAAAAGGATATGCGTACGCGGGTTAACTGTTTTCCTTTTTTGCATTTTTCATCATTCATTTTTTCATTTATTTTTTTTTTGAAAATAAACATGCTATAATGCAAATGATGCAACTATGACTGGCTGGATGTGCATCACAAGGCACAGGATCAGAGCTTCAGCATGAATTCTGGCATCTGAAACCACAGATCAAAGTCATCTAGAACCCATACTTCTGAACCAAGTCACCAACAGGACCAAACAGAAGTCACCAACATGATACAGTCACCAACAGATCGAGTCACCAACTGTACCTGTAATGATTCATTCCCTCCCCACTCACGGGTATCATCTAGGCCAGGGTAAGGTCAAGAGAAACGCAGGATAAACAACCCTTTCAAGAATATCATCATGTACACACCAGATGTATGCAACGATAATACCCCATCAGGATCTGAACTGCTCGTGATATCATGTTCCGCTAAGTGGCGCCATACTACCCGCTTCCCATGAATCACTCTATTCCTAGGTGTCCTAAAGTTCACTCATAGCCTGGGTATTGGGCCTTTTACCTCTGGTAACTCCCACCCCAACAGAGAAATAGACAGCCAGCACAATGATAATATGATGCATGCAAACACATAATGCACATATATACAATCACATCATAATCATAAATGCAATAAATAAAGCAGTAAAAGCAACCAACACTATCCTAAAGAGCGCTAGGATTGACTCGCTTAGGGAAGATGGACCAGCAAGAGGTCAACTTCTCGTTTGTCCCCAACAGAGTCGCCAGCTGTCGCATTACGCGAAAAACCGGCGGGAAAAAGACACAGAGCCGCCACCGTGCGTTATTTATCCCAAAGGAGGGAAAGGAAACGCTCGAAGTAAACCTGGAAAGGAAATGGTCTCGCTAGGATGTCGCATCCTATGCATACGTATCTTCTCTAACCAGAGAAAGAATCAGAGCACTCGTAGCTCGGCTAACGCACGCCAAACAAAACGCTAAACAGAGACGCTGAGACGTCAAAGCAAACACACAACAGGAATCGGAATGCCAATCGCTGGGCTTACATCCAACTCCACACAAAACAATCAAACGGGAAACCGAATGCCAATTGCTGGACTTATGTCAGACTCCAAACAAACAAAACCACACAGGAAACTGATTGCTAATCGCTGGACTTACGTCAGACTCCAAACACACACAAGAGGGTTGAAAAAGAAAAGGGCGCCCGGAGAGATTTTCTCATCTCCTGCCTACGTACCTCATCTGGTATGAGGATCAGGGCGACGTAGTTCCCCTTAACAGGGAAAGAACTTCTATCCTAACCAGAGACTAGGGAGACTACGACTCGAGCCTAGAAGTTGTCATGCATACGATCCCTATGTTGAGGTCTCTAGTCCTAACTCGCACAAGCAAGCTAGCCTAAACATCAATCAAGCAAACACAAGCACAAGGGAGCAAGCACACACACTATATGCAAATAAGTGGCTCATACAAGGCTGGGCTTTAGTCAAGGGGTCAAATCAACCTCGACAAACAAGCCAACTGGAAAGGGGTGTTTTGAGCTCTTAACCCTAACATTGAGAGTTAGGGTGAAGCAGATAAAATGGGAAGTGAGGATAAGACCTCACAGCTCTTATCCCTGGCCTGGGAGAGCTTCAATCAATGAAAGTGTGGGAGTCCAGAATCGGGAACTCTACTCCACAATGACTGACTCTATGTACAAGATTTTTGGTTTTTATTCAAAATGCATCAACACATGGTGTGAGCAATATGAATGACTCAACTGAATAGCAGGGGATGGATTACATATCCCTTCTATCTGCCAATTGCCTCTTAAGAGGACTTAACCTGCTTGGCACAAAATTAAACAAACAAAAACATGGCCTCTTAAGGAGGGCTTTAGACAGGTGCCTGCCAGTAACAGCAGGTCTTCCAGACTACATGGAGATTAGGAATTTACCTAAGTGGTATGCCAACCACAAGCAAAGCAAAGTTCAAATGAACTTAAAGCAACTTAGGTACCTGTGTAAACAACTAAACAAATCAGTACAGCATTTAGACAAACAGACAACAGTCAACAACAAACAGACAATCCCAATGTACAACATATAATGCCATAAGGCAAACTCAAGTGAATTATCATCAACCTACAAAACAACCAAATGTTAGCAATCAATAGCAAATATCAACATTCAAATGATGAAGCAACATCAACCATGGAGATTAGGTGTTTGGTCCTGAAATTCAAAGCTCACATGTAAGTACAAACCACTAGGTCAAAGCCTAGGGTCAAAAGTAGGGAAAAAATCCAAAACAGAAGCTAAAACTCAACATGAATCATCCCTAATCAATCATGAACATTTCCTAAAAAGGACCAAATCAAAATCATTAAGCAAGGGCAAGATCCAACCAAGAGAAGGCAATGCACACAACATGATCATCAATTTGACATACAAGATGAGAAAATTCACATTAAATCAGAAATGGCTCAAACAATTCTGGAAATTTTCATGAGCATTCAAAACATCAAAAACAATTAGCATACCAAAAATTGTAAACAGAAGAGATCAATTGATATAGAAATGAAAATGATCAAATAGGACATCCAATTGTGTGACATGC
This sequence comes from Lathyrus oleraceus, assembly GCF_024323335.1. Taxonomy (NCBI): domain Eukaryota; kingdom Viridiplantae; phylum Streptophyta; class Magnoliopsida; order Fabales; family Fabaceae; genus Lathyrus; species Lathyrus oleraceus. The sequence continues at coordinate 562,352,306 of NC_066583.1, read as the reverse complement.
ATTGTCACACCATGTTAACATGTACATAAAACAGGGATGGAACGTGGGAAAAATATCAAACCAAGCCTAAAATGTCAATCAACATGTTAAGAATCATCATGCAAAATTTCATGGTCATTGGATCAATATCAAGCATTTCACAATGGAAAGAACAAGGCAATGTCACAAAAGTATACATGTTTACATAGCCTAACACAATTCAAAATCCAGCCAGGCACAATTCCAGAAATTAACATCATAAAAGTTTAGACATTTCAAGAATCAAGTAGCAAAAAACCTGGAATTATTTGGATCATTCTACAATTAGTTATGATTTTTTGAAGATCATGAAAAAAATGAAATAAAAATTGAAAAAGAACATGAAATAATGAAAAGAATTGAATAAAATGGAAAATGCTCCCAGTCGGAATCGAAACGAGGGGAACTTCGCTGGCCAAAACTACGTCGTTTCATTCAAAGCCCTAGTCAAAAACTAGCGACGGACCAGCGACGGCCACTAGCGGACGCTAGCGGCGGAAACCACCGTCTTCTTCATGAAGACGGTGGTGAACAGTACACGATTTTTTGTTTTCCAGAATTAGCGAAATTATATATGGTTGGACTCGTCTTGACGTGTAGATCACAAATCCACTAATATTTTTCTCCAATTCATCATATATTTCAAGAATCGATCAAGAACACTTATGAACACCAAACTTTAATCTCTCATAACTCTCTCAATATTTGTCCGTTTTTCATGAAATTTAGATCAGAATTTTCAGCGTGGAAAGATCTACAATAATATGCACATAAAATCATGAATTAAGAGGTTCGAATTTTTGACCTCTTGAAGATCCAACAATGGCAGTGGCAGATCCAGGACTTGGCAAGCGTGTAAATCCACTCCTAGATCACTGTTATGAAGCTTGAAGTTGAAATTGAGGCCTGGAGATGCTTGGATCTAGCTCAATCAACAATTTCCATCTTCATGTTCTTGCTTGGAGTATGCACAAATTCTGCTCGAATTCAACGATCCAATGCTTGATCTACACTAAATCAATACCAGAGAACAAGAATATGGAAGAAAAATCAAGTGTTCTTTGAAGAATTTTTGAATTATGGTGGAGAGAAAATTTTGGAGGGAAAAAAGTTCTAGATCTAGAAATGATGAATAATGAAAATTATGTTATGATTAGCTATTTATATGTCATGTTAATCCATTTCCTAATCATGCTTAACTTGGCTAATGAAATTTTAATTCAAAAATGAGGTGTAGTGCAAAATTTGGTTTTTTCACCCCATGCATGCAACATGCACGTGAACAGTAACAATGGCCATGCAATTTCACTTAAAATCCTCTTATGAACACAATGGAATGGTTAAAAAGTCCATATGATGCACCAATTTTGAATTCATGATTTTCCCTCCAAAATGGACATGAATATGCATATGATCATATGATGAATTTTCATGCAATGTGATGAATGATTTGGAAAGTTCATGTCATGAGAATAAAAATGCAAAAAGACCCACTCAAATTGGAGTTATGAGTCAAAAGTTATGGTCTTTTGAAGTTCCATGCACACTTGGCAATGATTTGGTCATATCTCCTCAACCATTCATCAGATGCTCATGATCTTGGACTTTTTGGAAATGGGAGAGAAAGATCTTCAACTTTCATGTTGGACAAAATTTCATTTGAAGCTTCTTTGATGTTGGAAAGTTGAGTTGAAGTTGGTCCAAAAACTTGCCATTTTTCGAAACTTGAAATTACAGGTCACTTTCCATTTTGGGAAACTTTTGATCTGGCTTCAAAATCTCCAAGGCAGATGTTTGACATGTTGAATAAACCTCTTTGGGACATGAATGAAGTGTCTCAAACCATTTCTCCACCTCCTAGCCCTCAGTTGACTTGCAGTTGACTTTTATGGGCCCAGATGACCTGAAACTGCACTGTGGACTTTGAGCTTTCAACACTTGGCCAAATTGCATCAAAATGAACCTTGGGTTCACATAAGCTCTCTAGAACAACCATAGGGCCTTTATCTCATGGAAAACCTTTGCTCTCTTGCACAGATGAATTCTCCTGATGCCAATCTTGACTGATAAGATGCAAGGTACTATGCAATGTTAAATGCAATGTTAATGACCTAAAAATGAAATGAATTTACAAATGGGGGGTGCAAATTTGAGGTGCTACAGACACCTATTTCACTTTTTCTTGTTCTTTGAACACTTGAATCAAATTGTCAAAATGTTAGTTGATACAAATAACTAAACTTCTATTTATAGTAACAAACCAACCAACCCACTTAACAGCTTTTCAAACAGAGTGGGAAATACTTAAAAACTGAATTTGCGCACGAACGGTCGACCATAGCAGGTATATGCGTCGACTCATGGCCTGCAGTTTTGGACAGACTGAAAAACACAACAGTATGCGTCGACCATAGGTCGGCGTGCGCTGACCCATGGTTTATGCACTGACCCCTGCGGTCGACTCAAGCTTTTTGTGCACTGACCCGTGGGAAATGCACTATGTTATGCGTTGACCCGTGGGAAATGCACTATGTTATGCGCCGACCCTGTGGTCGACTCAAACCCTGTAAATCTGCAAAAATTCATATTTTTGTGGTTTTCATGCATTTTTTCATGACCACATTTTATCCACATATGTTGTATGAAATGTAACAGTTTAGATGAGCATAGAAAAGGATATGATAGGTGATATGTTGCATTTGTTTTGTAGATGTGGAATCGACAATGTCGATTCATTCATGGTGGTCATTTGTCATCATCGAAACCTATGATCGTATGTTGTATGACAGTTTGCCCTTACATACTCCCCCTTTTTGATGATGACAACATGTGTGAAACCAAAAAGAAACAACATGCAATATTTACACAACACTCCCCCTTTCTTTTGTAATCTAAGACTAACTGCAAAATAAACTGTTAATTGTTGTGAATATCTTGGCTTGGCTTTGGTACATTTCTCTTCTCCCCCTTTGACAACATCAAAAAGAGAAAAAGAACGATTATTCAACATAACATGATATTCAACAGGAGATAGCGAGTCATATAACAATATCACACCAAATATTATTACTGAACAAATTGAAAAAGGAAATAACATTAAACTAGATTAACAAACAAGCATAACAATAATAAGTTTAGTCAAACAACAAAAATACAGATGCACATGCAGTTCTATGCCCTAATGGTCTCGTCCTCGATGGTAACAGATATCCGGGTTTCTGTAGGGGTCTGCCAGAGACGATATTTGGTCAGCAACACCACCTAGATACTTGAGGCCCACATCGACCGACCGCTTTTGGCGTTCAAATGTTTCGGTGAATGCTGCATACCGTTCATTCATGCTGGTAGAGAGGTTATCGAGCCTCTCATTTTGTGCTTGAAGCTGCCTGCATATTTGAGCATAGCGCTCATCCTGAGTTTGTATGAAAGATTGTTGAGCCAGCTGCATATCTCGCATCATATCTAAGAGTTCAGAAGAATTGTCTTGCTGCGGAGGAGACGGTTGAGATTCTTCAGCACCATATTGATACGGCTGATAGAATTGGCGTTATGTTGACCAGCCCATATATTGCCATTCACCCCAGCCATCATGGTTGGGGGCATCTTCTGCAGTTGAATAGGTATTCTGAACCCAAGCTGAGTTTGTGTGGTCGTGAGTGTCAGCTTGTGGAGGACTATCATGCTGCTCAAATGCTTGTCCTGCTCCCTCTTCTTCATTTTCCTCTTGGTCTTCTTCTTCACTTTCATCACTTTCATCATCTTCTTCAACAGTCGTGGGAATATACCCTCTGCGAACAAATTTGTATATTCTCCGCTCATCACACCAAAAATATCCCATCATAGACAAAGTTTTTGGGCTGAATTCTTTATCTGAGGAAATAGAGGTATACGGAAAGGACGGATAATCCACGTCGGCTGCAGTAAGAACCTCTTGAATAAAAGATCCATATGCAAGAGTCGTTCCTCGTCCAGAGTCTCGTAAACTGAACATCCTACTAGCAATGTAGTAGGGCCAGTTTATTTTGCGCTAATTTTTCAGAATGTATATGAGATGAACCTCCGCTTGTTCAACTCGGGAAAGGCCACCCTTCTTAGGTCGCAGGATGCGTGACACAATCCACTAGAGAATGCGCTCACCTGTTTTCAGCTTACCGACAGTGACAGTTCATGGGAACGCATCACTGTTCACAATGTGGTCTGGGTAGGGACGTTTCAGCATAGCGTTCAAAGCGCTCTTAAACTCATATCCTTCTATTGTGTAAGAATCAGTCACCTCAGCAAGAGGATTTTCATCAGCAGCCAATGTCATATCAAAATATTTATTCCAAACATTAGACTTAAATGATACCTTTCTTGTGCCGATCCTGGAGTGAAACTTTTGCCCACGAAATTTGTCATGAAGGCAAGTGTAGAACACACGGACCAGGTCTTCGCTATATTTGACATTGCATTCCAGGAATTTAACAATGTCGTGATACTGTAGCAGAGACATGATTTCTACGAGATGCATGCGTTCTGCAGTGAGTTTGTAGAAGGCATGTTGCCTCATAACTCCTCTTTTACCAATATCTTTGTTGAAGGAGTCGACAAGAGCCGGTGGAACTAATGATACAGCGGTAATGGGTAAAGAGGCAGAGGATGATTCCCTTGATTTCTTACCGGTAGGTCTGCGGGATGAGGAAGCCATTGGTAATGATTTTGAAGCTTTTTGTGAGGGTAGAGAGAGAAGCTTGGTGGAGGTTTTTGAGAATGATTTGCAAGAAGGAGGTTTACCCTTTTTATAGATGAAGATTTAGGGTTTTGGGAAGAGGAGAGGCCAAGAGACAATAGGCACTAAGTAGATGTAACTCACAATGTAGTGGGTTGAATGCATACTTAATGAGAATTTGAGATGTAAATGCATGGGAAGTTTGAAAGTTTTCTGCAGAGAAAAACTGAGTTTTCGTGCGATGCGTCAACCATACCCTCTGTGTGCATCGATGCATACTGTTTGAATTTTTTAAAAAAAGAAAATTTTTGAAGTGTGCGTCGACCATTGCCCTGTTATGGTCGACTCATACAGGCAAATTTTGCAATTTTCACTATTATGCACATATGCTCACATGTTTGATGCATAAATAGAATGCCACACAACATTTAAACATCCAAATAGATATGGTATAAGAGACAAGTCATATATATATGCAATATTATCATGTAAGACACCTATTTAGCCATGAAGTTTGGGAGAGGGAGAAGGAACAATATCACCTCGATGCCGGAATGACTTGATGAACAATATGATTGTGCTTGCAACAACATTAACTTGTTAGAAGTACAAGATTATAGTGTTAAATGAAATAAGATAAAGCAGGCAATTTATGACGCCCGTTCCGAAATGTCGAGAATACCAAGTTCTCGGCGAATATGAAAGAAAGGCTCAATAGCTAGCGGCTTTGTGAAGATTAATGGCACTTGTATTGTCACAGAAAATGGGAATATGTTCGAGTTTGAGATTAAAATCCAATAATTGTTGCTTAACCCATAGGATTTGAGCACAACAACTACCAGCGGCAACGTATTCAGCTTCGGCGGTTGACAAAGCAACTGAAACTTGTTTCTTGCTATGCTAACTGACCAAGGAATTTGAGAATAAGTGACAAGTGCCACTAGTGCTTTTCCTATCCGATTTGCAACCGGCAAAATCGGAATCGGAGAAACCTACCAATAAGCAATCATTACCTTTGGAATACCATAGTCCATACTTCGGAGTACCGGATAGGTATCGAAGTATTCGTTTGACAGCTTTTAGATGGGATTCCTTGGGACATGATTGATATCTTGCGCACATACACACGCTAAACATAATGTCGGGACGAGAAGCAGTAAGATAGAGAAGTGATCCAATCATACCTCTATACCTTTTTACCTCTACATCCTTACCGCTTTCCTCTTTGTTCAAGTTTGTACATGTTGGCATGGGGGTGTCAATAGCCTTGGCTTTTGCCATGTCAAATCTCTTGATAAGGTCCAAACAGTACTTTGTTTGACTCACGAATGTTCCTTCTTTGAGTTGTTTAATTTGCAAACCGAGAAAGTACGTGAGCTCCCCCATCATACTCATCTCGAATTCACCCTGCATAAGATCCGAAAACTCTCTCACGAGATTCATGTTAGTAGACCCAAATATAATATCGTCTACATAAATTTGTACTAATATCAAGTGCTTTCCTTGACGTTTAATGAAGGGAGTTGTGTCAACCTTTCCTCTTGAGTAACCTTGATCGAGTAAAAATTTACTTAGTCGCTCATACCAAGCTCTAGGAGCTTGTTTGAGACCATATAAAGCCCTTTTTAGTTTATAAACATGATCGGGATACTCATGAGATTCAAAACCCGGAGGTTGTGCGACGTAGACCTCTTCATTTATGTAACCGTTAAGGAACGCACTCTTAACATCCATTTGGAATAGTTTAAAGTCTTTCGCACAAGCGAAGGCAAGGAGAAGGCGTATCGCATCGAGTCGGGCAACCGACGCATAAGTTTCCTCATAGTCGATGCCTTCCTCTTGGTTATACCCTTGCGCGACTAAACGCGCCTTGTTACGGGTTATTACCCCGTTTTCGTCCAACTTGTTCCTAAACACCCATCTGGTGCCGATTACTCGATGATCTCGCGGAGGAGGGACAAGGTCCCAAACCTCATTTCTAGTGAACTGATTTAGTTCCTCCTGCATTGACAAAAACCAGTGTTCATCGAGTAGGGCTTCTTTAGGGTTTTTAGGTTCCATTTGTGAAACGAAAGCGAAGTGATAACAGAAATTACTTAGCTTCGATCGAGTTGTAACACCCTTTGAGATATCTCCGAGAATGTTGTCGATTGGATGGTCTTTGGGAGACTTTCAAGCTTGAGGGAGATCATCGTTTGAAGGCGGATGAGCTACCTCGGTTTCCTCATGGTGTACATCTTTATCCTCCTCAACTTTCACTTTGTCGGGTTGATCAATCCCTGGCTCGCCACCCTTGAGTATGTCTTCCGTAGATGTACCTGCACCATGAACAACACTACCCTTTCCGACGTTTCTCGGATAGGATTCATCAAAAGTGACATGTACAGACTCTTCCACAGCAAGTATTCGTTTATTATATATTCTATATGCTTTACTCGATTGAGAGTATCCGAGGAAGATACCTTCGTCGGCCTTGAAATCGAATTTGCCCAAGTTTTCCTTTCCATTATTTAATACAAAACATTTGCAACCGAAAACATGTAAGTGAGAAACATTTGGCTTTCGCCCTTTTAAAAGCTCATACGGTGTTTTATTTAGAATGGGGCGAATGAGCACCCTATTCAAAACATAACACGCCGTACTAATGGCGTCGGCCCAAAAATATTTCGGTAAACCACTTTCGTTGATCATTGTTCTTCACAATTCTTCCAAAATTCGATTTTTACGCTCCACAACCCCATTTTGTTGAGGAGTACGTGGAGCGAAGAAGTTATGATCGATACCATGGTTACCGCAATATTCTTCAAATAAATGGTTTTCGAACTCACCCCCATGGTCGCTTCTAATTGATATAATGTTTGTATTTAATTTATTTTGGGAAAGCTTAGCAAATCTTTCAAAGGCAGCGAACGTATCGCTCTTGCTTACTAAAAAGATAGTCCAACAAAATCTAGAAAAATCATCCACTATTACGAAACCGTAATAATTTCCTCCTAGACTTTTAATCCTAGACGACCCAAATAAGTCCATATGAAGAAGTTCGAGAGGTCTCGTTGTTGAAACGATATTTTTGGATTTAAATGAGATCCTCGTTTGCTTCCCTTTTTGACAAGCACCACAAAGATGATCCTTGGTGAACTTTATTTTGGGGAGACCTAGGACTAGATCTTTTGAGACTACTTTGTTTAGTAAGTCAAAGTTAACATGTGCTAAACGCCTATGCCATAACCATGAATCTTCACTCATTGTTACAAGGCATTTGTCACTTGTTAACGATACTTCGTTCAAGTCTAACATATAGACATTATTCACTCGCAGGCCATTAAACATACTCTTCTTATCATCATTATGTACAATTTTGCAACAATCTTTTAAAAACGATACATTGTATCCTTTGTCACATAATTGACTGATGCTAAGTAGATTGTGTTTAAGACCTTCGACAAGCAATACATCAGAGATAGTAGTGGAAGAAGGGTTACCTACACTACCTTTACCTAGTATTGCTCCACGGTTGTTGTCACCATAGGTTACATATCCTTTCTTCTTAGCCACGAAGTCAATGAAGAGTGATATGTCTCCTGACATGTGCCTTGAGCACCCACTGTCGAGAACCCATCTTCTTTCGGTGGTCTCGAGGCATTGTACCTATGGAAATGCAATTAACACGAGAAGGTACCCAATGGCTTATTGGGTCCTGAATGGTGAGTAACGAAATGGTTGCATTTAGGCAGCCATTGATAAATGCCTTTAGGAACTAAGAATCTCCTAATCCTGCATTTAGCAATGGAGTGGCCTTTCTTGCAACAATAAAGACAAGAGAAATTAACATTTTGATTACCTTTGTTATCTTCATCCTTTATAACATATTTATATTTTTGATATGGGTTAACCATACTTTTTCGAAAGTTTGATTTATCGATTGCAAAGGTAATCTTGGGCTCAAGAACCTTGTCAAGTTTGGCCTTTAGGTTTCTTACTTCACCTTGCCAAATATAACAAGTATCACACCCAAAGTTTATTATCCTATTTCTAAGGTCCTCACAACCTTCTTTTGTGCTTTCTACAATAGAAGCTTTGAGTGCCTCAAGTTTCCTTTCGGATTCTCGAATTTTTTATTCCAAATGGGTAAACATTTGGTTATTTGAGGCGAGCCTTTTAAAGGCCTCTTTCGCTTCATAGTGTAAAGTATCAAATGCAGCTTGTGTAAAGACAAAGAGTCAGACAACATACGATCGCAAGTTTCGATGATGACAAAAGACCATCATGCACGTCTACAAACAAATGCAACACATTACCCATCATATCCTTTTCTACGTTTGTCTAAACCTATTATAATGATTAAAAACATATGTGGACAAAGTGTAATCATGACGAAATGCATGAAAATCACAAAACACAGATTTATGCAGATTTGAAGGCCTTGAGTCGACCATAAGGGTCAGCTCAAAGCTCACGGGTCAGCGCAAAACTCAGCTAAAGTGGAGATTGGTCAGCGCATGCTTCTTTGCGTCGACCATAAGGGTCGGCACATAACTCACGGGTTAGCGCATAAACCCCTTGAGTCGACCAGAGGTCAGCGCATGGCATAATGATGCTATCCTGGGTCAGCACATGGAACCATGGGTCGACCATAGGGGCCGGCGCATCTCTCACGGCTCAGCGCACGCCGACCTATGATCGACCGCTCGTGCGTAAACTCAGTTTTCTGAGTTCTTTCCACTGTTTGAAAGTCTGTTATTTTTGGTTGGTTTGTCAGTTACTATATATAGAAGTCAAAACACTTTTATTAACTAACATTTGTCAATTTGAGTTCAAGTGTTCAAGGAAACAAGAAAGAGTGAAAAAGGTGTCCAAGACTCATCATCTTCATCTTCAACATTTCACAACACATCAACTGCACACAATTACTTTTGATGTGGTTCGTGATCGATTAAAGGTGATAAGGTTCGAAGTTGTGATCGAAGAATCCGGTTCGAGTTGAAGCTTGTGGCAGGTTCTTTCTTGAATAAAACTGTTAGGGTTTTGTCCTCCAATACGGGTTTGTGTTTGGGGGTTTTTGGACGAATCGCTTCATCAATATTCAGCCGAGCGAAGGTGATTGAGAAGAGGAAGTCTTCATCAGTCTAGTAGCGGATTCGGTGGCATTGAAGTGAAGGATTCGGGTTCGACTCGTTGTGTTTGAGATCAGCCGGGCCAAGGGTTTGAAGAACGGAAGATTCTTCAACAAAGGGGCTGGAATCGGAGGTCTAGCAACAACGATCGAAGGTCTTGATTCATCTTGAATCAAGGAGCAAGGATAGGAAGCATCATTCAACACATTGGAAGTTCTGTTGTTTAGATGCTTTGCAATCCTTGCATAAACGATTAAATTTCACAGGTGATATCTAATTAATCATCTCAATTCTATTTTTAGAATTGAGGGTAGACGTACCCCGAAGCGAGGACGGCGGGGGAACTGCCTCATCAAATCTCTGTCTTCTTCAATTATCTGCATAAGTGCTTTTCAGCTTAAAAAATAAGTGATTTTAGTTTAAGCAATTTTACCAAACGTTGATATAAGTTGAGTAAGAGATTAAAACTGTTGTTTGAATACACAGTACAATAGTATATTGTACTAGATAAATTTGAATTACTTACTCAACTCAAATATCTCTTGGAGTGTATGCACACCAAGTGTTTGTTAATTTGCATAAGCCAAAGTTGTCTTAAGATTGCATCCAGTTTATTTTGGTATTTTGAATCATTGGAACTAGGCTTGCTAGTTAGTGAAATATATCAATTGAGTGTGCAAATAGTGTAGTGATTTGGATTTCCTTTTATCTCTAATCCATTAGCTTAGACGCATATCCGGTTTTCCAATAACGGTTCGTTTTAGACTAAATTTTCCTCGGCCGCTTCCGCACTTAAAACAAATTTTCAAAACCATTTCTCTTTGAAATTGGTAGCGCCGACTCAAGTTTTTAATTGGGATCTATTCAACCCCCCCTTCTAGATCCGTGCCATAGTCTAACAAGTGGTATCAGGAGCTCCGGTTCACTCCGTGCTTAAAAATAAACTTTGATAGAAAATGGCTAATGAACCTAAAGGGGCTTATAATAGAGCTCCCGTTTTCAACGGTGAAAATTATAGTTATTGGAAAGACTGTATGCGGGTGCACATAAATTCCATATATAGAAAAATATGGAATGTTATTCTCAATGGTCCAATTCAAATAACCATGACCAATGAGAACAACGAAGTGGTGCCTAAGCCCGAAGCACAATGGACCGATGATGATGAAAAGAAATACAATTATGATTGGAAAGCCAAAAATATCCTAATCTCCTCATTAGGCGTAGATGAATACTATCGTGTATCCCATTGTCCTACTGCTAAGGCTATGTGGGATTCACTACAAATTGCCCATGAGGGGACGAATGATGTTAAATTGGCTAGAATCAATACACTAACACAAGAGTTTGATCTCTTCTTCATGGAGCAAGGGGAAACCATTGCTGACATGCAAAAGAGATTCACTCATCTCATCAATCGATTACATTCACTTGGTAGGCCTGTTTCCAATGATACTGCTACTAATAAGATCTTAAGATGTCTTAACAGGGAATGGCAGCCGAAAGTGACCGCCATCAAAGAGGCAAATGATCTTACCACATTGGACTTGACAACATTGTTCGGTAAACTACAAGAGCACGAACAAGTTCTCTTAAGCCTGGAACAACAAGAAAAGAAAGATAAGAAAGACAAAGCAAAGGTGAGTGAAAAGAAATCAATAGCTCTAAAGACTTCCTCCTCAAAGTCTCAAGCAAAAGAGCAAAGTGATTATTCATCGAGTGACGAAGAAGAAGAGGACAAGAGTGAAGATATGGGGCTGTTCGTCAAACGCTACAACCGTTACGTGAGAAAGAACGACATCCAACATTCCGAGAAGAACTTGGTAAACTTCCGAAAGCAATCTAGGTTCTCTAAAAATGATGACTCAAAAGGAAAAACAACTAGAGGGTCGTGCTATAAGTGTGGAAAGTCGGGTCACTACAAACCGGACTGTCCGATGAACAAAAAGACAAAAGAAAAAGATTCATACAAATCACACAAGAAACCATCAAAGCCAAGGAGAGCATACATAGCTTGGGAAAGCGATAGCGACTCCTCCGATGATGAAAGTTCTAGTGATGAAGATGAAAATGCAAATCTATGTCTTTCTGCTCATCAAAAGAACAAAAAGAAACAGGTACGACATGCTAAATATGAAAAATCCTCTAGTATGTCTCATCATGAATTGCAAACTGCTTTTGATACTTTACACTATGAAGCGAAAGAGGCCTTTAAAAGGCTTGCCTCAAATAAGAAATTTTTTTCTCATTTGGAACATAAAATTCAAGAATCCGAACGGAAACTTGAGGCACTTAAAGCTTCTATAGTGGAAAGCACAAAAACAAGCTATGAGAACCTTAGAAGTAAAATGGTGAACTTTGGGTGTGATACCTGTTACATTTGGCAAGGTGAAGTAAGAAATCTAAAGGCCAAACTTGACATGTCTCTTGAGCCCAAGATTACTTTTGCTATCGACAAATCAAACTTTCGAAAAAGTATGGTTAATCCATATCAAAAATATAAATATGTTATAAAGGATGAAGATAGCAAAAGCAATCCAAATGTAAATTTCTCTTGTCTCTATTGTTGCAAGAAAGGCCATTCCATTGCTAAATGTAGATTTAGGAGGTTTTTAGTTCCTAAAGGCATTTATCAATGGATGCCCAAATGCAACCATTTCGTTCCTCACCACTCAGGACCCAATAAGCAATTGGGTACCTTCTCTTGTTAATTATCTTGTCACAGGTACAATGCCTCGAGACTACCGAGAGAAGATGGGTTCTCGACAGTGGATGCTCAAGGCACATGTCAGGTGACATATCTCTCTTCATTGACTTTGTGGCTAAGAAGAAGGGATATGTAACTTATGGTGACAACAACCGTGGAGCAATACTTGGTAAAGGTAGTGTAGGTAATCCCTCCTCTACTACTATTTCTGATGTATTGCTTGTCGAAGGTCTTAAACACAATCTACTTAGCATCAGTCAATTATGTGACAAAGGATACAATGTATCGTTTTCAAAATATTGTTGCAAAATTGTACATAATGATGATAAGAAGAGTATGTTTAATGGTCTTCGTGTGAACAATGTCTATATGCTTGACTTAAATGAAGTATCGTTAACAAGTGACAAATGCCTTGTAACAATGAGTGAAGATTCATGGTTATGGCATAGGTGTTTAGCACATGTTAACTTTGACTTACTTAACAAAATAGTCTCAAAAGATCTAGTCCTAGGTCTCCCCAAAATTAAGTTCACCAAGGATCACCTTTGTGATGCTTGTCAAAAGGGGAAGCAAACGAGGATCTCATTTAAATCCAAAAATATCGTTTCAACAACGAGACCTCTCGAGCTTCTCCATATGGATTTATTTGGGCCATCTAGGATTAAAAGTCTAGGAGGAAACTATTACGGTTTCGTAATAGTGGACGACTTTTCTCGATTTTGTTGGACTATTTTCTTAGTAAGTAAGAGCGACACATTCGCCGCCTTTGAACGATTTGCTAAGCTTTCCCAAAATAAACTAAATACAAACATTGTTGCAATTAGAAGCGATCATGGAGGTGAGTTTGAAAATCACTTATTTGAAGAATATTGCGGTAACCATGGTATTGATCATAACTTCTCAGCTCCACGTACTCCTCAACAAAATGGGGTTGTGGAGCGTAAAAATCGAATTTTGGAAGAATTGGGAAGAACAATGATCAATGAAAGTGGCTTACCGAAATATTTTTGGGCTGACGCCATTAGTACGGCTTGTTACGTTCTGAATAGGGTGTTCATTCGCCCCATTCTAAACAAAACACCGTATGAACTTTTAAAAGGGCGAAAGCCAAATGTTTCTCACTTACATGTCTTTGGTTGCAAATGTTTTGTATTGAACAATGGAAAGGAAAACTTAGGGAAATTCGATTCCAACGCCGACGAAGGTATCTTCCTCGGATACTCTCAATCTAGCAAAGCATATAGAATATACAACAAACGATTACTTACTGTAGAAGAGTCTGTACATGTCACTTTTGATGAATCCAATCCGAGAAACGTCGGAAAGGGTAGTGTTTTTCATGGTGCAGGTACATCTACCGAAGACATACTCAAAGGTGGCGAGCCGGGGATTGATCAACCCGACATAGTCAAAATTGAGGAGGACAAAGATGTACACCATGAGGAAACCGAGGTAGTTCATTCGCCTTCAAACGATGATCTCCCTCAAGCTTGGAAGTCTTCCAAAGACCATCTAATCGACAACATTCTCGGGGACATCTCAAAGGGTGTAACAACTCGATCTAAGCTAAGTAATTTCTGTTATCACTTCGCTTTCGTTTCGCAAATGGAACCTAAAAACCCTAAAGAAGCCCTACTCGATGAACACTGGTTTTTATCAATGCAGGAGGAACTTAATCAGTTCACCAGAAATGAGGTTTGGGACCTTGTCCCTCCTCCGCGAGATCATCGAGTAATCGGCACCCGATGGGTGTTTAGGAACAAGCTGGACGAAAATGGGGTAATAACCCGTAATAAGGCGCGTTTAGTCGCGCAAGGGTATAACCAAGAGGAAGGCATCGACTATGAGGAAACTTATGCGCCGGTTGCCCGACTCGAGGCTATACGCCTTCTCCTTGCTTTCGCTTGTGCGAAAGACTTTAAGCTATTCCAAATGGATGTCAAGAGTGCGTTCCTTAACGGTCACATAAATGAAGAGGTTTATGTCGCACAACCTCCTGGTTTCGAATCCCATGAGTATCCTGATCATGTTTATAAACTAAAAAGAGCTTTGTATGGCCTCAAACAAGCTCCTAGAGCTTGGTATGAGAGACTAAGCAAATTCTTACTCGATCAAAAATACTCAAGAGGAAAGGTTGACACAACCCTCTTCATTAAACGTCAAGGAAAGCACTTGATATTAGTGCAAATTTATGTAGATGATATCATATTTGGATCTACTAACATGAATCTTGTGAGAGAGTTTTCTGACCTTATGCAGCGCGAATTTGAGATGAGTATGATGGGGGAGCTCACATACTTTCTCGGTCTGCAAATTAAACAGCTCAAAGAAGGAACTTTCGTGAGCCAGACAAAGTACTGTTTGGACCTTATCAAGAGATTTGACATGGCAAAAGCTAAGGCCATAGACACCCCCATGCCTACTTGTACAAACTTGAACCAAGATGAAGACGGTAAGGAAGTAGATGTAAAACGGTATAGAGGTATGATTGGTTCACTCCTTTATCTTACTGCCTCTCGTCCCGATATTATGTTTAGCGTATGCATGTGCGCAAGATATCAATCATGTCCCAAGGAATCCCATTTAAAAGCTGTCAAACGAATACTTCGATACCTATCCGGTACTCCGAAGTATGGACTATGGTATTCCAAAGGTAATGATTGTTCATTGGTAGGATTCTCCGATTCCGATTTTGCCGGTTGCAAATCGGATAGGAAAAGCACCAGTGGCACTTGTCACTTATTTTCAAACTCTTTGGTCAGTTGGCATAGCAAGAAACAGGTTTCAGTTGCTTTGTCAACCGCCGAAGCGGAATACGTTGCCGTCGGTAGTTGTTGTGCCCAAATCCTATGGATTAAGCAACAACTATTGGATTTTAACCTCAAACTTGAACGTATTCCCATTTTTTGTGACAATACAAGTGCCATTAACCTGACCAAGAATCCTGTGCTACATTCTCGCACCAAACATATCGAAATTCGACACCACTTTCTTCGGGATCATGTAGAGAAAGGTGACATTGTGTTTGAAAATGTCAATACTGAAAATCAACTAGCGGACATTTTTACAAAGCCGCTAGCCACTGAACCTTTCTTTCATATCCGCCGAGAACTTGGCATTCTTGATATTTCGGAACGGGCACTATAATCTGCTGTTTTACCTTATTCCATATAAGACTTTAATCTTGTACTTCTAACAAATCTATGTTGTTGTAAGCACAAGTCTACCGTTCACTAAATCACTCTGGCATAGAGGTGATACTGTTCCTCTCTTTCTCTCTCTGCAAAGTCTCATGATTACAATAGTTATACCTCATAATGATGTTGTTTATATATATATATATATATATATATATATATATATATATATATATATATATATATATATATATATATATATATATATATATATATATCTCTCTTTGGATGTTTATTGCTGTATGAATTGTTAATTATGCATCAAACCTGTCATCGCATGTGCCAAATAGTGAAAAATTGAAATTTGGACTGTATGAGTCGACCGCAGCAGGGCTATGGTCGACGCACGCTTAAATAATTTTTGCATTTTTTCAAAAATCAAACAGTATGCGTCGACGCATACAGGGCTATGGTCGACGCATCGCTCGAAAATTTCGTTTTTCTGCAGAAAAATTTAAATCGTTTTTCATGCATTCTCATTCAAAAATCATCATTAAGTGTGCATTTACATTCCATCACCTTTCAAACTACCCACTACTTTGTAACTTGCATCTACCTAGTGGCTATTGTTCCTTGATCTTCCATCTTCCCAAAACCCTAACCTTTCCACTATAAATAGGGAGAAACCTCTCTCTCGCAGAATCACTCTCAAAACCCTTCATAAACCTTCTATCTATACCCAAACACTTAGTTTCAAACCTGCTCAAATGGCTTCCGCATCACGCAGACCTTCCGGCAAAAGATCCCGAGAATCATCCGCCGCATCTCTCCTCATATCTGTTGTATCACTCGTTCCACCCGCTCGCGTCGAAGCCTTCAACAAAGATATCGGCAAAAGAGGAGTTGTGCAACAACATGCGTTCTACAAACTTACCGCTGAACGCATGCACCTCGCTCAAATCATGGGTCTGCTGCAGCATCAAGGCTTCATCAACTTCTTGGAATGCAACACTAAATACAGTGAAGACCTTGTCCGAGTGTTCTACGCCGGTCTTCATGACAACTTTCGCGGGCACAAGTTTTCCACCAGAATTGGCCCGACAAAGGTACTGCTTAAATCAAATATCTGGAACCAATATTTTGATATGTCTGTGGATGATGCTGAAAATCCTCTACCTGAGGTAACTGACTCGCACCACATAGATGGCTACGAGTTTAAGAGTGCATTGAATGACATGCTGAAACGGCCATATCCTGATGAGTTTGTAATCAGTGACGCATTCCCACGAACTGTCACTGCAGGCAAGCTGAAAGCCGGAGAAAGGATTCTTTAGTGGATTGTCTCACGCATCCTGCGACCAAAGAAGGGCGGTGTCTCCAGAGTCGAACAGGCCGAGGTTCATCTGATTTACATTCTGAAAAATAAGAAGAAAATCAACTGGCCGTACTACATTGCCAGTAGAATGTATAATCTACGTGATTCCGGACGAGGAACGGCTCTTGCCTACGGATCCTTCATTCAAGAGGTCCTTACTGGAGCCAACATTAATCATCCGTGTTTCCCGTACACTTCCATCTCATCTGACAAAGAGTTTAGCACAAAAACTATGTCTATGATGGGATATCTTTGGTCCAATGAGCGGAGAACGTATAAGTTTGTTAGAAGAGGAAATGTTCCTGCAGATGATGACAGTGATGCAAGCGAAAAACAAGAAGATGAAGAGGAAAATGAAGAAGAAGAAGCCAAGCACAATTTTGATCACAATGGTGGAGATGATAGTCCTCCACCCATTGACACTCATGACTACTTCGGCTCCGCTTGGGTTCAGCAGTCGCATACAACTGAAGAAGATGTTCCACGCTGGGGTGGCTGGGGTGAATGGCAACATACGGGCTGGTCAACTCAACGTCAATTCTACCAGCCGTATCACCAAGATGATGAAGAATCTCCTCCGTCCCCTCCACAGCAAGTAGAATCTTCAGAACTGTTGGATATGATGCGCAATATGCAGATCGCTCAACAGTCCTTCATGCAAGCTCAAGATGAGCGCTATGCTCATATTAACGAGCAACTTCAAGCCCAAAATGAGCGTCTCGACACCTTCTCTACAAGCATGAATGACCGGTTTGCAGCCTTTTCGGCGTCATTTGAACTTCAGGAAAAGTCGATCGACGAGAGTCTCAAGCATCTGAACGGTGTCACCGAATACTTATCATCTCTGGCTGACCCTTACAAAAACCCGGGCATTTGTTATCATCCAGGACACCGCCACTAGGACATAGACATTCACATGCACTTTGTAGTTTGATTGTTATTTTGAATGTATTTCTCTGTTTTACTTGTTCTTAATAAATGACTATTGCTCAGAAATGACATTGGTGTGTTATTATTATCGGTTTATGTTATTTCCTGTGAAATTTCCTTGTTATCTTGAATAATCACTCTGTCTCTCTTTTTGATGTTGTCAAAGGGGGAGAAAAGTGCACAAAGCAGGCAGCCAAAAATGCCCACAACTAACAGTCGCTTTCTGAGGATAGCCTTAGATTACAAAAGAAAGGGGGAGTGTGCAAAATGTGTCAATACCGCATGCTGTTTGTCACGTTGATTTATACAGGTTGTCATCATCAAAAAGGGGGAGTGTGTAAAGACAAAGATTCAGACAACATACGATCGCAAGTTTCGATGATGACAAAAGACCATCATGCACGTCTACAAACAAATGCAACACATTACCCATCATATCCTTTTCTACGTTTGTCTAAACCTATTATAATGATTAAAAACATATGTGGACAAAGTGTGATCATGACGAAATGCATGAAAACACAAAACACAGATTTATGCAGATTTGAAGGCCTTGAGTCGACCATAAGGGTCAGCTCAAAGCTCACGGGTCAGCGCAAAACTCAGCTAAACTGGAGATTGGTCAGCGCATGCTTCTTTGCGTCGACCATAAGGGTCGGCACATAACTCACGGGTTAGCGCATAAACCCCTTGAATCGACCAGAGGTCAGCGCATGGCATAATGATGTTATCCTGGGTCAGCGCATGGAACCATGGGTCGACCATAGGGGTCGGCGCATCTCTCACGGCTCAGCGCACGCCGACCTATGGTCGACCGCTCGTGCGTAAACTCAGTTTTCTGAGTTCTTTCCACTGTTTGAAAGTCTGTTATTTTTGGTTGGTTTGTCAGTTACTATATATAGAAGTCAAAACACTTTTATTAACTAACATTTGTCAATTTGAGTTCAAGTGTTCAAGGAAACAAGAAAGAGTGAAAAAGGTGTCCAAGACTCATCATCTTCATCTTCAACATTTCATAACACATCAACTGCACACAATTACTTTTGATGTGGTTCGTGATCGATTAAAGGTAATAAGGTTCGAAGCTGTGATCGAAGAATCCGGTTCGAGTTGAAGCTTGTGGCAGGTTCTTTCTTGAATAAAACCGTTAGGGTTTTGTCCTCCAATACTGGTTTGTGTTTGGGGGTTTTTGGACGAATCGCTTCATCAATATTTAGCCGAGCGAAGGTGATTGAGAAGAGGAAGTCTTCATCAGTCTAGTAGCGGATTCGGTGGCATTGAAGTGAAGGATTCGGGTTCGACTCGTTGTGTTTGAGATCAGCCGGGCTGAGGGTTTGAAGAACGGAAGATTCTTCAACAAAGGGGCTGGAATTGGAGGTCTAGCAACAACGATCGAAGGTCTTGATTCATCTTGAATCAAGGAGCAAGGATAGGAAGCATCATTCAACACATTGGAAGTTCTGTTGTTTACATGCTTTGCAATCCTTGTATAAACGATTAAATTTCACAGGTGATATCTAATTAATCATCTCAATTCTATTTTTAGAATTGAGGGCAGACGTACACCGAAGCGAGGACGGCGGGGGAACTGCCTCATCAAATCTCTGTCTTCTTCAATTTTCTGCATAAGTGCTTTTCAGCTTAAAAATTAAGTGATTTTAGTTTAAGCAATTTTACCAAACGTTGATATAAGTTGAGTAAGAGATTAAAACTGCTGTTTGAATACACAGTACAATAGTATATTGTACTAGATAAATTTGAATTACTTACTCAACTCAAATATCTCTTGGAGTGTATGCATACCAAGTGTTTGTTAATTTGCATAAGCCAAAGTTGTCTTAAGATTGCATCCAGTTTATTTTGGTATTTTGGATCATTGGAACTAGGCTTGCTAGTTAGTGAAATATATCAATTGAGTGTGCAAATAGTGTAGTGATTTGGATTTCCTTTTATCTCTAATCCATTAGCTTAAACGCATATCCGGTTTTCCAATAACGGTTCGTTTTAGACTAAATTTTCCTCGGCCGCTTCCGCACTTAAAACAAATTTTCAAAACCATTTCTCTTTGAAATTGGTAGCGCCGACTCAAGTTTTTAATTGGGATCTATTCAACCCCCCCTTCTAGATTCGTGCCATAGTCTAACAGCTTGTAATTCATGATGAGACATACTAGAGGATTTTTCATATTTAGCATGTCGTACCTGTTTCTTTTTGTTCTTTTGATGAGCAGAGAGGCATAGGTTTGCAGCTTCATCTTCATCACTAGAACTTTCATCATCGGAGGAGTCGCTATCGCTTTCCCAAGCTATGTATGCTCTCCTTGGCTTTGATGATTTCTTGTGTGATTTGTATGATTCCTTTTCCTTTGTCTTCTTGTTCATCGGACAGTCCGATTTGTAATGACCGGGCTTCCCACAAGTGTAGCACGACCCTCTAGTCTTTTTACCTTTTGAGTCATCATCTTTAGAGTACCTCGATTTTTTCTGGAAGTTTACCAAGTTCTTCTCGGAATGTTGGATGTCGTTCTTTCTCACGTAACGATTGTAACGTTTAACGAACAACCCCATATCTTCGCTCTTGTCCTCTTCTTCTTCGTCGCTCGAGGAATAATCACTTTGCTCTTTTGCTTGAGACTTCGAGGAGGAAGTCTTAAGAGCTATTGATTTCTTTTCACTCACCTTTGTTTTGTCCTTCTTTTCTTTCTTTTCGTGTTGTTCTAGGCTCAAGAGTACTTGTTCGTGCTCTTGTAGTTTGCCAAATAATGTTGTCAAGTCTAATACGGTGAGATCATTTGCTTCTTTGATGGCGGTCACTTTGGGCTGCCATTCCTTGTTAACACATCTCAAGATCTTATTAGTAGCAATATCATTGGAAACCGGCCTACCTAGTGAATGTAATCGATTGATGAGATGAGTAAATCTCTTTTGCATGTCAGCAATGGTTTCCTCTTGCTCCATGAAAAAGAGATCAAACTCTTGTGTTAGTGTGTTGATTCTTGCGAACTTAACATCGTTCGTCCCCTCACGGGCAATTTGTAGTGAATCCCACATGGCCTTAGCAGTAGGACAATGGGATACACGATAGTATTCATCTACACCTAATGAGGAGATTAGGATATTTTTGGCTTTCCAATCGTAATTGTATTTCTTTTCATCATCATCGGTCCATTGTGCTTCGGGCTTTGGCACTAATTCATCATTATCATTGGTCATGGTTATTTCAATTGGACCATTGAGAATAACGTTCCATATTTTTCTATCTATGGAATTTATGTGCATCCACATACAGTCTTTCCAATAACTATAATTTTCACCATTGAAAACGGGAGCTCTATTATAAGCCCCTTTAGGTTCGTTAGCCATTTTCTATCAAAGTTATATTTTGAAGCACGGAGTGAACCGGAGCTCTGATACCACTTGTTAGACTATGGAACGGATCTAGAAGGGGGGGGTTGAATAGATCCCAATTAAAAATTGAGTTGGCGCTACCAATTTAAAAATTGGTTTTGAAAATTGGTTTTAAGTGCGGAAGCGGCCGAGGAAAATATAGTCTAAAACGAACTGTTATTGGAAAACCGGATATGCGTCAAGCCTATGGATTAGAGATAATGTAGAATACAAATCACTACACTAGTCACACTATTAATAATTTGTTTCACTTACTAGGATTCCTAGTTCCAATGCTTCAAAGAGCAAACCAAACTAGAAACACAACTAAGATAATTTTGGTTTAGGCAAATTATCAAACACTTGGTGTGCAAAAACACTCCAAGTGATATTTATATTGAGTAAGTGATTTCAATCAGTCTAGTACAATATTTTATTGTACTTTGGATTCAAAAACAAAGTTTTAACTTCTTACTCAATTAATATCAAGGTTTGATAAAGTGCTTATACAAAAATCACTTATTTTTAAGCCAAAACACATATGCTGAAAGATAGAGAAGACAAAGATTTGATGAGGCAGTTCCCCCGTCGTCCTCGCTTTGGGGTACGTCTGCCCTCAATTCTAAAACTAGAATTGAGATGATTTAATAGATATCACCTGTTGAGTATAACCGTTTATACAAGGATTGCAAAGCAAATATACAATAGAATTCTCAATACGTTGAATGTTGCTTTCACTCCTTGTTCCTTGATTCAAGGTGAATCAAGTCCTTCGATTGTTGTTGATAGACCTTCGATTCCAGCCCCTTTGTTGAATAACCCTCAGTTCTTCAAACCCTCGGCCCGGCTGATCTCAACTACAACAAATCGAACCCAAAATCTTCCCTTCAATATCACTAAATCCGCTACTAGATTGATGAAGACTTCCTCTTCTCAATCACCTTCGCTCAGGTGAAAATTGATGAAGAATTCGTCGAAAAACCCCCAAAAATAAACCAGTCTTGGAGGACAAAACCCTAAAGGTTTTATTCAAGAAAAAACCTGTCAAAATGTTAGTTGATACAAATAACTAAACTTCTATTTATAGTAACAAACCAACCAACCCACTTAACAACTTTTCAAACAGAGTGGGGAATACTTAAAAACTGAATTTGCGCACGAACGGTCGACCATATCAGGTATATGCGTCGACTCATGGCCTGCAGTTTTGGACAGACTGAAAAGCACAACAGTATGCGTCGACCATAGGTCGGCGTGCGCTGACCCGTGGTTCATGCGCTGACCCCTACGGTCGTCTCAAGCTTTTTGTGCGCTGACCCGTGGGAAATGCACTATGTTATGCGCTGACCCGTGGGAAATGCACTATGTTATGCACTGACCCTGTGGTCGACTCAAACCCTGCAAATTTGCAAAAATTCATATTTTTGTGGTTTTCATGCATTTTGTCATGACCACATTTTATCCACATATGTTGTATGAAATGTAACAGTTTAGATGAGCATAGAAAAGGATATGATAGGTGATATGTTGCATTTGTTTTGTAGAGGTGGAATCGACAATGCCGATTCATTCATGGTGGTCATTTGTCATCATCGAAACCTATGATCGTATGTTGTATGACAGTTTTCCCTTACAAAAATAACTTTAATTCAGAATATGAAAGAGGAAATTATTTGAATTTTTTTGGTGAAACTCTCATTTTTTTTGGATCAATATTAAAATTAATATGAATTAATGAAAATAAAGCAATTAAAATGAAATTCAAATAATCAGAAAAAACGTAGACCACTTGATCTCCCTCATTAGTTGAGGTGGCAGATCAAGTGGTCACCAGCGCGCGTTCCATGGGAGACTTGAGTGAACGTGGCAAATGCATGGTAATTAAAAGCAACGCACGAGATTAAAACAATTTAAAAGGGATCAATGGCTCTGAGCCGTGCTAACACATCACTATCAAAAAAATGAAAAAGGAGGACATGATCTGAAAGAAAAAATGGCGTATAGCATGAATCTGACCTCAATTTTAGCTAACTCCTCACATATAGAAAGATATGAGGAGTTGAATTTTGAGGTGTGTCAACTGAGTTGCTTCGATTTGACCTCTAAGCAACTCAATCTTCTTGCCTACATTGGTAGGACTTCAGACAACCAAAGAATCAAGAAAATTGAGCAAGATTGAGAGAGAATCGAAGAGATGAAAATTTCTGGAAATTACCTTCAATGCAGGTCTGGATTCAACTGTTCTTGCCTTTGGCTCGTGCTTGATCTTACTCAGAATGCTTGCAAAAGTAGAATGAAATGCACAAAAGGTCTTGGATCCCTGGAGTTTTGAATATCAAAACAGTGAGATTCAAACTCAATTTCAAGATGAAATTCTAAGGATTATCCTCTCAAATGGAAGGGTTAGGGGTCTAGGATCAAAACTGGCGCGAATGTGTGTTGAATTCTGAGCATATGAAGCTCTATTTATAGTTGGATCATGTGATATTTGCACCTTCCAAATGACTTTCCAAAATTGGCAATGGATGATGCATGGGTGCATGGGCGTGTACATGCCCATGAGATCATTGCTTTAGGTCCACAAATGAGTGTGAGAGAGTCTGAAATCAACTGGGATTGCAAGGCAAGTGTACATGGAAACTTGAAGTTTGATCTTTTCCAAATGATGATGCAATGTTCAAGCCATGCGCAGTGTATCATGATGAATTTTGTGGGGGAAGTTTGGAAATTTCAACATGTTAAAAAAATTTCTAAGTGTCAAGCCATATATCTCAATATTCCACCTTGCTTAACTTTTTATGTGTGCTTCAAATGAGAAAAGTGTATTAAAAAAATTGTATCTCTTTCAAAGACCTTCAAAAGGGTCACAAATTTCATGTCATTTGGATTTGAAATGATAGAGTTATGCATTTTTGAAGTTTGGAAAAATCATTTGTTCAATGGTATAGGTCAAAAGTGACCTATAATGTAGCCTCATATCACATGCTCATAAACGTTGAATTAGCTCTCACTCCAAACATGAAAATTGAAGTATACATCTTGAATTTGATTGTGCAACTTGGAAATCTTTCATCTCATAAAAATTGAGCAAGTTATGGCCTTGGGAAGTTGACTTTCAAATTAGGGTTTAGACAAAATGACCTATAATGTTTCAACATAGAAAATGATTTTCCAAGCAAAACTAGCTCTAGGTCTCAACATGAACGTTGTTTGGAATGTCATGTATAGTAACTTTACTCTTTGAATCATTTTCATATGGTGAAAATTGTAAGAGATAGGGTCTAGGGAGACCCAGTTTTGATCAAATGAATTCATCTGGCCAACCACCATCAACAAACATGCTAATCTTAAATTTTCTTGACTTTCTAGGCTCATGGTAGACCATATATGCATAATATGATGAATTTTGAAGTGTCCCTTGAGAAATTTGAACAATTGGTGAGATAGCTTGTTGGAGAAGTTACTCAAGATACCTAGTCAAACTAGGGTTTCCAAGGCAAATCACCTTCAAACTCTTGAAGAAAACTTAATCAAAATAACATGTAGAGATCATTGGGACTTATATATGATGCTTGTGACCATCCTTTTATCAATCCATGGTTGTGTTCTTTGTACATGAGGGTCTCAAACCCTAGATGTGAACTTGATAGATCAATGGGATCATGCTCTACCTACAAAAGAGTTAGGCAAATACAAAGACATACTTTTGGTATTTTGGTTAGTAGAATGATAATATACAAGTATGATACAATCATATAGTTCTTGGTGATCTTTCCCAAAATAACCCCAATAAAAAGGGGTAAGGAGGATGCCAAGGTATGATCACAATGCTAATGCTTATGATGAATTGCATGAGGGATCTTAGGGTCAAAATCGGGGTCTTACACACACCACCAACATTGAAACTCCGGTCACCTTCTCAGGCGAGACTCACCGGACTGGTTCAGTCATCACCATCACATAAATGAAAAAGGAGGACATGATCTGAAAGAAAAAATGGCGTAGACACGAATCTGACCTCAATTTTAACTAACTCCAAATATATAGAAAGATGTGAGGAGTTGAATTTTGAGGTGTGTCAACTAAGTTGCTTCGATTTGACCTCAAAGCAGCCCAATCTTCTTGCCTACATTGGTAGGACTTCAGACAACCAAAGATCTAAGAGAATTGATGAGAATTGAGTGAGAATAGAAGAGAAGAAAATGTCTGGAAAATACCTTCAATGTTGTGCAGAACTGGATCTTGCTTGCTTCAAACTTTGCTTGATCACCTTCAAGAAGCTTGTAGAAGTGGCTTGGCAATGGAACAAAGCTTTGGATCCTAGAGTTTTTGAATCTCCAAACAGTGAGATTCAAACTCAATTTTTAGATTGAAAATTCTCAGGTTTTCCTTTGAATTATGACGATTTGAAAAGAGGGGGCAAAACTGGCGCGCAAGGGATCCTTCAAATGAGCTAAGAGTGCATGTATTTATAGCATGAGAGAGTGATATTTGCACATTTGCATTTACTTCCAAATTTGGCAATGTCATACACAAGCTTGCATGGGCGTGTACAGGCCCATGAAGCAATCTATTTTGGTCCAAATTTAACTGTTATGAAGTCTCAAAGAAGCTTGAATAGCAAGGCAATGTGAAATGGTGTTTTGAACATTTGATCCTTCCACTTGATGTAGAACTGTTAAGACCATGTTCATCCCTAGCAAACCTTATCCAAAATGCATGAAATATGACTCTTTGGAAAGCTTAGATCAAGGGGAACAACTTTGATGTTGGACACTCTTTAATTTGGAACTTGGATCATTGTGAATTTTGAGATGGAAGTTTTGAAATTTCAACATGTTAAAAAAAATTCTAAGTGTCAAGTCATATACCTCAATGTTCCACCTTACTTAACTTTTCATGTGAGCTCTATATGAGAACAGTGTCTTTATAAACGTTGTATCTATTTCAAAGACCTTCAAAATGGTCACCAATTTCATGTCTTTTGGATTTAGGATGATAGATTTATGCATTTTTGAAGTTGAGGAAAATCTTTTGTTCAATGGTATATGGCAAAAATGACATATAATGTATCCTCATATCACATACTCATAAAAGTTGAATTAGCTCTCACTCCAAACGTAAAAGTTTAAGTACACATCTTGAATTTAATTGTGCAACTTGAAAAATCTTTCATATCATAAAAATTGAGCAAGTTATGGCCTTGGGAAGTTGACTTTCAAATTAGGGTTTAGACAAAATGACCTATAATGTTTCAACATAGAAAATGATTTTCCAAGCAAAACTATATCTAGGTCTCAACATGAAAGTTGTTTGGAATGTCATTTAGAGTAACTTTTATCTTGGAATCATTTTCATATGGTGAAAATTATAGGAGATAGGGTCTAGGGAGACCCAGTTTTGATCAGATGAATTCATCTGGCCAACCACCATCAACCAACTTGCTAACTTCCAATTCTCTTGACCTTTTAGGCTCATGGTAGATCATATATGCATAAGATGATGAAATTTGAAGTGTACCTTGGGAAATTTGATCAATTGGTGAGGAAGCTTGTTGAAGAAGTTAATTAAGATACCCAGACAAACTAGGGTTTCCAAGGAAAACTACCTCCAAACTCTTGAAGAATACTTGATCAAAGTAACATATGAAGATCATGGGGACTCATATATGATGCTTTGAGACATTGTGGATCCATCCTTGGTTGTGCTTTTAGCCATGAGGGTCTTAAACCCTAGATATGAGCTTGCTAAATCAATGGGGATCATGCCCTACCTACAAAAGAGTTAGGCAAATACAAAGATATACTTTTGGTATTTTGGTTAGTAAAATGATAATATACAAGTATGATACAATCATAAGATACGGACGCGACATCGTCGCCGTTACGAATTTGTTAAATGCGCAGAAGACCACCAGAAGAAGAGGACTGCAGTTGAAGCATAGCAAATGGAAAGAAGAAGAGCCACCACGTCGGAATCTAGGTACGGTGAATCGTCTTCTGCATATTTCAATTCGATTTACAATCGGTGTTCTTCTCGTTCCCTCCCCATACGCTGTTAAACACGAGCGTCGAACTCGGATTCCGAATGGATTCGATGGCGGACAAAGACGACGGTAGGCGGTAAACGAAGGCTCAGCCACGACAGGCCTTCTCCAAGGCATTCCCGGCGAAGCCGACGATTGAAGACGCGACTCACCTACTCCAAGATGTTGCAAACGAAGGTGAGGGTGCTACGGCGAGTGGAATGTGAACCTGGTGTTTTAGGTTTGGATTTGGGAACGGACTTTCTCATTATAGCGTTAAATTCATGACCATCAAGCTATGAATAAACTTGACGTCAACAAAACCAGAGTCGCTACCGTGCTTTTATTGTTTCCAAAGGAAAGGGGAAAAGTACGAACAAAACCCAAAGAGAAGAAGTTTTCAAATTAAAACTAATAAAATGCCAAAGATTATATAGGTAAGGGGGTTGGTTACACAGAGGAAGGTGTTAGCACCCAAAGTGTCCTAGGTACTCCTAGGGAGCCCTTTTTATGTGTGTATGTGTTTTTGGTATAAAATATGTTTGCAATAAATAGAGTGTGGGGATGAGAAAAAATTCATTAATTATATTTTTGTGTTTGACAAGACCTTCGGACTTGTGCCTACGTACCAACATAAAAATGAGGGATCAAAACCTTGTAGTTCGTGGTATCAATTTCAAAATGAGTGAATTGCTTTTAACAAAATTTTAAGTTTAAAAGAGGCACAAAAGGCCTAGAAGAGTTTGAATGAGTGTTAGTTCTTTTTGTCTTTTGAAATTTTAAGTCTAATATGGTTAGATTCATTTACAAGTTTGATTTAAGAAAAGAGTTTAAAAATGCAATGACATAAGGCCAAGGTTTCTAATTTGCAAAAAAAAAGTCTAAGTTTAGAAATCACAAGCAAAGAAGATTTTGAAAAGAGGGAGAGATTTGAAATTTAAGAAGTGGGATGAGATGAAGTGACTAATCCTAAGCAAAAATTTAAAAGTTAAGGGTTGAAAAGTTCTGACCAATGAGATGCAATTCAATAGACAAGAATGTCATATAGAACCCCATTTTTCCTTTGGACTTTAAATCAAGCAATATCAATACAGAAATAGAAAGATGAAGAGCAAGGCATCAAATAAAGATAGCCATATCCAAGCTAGCAACTTCACAATCTTCTTCATAATCTTCCCCATGTATCAGATGACGTACTCCTTAAATGGCTTAGAATAAGGCATTAGACACAGGTTCAAAGTGACATTTGCATCAAGACGATGTAGCAGATAAACTGGAGTGGATCCCAATACTTGCATCATATGAGAGTTCAAATAACAAGAACTTGGTTTCAAAAATGTTGGCATTGGCCAAGTCCTTTTGCATAGGGAATGTTGTCTAATTCAAAGTCCAAAGCTCTAATCAAATCCAACAGTCCACACAAACATTTTTTAGGGGTTTTTGTTGTTTATTAAGTATTTTAAGGTCCTAAGACCACAAGCACAAATAAAATATACAAACAAATATATACAATCATAATATATGGCTCAAGTGAGCAAAGCGAAAATGACATTAAAATAAACAAGTTAAATGATATGTATAATGGCAAATGATAAATGGCTTGAAATTAAAAGCAATAAGAGTAAAGTTAGTCAAATGTTAGTTGATTAGATGTTAGTATTGTTTTGCTTTTCAATTGTTTAAGTCATTCTTTGGAAAACACTCAACCCTTTATTCACAAGCATGGATCCTTGAACCAAGAAATCTTCCAAAGGAAGTAAAAAAGGCCAAGTTTCCATACAATACCATGAAAGGGGGGAGACTTACAATCCCACTTACTAGAATGATATGCCTTTGGGTCAAAATTTAACGCTGTGTTAAGCAATCGTAATTGGACTTATGTAGAACTCACAACTATCTGAGGTCGGGCAATAGAAATTTTGGTGTTAATGCATGTTAGAGATATGGTATAGTGAACCATACTCCTAAAACATACCACACACAAAAAGAAAATGATCAAAGGGTGGACCTAATCTCATCCATACTTCTATTGGTTCATCTAACATGAAGTTTTTGATGAACCAATTAGCCTTAGAATATTGAGATGTCATTGGTCAATGAAAGGGATGGGATATAATGGGATTGAAAATGAAAGGGGGGGGGGGGGGGGGGGGGGAATGAATGAGACAAACACAAATTGGTCATGGGAGGAATTTTATCAAATTAAAATCATTTCTTTCATTTTGGAAGATGAGATGTACATTTCATCAATCCCCTAAATCCAATGATTTTAATCAAACAAAAGTCAAATCAACCTTGACCAAGGCCCAAACACATAGTCAAACCTCACAAGTCAATAAAAATGGCTAAACATAATTTCTACATAATTAAACAATTAAAAATCAAATAAAAATGGATTAAATTAAATTATGTTTGATCAAAAACCTAAAACCTCTTCAAAACACCAAATAAATGGCCAAGAAATTTTTCATAGGTCAAACAAGGTCAAAGGACCTTGTAGAAAAAATTTCATTATTTTTTAAAAGTCATAAGTATTTTTAAATAATTAAAAATATGCACAAAAACAATTAAATCATGAAAAATATCAATATTGCTCCAAAAAATAATTTTAATTCAGAAAATGAAAGAGGAAAATATTTGAAATTTTTTGGTGAAAGTCCCATATTTTTTGGATCAATAATGAAATTAATATGAATTAATAAAAATAAAGCAATTAAAAGAAATTTCAGAAAATCAAAAATAACGTGAACCATCTGATCTCCCTCATTAATTGAGGTGACAGATCAGATGGGTCAGAGCGCGCGTTCCACATATGCCTAATTCAAATGAGATGCACGCGTGATAATTAGAAGCAGCGCCCAAGATTAAAACAATTTAAATGGATCCTATGGTTGAGATGCTTTTAACACATCGCCGGAGCCAGAGCTCTGGTCTTCTTCTCCGGTGGACCTCACCGGACTGGTCCACCTTTAACCATCACCAAAATGAAAAAGCAAAACATGGATTCAAAGAAAAACAGCTCAGGAGCTCGAATTTGGCCTTAATTTTGTCTAATTCCAAGTATATGAAAAGATACATGGAATTGAATTTTGAGGATCATGAATTGAGTTTCTTAGATTTGACCTCAAAGCAACTCAATCTTGTTGCCTACATTGGTAGGACTTCAGACCACCAAAACTCAACAAGAATAGTGGAGAATTGAGAGAGAATCGAAGAGAAGAAGTTTCTGAAAAATCACCTTCAAGTTGATCTAATTTCACTTGATCTTGATCTGGATTTGATTGTTTTCTCCTCCTCTTGCTTGCAGAAACCAAATGAGATGAAAAGGTAAGTGAATTTCTAGAGTTTGAACTTCCAAACAGAAGATGAAGTTCAAGCTCGATTTCAAAATAAACCTTCAGAAATTCTATGGCAGTGAGGGTTTGAAATGGTCTAGCAAAGCTTGGAAAAGGTGTTGATGATGAATCTGAAGCCTTAAGCTTGTTTGAATAGGCAATGGACTTGATATTTGCACCACTTGAAAATTGGACAAAATTAGAAACCTCATTGCATGGGTGCAATGTGCAATGATTTGGGCCTTTAGGATGATGCAATCCACTCCCAATTCGTGTACAATGTATGCTGAAATTATCATGTGGAAGCATGCAAAAGGAAATGATCATGTGAAGTTCAATCTTGCCAAAACACTTCCCATAATGAAGCCATGTGCAAGTCCCTCAAATTTAGTCCAAATGAGGTGATATTGGATGTTTTGGAAAGGTGAGATCAAGGGGAACAACTTTCATGTTGAACACTTTTTGATTTAAAGCTTGGAGCATGATGAATTTTGAGGTGGAAGTTTGGGAAATCAAACATATTTGAAAGTTCTCTAAGTCCCAAGTCAAATGTTCACTTCTTCCACCTTGAATAACTTTTTCTATGGACATCAAATGAGAAAAGTTCCCCCATCAAATTTGTATCTCTTTAAAACCTCCTCAATTTGGTAACAAATTTGACCTCATTTGAATTTGGCATGAAGGAGTTATGCATTTTAGAAGTTGAGGAAAATCACTTGTTCAATGGTAATGGCCCAAAATGACCTATAATTTTTCCTCTTGGCATATGCATTTTCAAGTTGAATTTTCACTTCCTACAAACATAAAGGTTTAAGTAGACATTTTTAAATTGATCATGGAATTTTAATGGCTTTCATATCATAAAAAATGAGCAAGTTATGGCCTTGGGAAGTTGACCTTGAAACTAGGGTTTAGACAAAATGACCTATAATCTTTCACTATAAAAAATGACTTTCCAAGCAAACCTAGCTCTATAAATCAACATGAAAGTTGTTTGGAATGTAATTTAGAGTAACGTTTCTCTTGGAATAATTTTCATATGACAAAAATTGTATGAGATAGGGTCTAGGGAACCCTAGTTTTGGCAAGTTGACTTTCTTTGGTCAACCACATTGAACCAACTTGCAAACTTGAAGTTCTATTGATCTTTGGGACTCATGGAGGATCATATATGCATAAAATGGTGTAATGTGAAGTATACCTTAAAATATTTTATCAATTGTTGAAGAAACTTGTTGAAGAAGTCACACAAGATACCCAGATGAATTAGGGTTTCTAAGGTAAACCAACTCCAAACTCTTGATGATTTCTTGATCAAAATAACATGTGAAGAACATGGGGATCCATATATGATACTTAGAGCCATAGAAAATCATTCCTTGATTAAGCTCCTTGCATTGAGGGTCTCAAACCCTGGATATGAGCTTGATAAAGCATAGGTGAGCATGTACACTACCTACAAAAGCAACAAACTATACATTTACATATTTTTTGGTATTTTTGTTAGTGAATAAAGAAAAAACAAAGTATGATACAATCAAAAGTTCTTGGTGATGTCTCCTAATACAAACCCAATGAATGAGGGGTAAGGAGGATGCCAATGTGTGATCCCAAAACCAATGCATATGATGAGATAGCATGAGGGATCTTATGGTCAAAATTGGGGTCTTACACTCACCCAAATGTTTTCTAACGTGCATCTTCCTAGATGGATCGTTCGGATGTGGTTTGGGCATGAAGCCCAAACAATCGTATTTCACTCCACACACTCCCTTCATGGCCCATTACACCCCTGGTCCACCGTGGCAGTGTTTGGGCCCAAGGCCACAGGCCCCACGTTTTTGAGGATTTCGATCCTTTTCCTTTTTTTTGGGCCTGCACCTTTTTTGTTTCAGTCTAATTCCTGCTTTTCTTTGTTTTACATTATCAATTAATATATTAATTAAGGTCTAGATTTAGATTATAGTAGGAAGTTATATGGATACTTAGGATTAATTAGGGGTGAAGCTAATCAGGTTAGTGTGTTTAGAATTAAGATAAGTTTGCTAATTAGAATTAGAATATTCATTTTAGAATAAATAACAATTTAGTTCTTAGTTAGATTTTTAGAATTTAATGAAGTTTTTAAATATCAATTAGGTTATGTTTAGATGTGACTATTTGGAATAATTAGGTTTTCACATAGTTAGGATTATTTGGTCTCAATTAATATTGATTGTTAGTCTCTATCTTTCCATTTAACCAATTTGTATATACTGACCATTTTTCCCTTAGGGCTTAGAATCTTGATTTCTAAGGTATGTTCCCTTAGCTTAGGGCTTTTAATTAGGAATTCCTGATTTTAATACATGCTCTCCTAGTTTAGGACTTTAAATAGGATTTTTCTAAGGTTAGTTGATTAGTTCAATAGGATGTTATTATATTTTATAAATTATTATTTTAATCCCACTGATTAACGTTGACCAAAGGACACTTTGGTCACCAAATCCTTTAAAATCGTGTTGTAAACCCCAAGCCTAATTCAAGTGACCAAGAGACCCTTGGTCACTTGATATGGCAAGTTCATTGTGTTCAAGCTATTGTGGATATGATGTATCTCTGAAGATCAAAACCTCAAGGTTCAAATGCAAGATCAAGACTTCAAGTCAACATCATTCAAGCATAGCTAGCAAAGTGGACTACATTATCAAGCACAACAAATGTATCAACACTTGGTAAATACGATTCGAATTGTACGAAATAAGCCTTAAGTAATAGGGAATGATGAGACAGAGTCTCTCCTATCCTCGTCTAAAGAGACTTTGTGTATGGGGCGTATGCCCTAAATATTCAAATTGTTCTCCCTTATTTATAGACTTTAGTACGATACAAATTGATTAAACTACCAAGTCTTCTTCACACAAATCAACATCAACACAAGGATCAACAATGAAGATTCTTCACCAACAACTTGTCAATTAAGAGAAGTATCATGCAAAAAGAGCCTTAAGTAATAGGGAATGACGAGATGGAGTCTCTCTTATCCTCGTCTAGAGCGACTTTGCATATGGGGCGTAGGCCTCAAATATTCAAAACATTCGCCTTTAGACTTTAGTGTAATTCCTATAAATTGATTGTCAAGTCTCTTATCAATTCATTCTCCATTCTAATTCAATCATTTAATAACAATCTTTTACCTCCTTAATCACCTTGTTTTCAGCCCTAGTTGGTTGAACTACAAAAGCTCTGATTTCCTTATTACACCATGAGGATACGTAAGCAGGAGAATTCAGATTCTTCGTAAGTTATCTTATTTATCAATCTACTCTATTTATCGATCAATCTTTCAATACCCCAATAGTGGAACATTTTTTGCTATTAGCAACTTGTGGTTGTATACCCTCTTCTAATCCCATCCTTTTCCTTGTAAGGTGTTAAATCTTGGCACCATTCTTTTCCTTGTGAGTTGTTAAACCTCAACTCTTCGGTTTAGATCTTTTCCTTGGGAGTCATGGACTCTGGCATCTGACTTTCTTTGCCTTGTAAGGTGTTAAACCTTGGCCATTCGATTTTGATCTTCTCCTTAAGAGTCATAGACTATGGCATCTAAATTTCTTTGCCATGCGAGGTGTTAAACCTTGGCTATTAGATTTAGTCTTCACCTTGAAAGTCATGGACTCTGGCATATATGTCTCTTCTACCTTGTGAGGTGTTAAACCTTGATTATTCAATTCAATTCTCATCCCTGAGAGTCATAGACTCTGGAACTTGATTCTCTTCTCCTTGTAAGGTGTTAAACCTTGGCAATTCAATTCCCTGACATCATCAGTTATAAACTCTGGTAGTCATACCTCACCTTGAAGGTCATGAACGTTGGAACTCTTTTTCATCCTTGAATGGTATTGAACCCTGACAAATCAATCTATCATATTCCTCTTGCCTCATTAATCATCTTACTTTTAGCCGTAGTAGGTTGAACTACGATTGCTCTGATTTTATCATTGCACGATGAGAATACGTAGGCACGAGGGTTTGAATCCTCCGCGAGCACACTTATTTATTATTCTTTCTTCCGCCTTAGGGCACCACTCATATCTTTCATGATCCATTATCTACCCTCGATCATAAGTCGATCACCTAGTGACGCATTGTTTCTGTGAAACCGAAATACAGATTTCTTTGGGACTCCATATATACCCTTTTAGGATGATATAGTGATAGTTTGAATTTGTACCTAGAGTTGTTTGGATTTTCCCCAGACATTTAATTCTCTCTTTTTCGGTTCAACCATACAGTGATACAGCACTGTAGGCCCTCACTTGTGGTTCGTGTCACCTTCCCTCTTTGGTACAAATTCCATTTCTCTTATGGATGATGTATATCTGTCCTTTGGTTTCAATCATACTTTTCAGTCACTCGTTACCAAATACTTCAATTCTTTCCTTAGGACATTCCTCCATTCATCTCCATGATGCATTCATATTCTACCTTCACTTCATGTGATATACCCTATCCTTTGAGTCAAATACAATATACCTTTGAGCTCCATCTTGCATCTCTTTGTGAACCAAGAGTCGATTTGTTTGTCTTATAAGTCCTCTCGTTGCTTAAACGAACATATCCTTACTTACTTTGCAACCACATTCAGGAAACCCTTCCTTTTTTAATTGTTCCAATATAGTGTTGTAGGCCCTCACTTGTTGGTTCATACCTATTTACTTTTGGGTTCACGTTTTCCCCTCTTGTTGGAGTTCAAATCATAATCCTTTGGTTCAGACCATATTGTTATCACAACTCTTTTCATCTCCCACCTCTAGTTCTTTGAACTACGGAGCTATGAATTTCTCATTGCACTATGAGGATATGTAGGCATGAGGGCTCTAATCCTCACCGAGCACTTTATCTATTTCTCTTCCTTTCCCTTCATTCTTTTGCGAGTAATCTTTAGATAACACCTATTCGAGCAAGAGAAATCAAAACGGTTCCCATGGAATACCATGGATGTTAGGGGTTTTAATACCTTCCCCTTGCATAACCGACTTCCTTACCCAACATATCTCTTTCCCACGGGTTTTATCGATGTTTTACCTTCCCTTTGGGGATAAATAAAGTTCGATGGAGACTCTATTGTATGTTCGAGCGTGCGATATGTTCGGGTATATTTCTGCTAGCTTCAGTCACCACCATTTTGTGCACTATTTTATTTATGTTCTTATTAGCTACCTCTACTGCTCCATTCATCTTCGGGCGGTAAGGAGAGGAATTGTGATGTTGAATCTTGAAACCCTTGCACAAATTTGTCATCATCTTGTTGAGATTGGACCCATTATATGTTATGATCTTCTCGAGGATCCCATAACAACAAATGATATTATGCTTGATAAAATGAGTAAGCACTTGTTTAGTTACGTTGGTGTAGGAGGAAGCTACTAGGATGAAGCAATGTCCATTTGAAGCCGTAGGCTCAATACGTCCGATCATACTGATACCCCACATTGCAAAAGGCCATGGAGGCATCATAACATTTAAAGGCACATGAGGAACATGCACTTTATCAGCATAGATTTGGAATTTATGACATGATCTGGCGTGAAGATGGCAGTTAGTCTCCATAGTCATTCAATAATAGCATTCTCTCAAAATCCTTTTCGCCATGGTATGACCACTGCAGTGTGTTCCAAACACACCCTCATGGATTTCTTCAATGATTTTGTCTACTTCATGGTTATCCATGCATCTGAGCAGAACATAGTCATAATTCCTCTTATACAGCACATCACCACTTAAGAAAAACCGAGCAGACAGTTACCTTAATGCTTTCTTGTCAGGGAAGTTGTATCCTCCGGGTATTCTTCTTTCTCCAGGTATCTCTTGATATCATAGAACCATGGCTTATCATCCTGAACTTAGTCATTATTATAACAAAAGGTTGGCTCATCTAATCTCATAATGTTGATGTAAGGGGATTCATTTTCCCATTTGACTTTGAACATTGATTCTAGAGTGGCTAGCGCGTCTGCTAAATGATTCTCTCCCCTTGGGATGTGGTTGCATGTGATCTCTTCAAAGTATGGAATAATTTCATCACATGTTCTTCGTATGGAATTAAATTGGGATGACGAGTCTCCCAATCTCCATTAATTTGGCTAACGACCAAAGCAGAATCCTGATATACCTTAAGATGCTTGATTCTTAAGTCAATGGCAACTTCAATCCCATAAATGCATGCTTCATATTCGGCCATGTTATTGGTGCAATCAAAACAGATTCTTGCAGTGAAAGGAATGTGAAAACCCGTGGGAGAAGTAATGACAACTCCCACACAGTTTCCTAAAGCATTTGAAGCACCGTCGAACACGAGCATCCATCGCGATCCTGGTTCTGGGCCTTCATCTAGGTATGGTCGGTTGTAATAATCATTGAGAAACAAAACATCTTCATCAGGAAAATCGAATTTCATTGGCTGGTAATCCTCCACAGGCTGATGAGCTAAGTAATCAGTAATTATACTACTCTTGATGGCCTTCTGAGTTGTATACTGGATATCATGTTATGTTAAAATCATTTTCCAACGGGCAACCCTCCCTGTGAGAGTAGGCTTCTCAAAGATATATTTGATTGGGTCCATCTTCAAAATCAAAAGAGTAGTGTGGGTCCACATGTACTATCTTAGCCAGCGAGCAGCCCACGCTAGAGCACAACAAGTTTCCTCAAGCAGTGAATAATTGGTTTCACAGCCGGTAAACTTTTTGCTCAGGTAGTATATTGCATGCTCTTTTTGGCCAGACTCGTCATGTGTGCCTAATACACACGCCATCGACTCGTCGAGGACAGTGAGATACATGATTAAGGGTCTACCCTCTGCTGGAGGCATAAGGACAAGAAGTTCTTGAAAGTACTCTTTTATTTTTTTTCGAATGCCTTTTGACAATTATCATTCCACACCACAGCCTGATATTTTCTTAACAATTTAAACATTGGTTCACATGTAGCTGTAAGGTTGGAGATAAACCTAGCAATGTAATTCAATCTCCCTAAAGAAACCACACACTTCTTTTTCAGATCTTGGCTCAGGCATCTCTTGAATCGCTTTTATCTTTGTAGGGTCGACCTCGATTCCTCTTTCACTGATCAAAAAGCCAAGTAATTTACCAAACCTTACTCCAAAAATACATTTGTTGGGATTTAGCCTTAGCCTGAACTTCCTCAATCTTTCAAACAACTTTCGCAGGTTGATTAAGTGTTCTTCCTCTTTGTGGGATTTTTCAATCATATCGTCTACGTAACACTCAATTTCTTTATGAATCATGTCAAGGAATAGGGTTAACATTGCATGCTAGTAAGTTGCCTCTGCGTTCTTCAGACCAAAAGGCATAACTTTATAACAAAAGGTTCCTCCAGGTGTAATAAATATGGTCTTCTCCATGTCTTCAGGAGCCATTTTAATCTGGTTATAACCAGAGAAACCGTCCGTGAAAGAAAATACTAAGAACTGCACAGTGTTGTCGACCAATACATCAATGTGAGGGAGCGGAAAAAATCATCCTTAAGACTTGCTTTGCTTAGATCACAATAATCAACACACATTCGTACTTTGCCATCCTTCTTAGGTACTAGAACGGTGTTAGCTACCCACGGAGGATAAGAAGTAACTGCTAGGAAGCCAACATCAAATTGCTTTTGCACTTCATCTTTGATCTTTTTAGACATATCAGGACGCGTTCTTCGAAGCTTCTACTTAACTTATGGACATGCTTCCTTCAAAGGAAGTCTATCTAACATAATATTGGCGTCCAACCCTCACATGTCTTGATAGGACCAAGCGAATATCTCGGTAAATTCTCGCAGCATGTCGATCAACCTGGTCTTCACACTTTCTTCCAAAGAAGAACCTATTCTGACCTCTTTTATGTCGTCCTCATTTCCAAGATTCACAACCTTAATGTCTTCTTGGTGCGACTGGATGACCTTTTCCTCTTGCCTCAATAATCTCGTCAACTCTTCAGGGAGTTCATAGTCTTCGTCCCCTTCTTCTTCGGCTTGGTAGAACGGATTGTCAAAGCCATAATGAGCGATAGCAAAATCGTTATTAATGGGGTCGGAGGAGGACGAGGATATGCATTAATGATGTTTTTATGCTTTTTAGGAAGTGTGTGGTGAAAGGAAAATATTTCCCGTTTTAAAAGAAAAGGTAAAAGTAAAATAGAAAAACAAGGATCAAAAGTTTTGAATGCAAAAACGTCCTTTATTTTATGAAACAAATTGCAAATGACACATGGTGTACCTACATGATTCACCACACCTTAGACGGAGTGTGGGAATTATTGCATGATAAAAAAACAAAAGAAAAATACTCTTGATTAATTGTGACTTGGGTGATATCCTTTACGGTCCAATTGCGGAGTTCTTCACCTGGGACACTTGGCCGGATCCAGTTGTCGATATCATAATCATTATCATCATGATCATCACCAACAACATTGGCATGGTCATCATTGATAAATCTAGCACTTGTAAATCTCACCGGAGTGAGAATTTTTGGAGCTTGGGAGCTTCGGGAGCTATGTCTTGCTGGGAAATGCTGAAACAGAGGCCCAATTTTTCAAATTTCAAAGAAAGATCTAACACACGACCCCAACCTTTGGGGTGACCACTCTCGACCCCGGCTCTGGCGTCTTTCAATGAAGACATGGAAACTACAGGCCTTTTATCCTCAGAACGAGGGGTTTTGATCATCTGGACTATTTTGAATGCCTGAAACGGAGTTTTATGTACTTCCCCATCAACTTATACATATCAGAAGGATGTCAGATGACTCACCATGTACTCTTCTTCTCCATACTCAATAACAATCTTACCACCACTTGGGAATTTCATTTCCTGATGTAATGTAGATGTTATAGTACCTTCCCCATGAATCCACGGGCATCCTAGCAAACAACAGTATGCAGGCTGTATGTCCATGAAGAAAAATGTCATATCGAAAACTTGGGGTCCAATTTTGATAGGTAGGTTTACTTCACCAAAAACAACTCTTTGAGACCCATCAAAGGCCCGAACAATCAAGTCGCTGGGGTGCAATTCAACTCAAGAATAATCAATCTTCATTAGGGAAAACTTAGGCAAGACATTCAAGGATGATTTGGTGTATACCAACACACGGGATAATGTAGTTCCTTTGTATTCCATAGAAAGGTGCAAGGCTTTGTTATGATTGCGTCCTTCTGGAGGAAGATCAAAGTCTGTAAAACCCAAACCACTATCAGCTAAAATACTGGCCACAACCCCTTCTAGTTGGTTGACAGTGATATTTTGTGGAACAAAAGCATAACTCAATAATTTCATCAAGGCATTCTTGTGAGCTTCAGAACACAACAACAAGGGCAAGATTGAAATTTTAGACGACATCTGGTTCAGATGATCTATCACTTTATAATCACTTTTCCTAATCAATCTCAATAACTCTTCAACTTCTTGGAATGAGGAAGTCCCAAGTACTACATTCAGAGCATTAACTTGTGCGGACCCTGAATTGTCACTCACCACTTGCTTACCCTTGGCCCCTGCCAAGGCGTCATCATTATCTTAGACATTTTGTGGAGAATACACCCTACTACTTCAGGTAATTCTTCCTATACCGACAGTTGTCAACATTCAAACTTGCATCTTCACTTGGTTTGTCTTCAGATCACCTCCCTTCTTGCTTAACTCCATGGTGATAGACATCTGACCCATAATGCCAAGGTACAACATTCTCGTGGGAGCAAGGGATAGGACCAGGCAATGTGATTATCAAGGGCGTAGGCCTAACATGTACCTGAATACTTGCAAGAGTATATGGAATGGAAATTATTGCCACCTCTTTCTCTACAACTTTCTCGCCCTTCAAGATCTTATCACATTGTAGAATACCTTCATTGATCAAACTCTGAATCTCAATCTTCAGACTAACACATCCCTCGGGTTGATTCTGGCATTCACAACAATCTGGGGAACACCCAGGAAAAACACCATTTTGGATAAGGTAACTCTTGACACATGGCAGAGGAGTAGACAATAGATTTATATCCATGATTAAATTCAAACACTTTCCCTCTTCCATCATATTAACGATATGTCCTCCGTGAGCTGGCATCGGATTTTGAATAACATTTGGCCCATTGTTCAGGGTGAACTGAATGGCCTTGGAATCAAACAATTCTTGCACTTTGTATTTAAGGGCTCAACAATTCTCCACATCATGGCCTATACCACCAGAATGAAATTTGCAATGAGCATTAGGATTATAACCTGCGGGGAGCCTCTCAGGAGGAGGTTACATGCCCATCAAATTAACCAACTTCAATTGTAATAAATGTCAGAGT
The DNA here is from genome assembly GCF_024323335.1 of Lathyrus oleraceus. Taxonomy (NCBI): domain Eukaryota; kingdom Viridiplantae; phylum Streptophyta; class Magnoliopsida; order Fabales; family Fabaceae; genus Lathyrus; species Lathyrus oleraceus. The sequence goes on along the minus strand of NC_066583.1, from coordinate 562,311,228 downwards.
ACTTGAGAATAAGTCATAAGGAGCGGATCAAACACTTTCTCAAACCTAGGTTGTCTTGGCTTATTGTAATTACGACGAGAAGCAATTTGTTGTTGTTGCTGCTGTTGGTACTATGGTTATTGTTGCTGAGGAGTTATGGTGACTAGAATGGCCACGACATTCACCTGTTGTTGTTGACATAGATGGTGATGTTGATGTTGATAATGCTATTGATGTTGATAGTGTTGTGGATGTTGTGGTTGTTGATAGTGTTATGGATGTTGTGGTTGGTATTGTTGTCTACCTTTGCCTCTCTGAATATAAGCAGCGCTTGATTAACCCTCCTTCTTCTTAGGGTAACCACTGAACGACTTCTTACTAACTCCACCTGCAGAATTCCCAATAGTGGTTGATTGTATTTTACCCATCTTGAGACCGACTTCAATTCTCTCTCTAGCCATTACTAATTCGGAAAAACCAGTAGAAGTACTACCCACCATTATGTCATAATAAGGACCTTGCAAGGTACCCATGAACATGTCAACCAGTTCTCTCTCCATCAATGGAGGTTGAACCCTAGCAGCTAGTTCATGCCATTTCTGAGTGTATTCCTTGAATGTCTCATTCGGTCCCTGAGTTAGACTTTGTAATTGGGTCCTATTTGGCACCATGTCAATGTTGTATTGGTAGTGTTTCACGAACGCTTCCACCAAATCCCTCCAGTTTCTGATGTACGTCCTTTCCATATGCATATACCATTCCAAAGATGTCCCAGCTGTGCTATCCTGGAAGAAATGCATTAACAACCTCTCATCTTTAGAATAAGCAAACATCTTGCGATAATAAGCTCTGACAAGTGTCTTTGGGCAAGTTGTACCAGTATATTTGTTGAAGACAGGAACTTTGAACTTAGGTGGAAGCCTTACCCCTGGCACCAATCCCAGGTCAGTAACGTCCATTCCTAAAACACCTTGTCCTTCTACAATCTTCAACCTTTCTTCCAACATACGGTATTTCCTATCATCAGCATGAACACTTATGTCACTGTTATGCATTGAATACATATCTTCGTTACGATCCATTTCCAAATCTTGCAATTTAGGGTTTCCCTTTACCTTGGGATGTCCCTACATGTCCCTAATAATGAGATGTGATGCCCCATGATTGTACATTGGTGGTGGAGGTGGTGGAAAATTTCCATGCAGACCCTGGTTATGAGCATGACAACCATTGGCGTGTTGATCATTAAAGTTAAGCCCAGCAAAATTCATAGCAATATTGGGACGAGGTTGCCCCCACAGAAACATCTTCAAATATCAAATCAGGTCGCTCATTCTCAACACGAGGTCTCTCCATAAGAGCCCTCAATTCTTCCTGATTATGAGTCACATTGGTAATGGCCTCTATGAACTGTACCATCCTAGTATCCATTAGGTTCCCCATCTCTTCAATGTTAGCCTGAATTTGATCCATCTGACGTTTTTGGTTGTTTCCTGTGGCATAATAGTGAATGACTGGATTTGCAATCTCTACTAAGAAGAGAAGAGTCAATAAGAGAAGTCTGACCAGAAAACCTGTTATGAGTGCAGTATGAGTGCACGAATGAATGCAATGCATGTAATGACATGTTTATGTATTTCCAGGGTCTTAAAATTTTGATTCAAGTTATATAAGCAAAAATAAATAGAAGATAGATAATGAACACTTGGATAGACTGAACATCTGCTTCATTAACAAACCAGAGAACCCAAATAGTTCTTATAAAAGGAATAAGTAGATAATCAAAGAAAGAGTGCAAACCAAAAGATCCCATCAACAATCCTAATGGTGACTAATACATGGGAACAAAGAAGGCAAATCAATCTTTCCAATCCACATAGGTCAGAGGTCATCCACTCTTGAGATACTTCAGACTCCAAGCTTTGGACTCTTCAAACATCTTCTTCGTTTCTTTATGACTGTGTTTCTGGGCAAGGTTTTGGATAACCACATCTTTCTGAGAAATCATACCATCCAAGTACCTACATTGATCAATCAAATTCTCACATTCTTTGCATTCTGGGAGTTGGATTTTTAAGGGAGCGTCATCTTTCTCTCTCAACTGAGCTTTAAGGCTTCCAATCTCCCCCACAACTTTTTCCAAATTAATGTGGCTCCCTTTAAGCTGAATTTCCACCCCTATCCTCAGAGTATTTTCCTCTTCGAATTGAGCATTCCCGTCCTGCAGCTGCTTCTCTAGTCTTTTAATCTTGTTTTTATACCTCTTCTCCATCTTGGCTTTGGTGACTTTTAGTGACTCACTTTCGATGTTTTTGCTTGATTTCTTCTTCAATCTCTTCAAGAGTCCTCTTTGTTCTTCAATAACTGTAGAAGTATCCCCTCTAACTCTGTTAATTTTATTCTTCTTCCTGACTCTTCCATCCACAGCTAGACCATATTCTCCAAGCAATTCATCCCTTTCTCTAAGCTTATGAGCCAAATCCATCTTTTCTTGCCTAAAGCTGAAAACTTGCATGCTCAAATCTTCCTTTTCCTGCTTCAACTTCTTATTCAAAAGCAAAGTCTGATTGAAGTATTCTCTCGGCATAAAATCGGGGTGATCTGGCTCTTGAGGATACAATGGCTTCTCCATTGGAAAAGGAAGCAAGAAAATTCAAACTCTCTCTTTGATCTAGTCTGCATAAGGAGGATAAGCAACACAATCTTTCTTGCTAAATAATTCTTTTCCCTTGCATGAAATGTGGCTTCAAGCCTTATCAGCCTTCTTCATCATCTCAACATCATTGATCATATTGTAGAACAAAGATTCTTGTATTCTTTCATCCTATGGAGGTCCTTTTAAAGCATAGCCGAATTGTCTTTGAGACAATACAGGATTGTAGTTTATACCTCCCCTAATGCCCATGAGTGGCACATTAGGAAATTCTCCGCAACTCACAATCACCTCAGGCCTTTCCATTCTATCCAACCTCAATCTATACCATACCAGGTCATTAAAAGTAAGTCTCATCAATCTCTTAGACCATTTCGAAGTTTCCTTGTTATCTGCAAACGCTCATTTGCAAGGGAGATGACTTCAGAACCAATGATACAAAAGAGGAGCACAACACCATACTAAACCACCTTTTTTCTTGTGATCTTTGGAATGAATGGAATGGTACATATCTCCCATAAGTGTTGGTACAGGGTTCCCCAACATGAAGATAAGAATGGCGTTCATATCGACAAAATCAACCACGTTGGGAAACAAAACAATGCCATAGATACTGCATGCCAAAACAGTATTGAAAACCTTCCAATCTTCTTCTTTAGTCAAAGCATCCAGAGTGGTCAAAAGGAAGCTTAGATGAAACCCAGGGAGTCCTCCTTTTGTCTTGAGATTAGCATCCACCACGGATTTGCCCAAATAAAGGGCAACAACAATATGTTCAGAACCAGATACCTCCATAGACGCATGGAAAGGAACTTGAAGTTTGATGGGAATTCCCATAATACATGAATACTCTTCGAAAGTTGGCGCCAACTAATAATCTGGGAAGGTAAAGCACCGTAAAGGAGGATCGTGGAACTGTAGTAGAGTGTGAACTGCACTGTGTTGATACTTGCTGAGGGGAGCTTTGAGGTAATCTACAATCTTCCCATAATACCTTTTGAAAATTTCCAAATTGTCAAGAGGGGATCTTTCAACCATCTCGAGAAAGGAATCCATGTTGACTTCAGGAAACTTGTAAGAAACATGTCCACCTCTACCAATATCCATCTTTAGAAATGACTTAAATAACGAGAATCAAGAATTAGAAACACCTGGAAATACAAAGACATGTGTGTTCAGAGAATGAATATAATAATGCTCATGAATGCAAGTGCAATTTCCATATCAATAGATAGTTGTTGTGCTTGATGGATGACTGAATGTCTCAAGTTCAAAAATTTGAAGTAATTTTGAGAAAACCGGGTATGATGAAGGCTTGTTTGGTGACACCCACCTCAACTCATAGGTATGTTCTAACCTGAACACAACGGGCTTCGAAATGGCAACTAGAATCTATGGCTTTCATACTAACACCATGTCTAATGCATAAGGCATTCAAGACAATAGTATTCTTATCAAAACCTCATTTGGGTGTGGTATGCCATACAAACTCTTACGTGACATGTGCCACGAGAGTTAATATGACTATCCACTCTAACCTATGTGTCACTTGCCTGGGTAGTAGGCCTTTTACCTCATAGTAACATCCCACCCAACTTGCAAACAGGAAATCCGACAACCAGCACCACAACAGTATTCAAAGTATGGAGAGTAATAAAATGCAATGAATGTAATGAGCAAGTGCAAAAAACAAAGAAATAAACACCCAATGAAAAGAAAACAAACAAGAGCTAGGACTGACCTACTAGGGAATCCTCAGCTGTCCTATCTCGAAGAAACACGCACAAGGAACAAAGTTGCCACCAATGTTATTTATCCCATAAGAGTGAAAGAAAACACTGAGTAAACCTAAATAAGGACGAATCTGATGATCTCGCAACCAAAAAATGGATAAGGTAGTCGATTATGCAAAGGGAAGGTATTAGCACCCCTCACGCCTGTAATACTCTACAGGATCCACTCTTGTTATTCTAATCAAAAAGGTGTGTTTATTATAAGACTTACTAACTAAAAAAAAGGATTGCATGCAAACATTGAATTGTAAATAAAAGAAAGATTTTTATTATTGCGCTCGCTTAGGTTTTGCAACCCAATGCTTGCGTATCAAAAGAACAAGAGCATCGTAGTACTTCTCAAATTTTTTGATTTGTTGGTGCTTTTTATGGGTAACCACCCTTATTGAAAATTTTCATAAGAAAAGCCAAGAGGAAAAATAAATTTTGATTGGTTGAGTGTTTTGTTGAGAGAATACACTAAATGATCCTCCCAAGGCAGGAGGTATCTAGGCACTTTTCTCTTATTATTGAAAGAGTTTAAGTAGTATTAGAATTTTTTATTTATTAAGAAATGGTTTTTTTAAAGATTATTTCAAAAAGAAGTGGAAAATCTAAGGGAATTCTCAAGGTAAAAAACCCTAAAGTTGGCATGCAAGAATGGTCCTAAAATTAGGATAAAAAGGAAACATTTACCAAGATTATCATGCAAAGATTGACCTAGGGTTAAGGGTCAAGGGGGGTCTATCTAATGTTGTCATGCTTGGTTATCAAACCTAAGGTCTACTTTAGATCAAACTTAGACAAGAATGAACCAAAGAAAGTCTTATGGGGAACATGTTGTCCCCACAAGGGAAAGAGATAAAGTAAGACAAATCCATATCAGGTCATGGTGAAAATAGAAATAAATTCACAGAGCAAGCCATATCAAGTCATGGTAGAAGAAAAGTAATAGCAGTCCATATTAAATCATGGAAGAATAGATGGAAGAAATAAAGTCAAAGTAATCCACATCAAGTCATGGAAGAAAGATAAAAGAATATAAAGGCAAAGCAATCCATATCAAGTCATGGGAGAATAGATGAAAGATAGCAGAGTAACCCATATCAAGTCATGGTAAAAGGATACAAGAATATAAAGGAAAATCAATAAGTCAAGATGAGCAACAACATCACATAAGTCCAAGAAAACTTCAAGCAAAAGATAATCAAACAAAGAAAGCATGCACATGACATTAAGGAATGTGATACTTATGCAAAAATTTAACTCAAGATGAGTTCTAAGAGTAACAACAAAAAGTCATCCAAACTTCATACACAAAACAAAGTCAAGTAACTTGATAAACAAGTAAAGATGTCATCCTAGAAAAGGAATCATTTATCAACCAGATGAACAAAGATTAAAATAGGGATGCTCATAGGTCATGGGAAAATGTCAAGGTCCTCTTCAAATAATTAAATGCAACTTCTAAACTTCATAAGGTATCAATAAACCAAAAAAAACTCAAGTTTCATGTAAAACTAGTAAGTCAAAAGGTAGACATCATCCAAGCGAGGAATCCTTTGTCAAACTAAAGTAAAAAAGCAATGTGAAATGAAATTGAGACAAAATGAAATGAAATAAGTGTATCATTAAAGTACACAAGGATGGATCCCAAACTCCTAAGAGTTTCACCACCCACCAAATTCAAAACTAGGTTAAGACAAGAAGGAATGTAGCTCTTGATTTGTCATCATGATGAATGGTAATGGAGTACCACTCAAAGAATCATAAGAGAAACACATAAGGTTGCCAAGACCAAGTAAAACCTAAGTGTAGACAAGAGAATTAAAATCATTAAACTCATAGTATTTAAAGTAGAATGCACAAGACAAAATCCAATTGGGGCCTCCTAGAGCAAGTAAGAAGCAACCAAGATAAGTAAGCAAAGTAAAATCAAATGGAGATGCTCAATATAGTTCGCATGGGTGGATTTAAGTCTCCTAGATGATTATGATGAAGTCAAGGGAGAAAAGGAAAGAGATCCCCAATGGTTACACAAGTGAAATCCAAAACAAATAACTAAATGCAAAAATGTAACACAAGGAAACAAGCATGCCTTTCACAATTCAAGAAAAAAAAGTTAGAAGCATAGATAAATTATGAAAAATTATTCATAGAAATATGAGTTCAAAATCACAAGATATCCTAGAGATATTCTCAAAACCATGTGTAAAACATGTTCAAATAATTAGATCACCTAGACTAGCACAAACAAGTAACCATTACAAAGATACCTTCAAAAATAGGTTCAAAATTGACCCAAAATCAACAACCAAAGAAAGAATGAAAGCTTAAAATACCTATATACGTATGTCTACAAGTATGTAAAACATCGGGTCAAAACTCAAAAAGGGAAGATTAAAATCAAACCCTAACAAAGTAAGCTAGCATAAAAGTATACATGTAATCAAAAAAGATGAAATAAATATTAAAATAAATTGAAAAAAGAAAATAAATAAAATGAAAAATTAAATAACACTTCAAATGTCCTTCATGAATTTAATCAATATTTTTGGCCTAAAATAAATATTTTAAATAGAATTAAATAAAAGTGGTATAAAAATAAATGAGAAAGAAAAAGGGGGTGCATTAGTAAGCCCAGGAATGAACTGATCAATAGGTAAAATATGCTTATGGGCTCAAAACGAGGGGTGTGAACAGTGAAGCATTCAGGCCCAACGACCAACCAAACCCAAGGCCAAGTTTTTTGGCAGCGTGACATTAAAATAAATAAATAAGTTATACAAAAATCATGTGGACCTGGTCATCAACCGATCACAATACTTAGGTCCCAACCAATTAGAAATAGCCAGCAAATCATCCCCTACCTCAAGTCATGCATACACAAACCCTAAACCCGATTCTGAAAGCATCACTTCCAATCCAAATATCTTATTCTACAATGCACGAAAATGAATGAAATAAAAAGACAAAACATAGATCTCATGGAGTACTTCAATGACATCTTAAACCAAATTCAAAAATAAGGTCTAGTTTAAGAGAAATGTGGCATAAAAGTTGGAGAAAACACATTATAATCAAAATTTCAGCAAGCTTATAAATCACATATTCGAGTATACATATGAGAATAATGCATTGAACCCACTCCAAACCACACTCTTAATCACTCATGGTATGTACATGTTTCAAAATGGATGTGATACAAAGAGTGGATAACCTACCTAGTGGAGAAAATTCCACTTCTTCTTGATCCCAAATGAGTTGCAGAAGCAAAGCCAAAGAAGCTTGGTTCTTCTCTTCAAGCAAGAATGGTGTTGAACGAGTAGCAAGGTTCCCAATCCAGAAATGAAATAAGCAAAAAAGTTTGTGAGGTGTTGCAGCTCTCAAGTTTCTTCACTCTCCAGAATGGTCTCTTCTCCTTAGCTAGGTTAAAGTTAGCTTATATATACCTCTGCAGATGAAATGTCATGCCTTGTCTCTTGTATCTATCCGTTGGAGGGCAAACTGGTCCAAATATGTAGAAGAGTCTTTGGTATGCAGAGTTGTGTTTGACTTTGTGAAGAATGTGAATGTTATGTCATATTTGAGTGCTGAAATGCAGTGGGAAAGGGATATGTCTTATGGCTTGGGAAGGAGTGTGTATGAAGCAAGCTTGGTCAAAAAAGATATTTCCTTCATTTGGCAAATATGATACATGACATCCATGCATGGGATAGCATGATGCTTGGACAAAAGGAGTAAAAAATGAGGTGTACTTGAGTGGGAAATGGTCTTGCTACAAAGGAGTGTAATCATCTTTCAAGGATTTGACCAAAGAGGTGATGTAGGAAGGCTTGCAACATGGTGACATTGAACCAATACAACTTCATGCTCTCTTGGCCAAAAGGAATGAATTAGAGCTTTTTGAAAAGAGGGAAATGAGAGGAACAAGTTTCATGTTGAGGTCGAATCCTAATGGGATCTGGAACCTTGTGGAAAATGGACATGAAGTATGTGGTTTGGAATGAATAAAAACATAGAAAAATCTCACTAAGTACATAGGCCACTCAATCAATCCAATATCACGACTTGTGAGGGTGATATCTTGAGCTATGGTGATCCAAATGACTTGCTCTTAGAAGCAATGGAAAAGGGAGATCTAATACTATAACTTTCATGTTGGAAACCAATTGAGATGAAGCCCTTAAGGTCTTCAAAAATTTCCACGAACAATGCTTGGTAATCCTGACTTGGGATACTTAGAAAAATTCTAAGTCTTGGGACAAATGGATGAATTTGAAACACCTTACTTTCCACGACCATATCTTGGGCTATGATGATCCAAATGACTTAATCTTAGTACCTCCTTGAAGCTTGGATGGAGGAGAACAAAATCCGTGTTAAGGACAACTTGGTTTGGAGTTTTATCATATAGAAAAAAGGACATGAAAGTAGTTGTCCACTAATACTAAACTTGCCATAAATAGTAAGTTTCAAAACCCTAGTTTCCAATTTAAGCAACTTTCTACAATTCTTGATTTTTGATGAATCTCTTGACTTTTCTTGATCAAATTTCACACATACCAATTTTGACTTGAGGAACACAACATTGACCAAAAAGATTAAAAGTTGACGTTTTAACCTGCCTAGTTGACTTTTCCCCAATTGAATAAAATCAATAATCATCTGAACAATTAAACTTCTTATGAATGTAATTAATGGACAATCTTTTACTCATAGACACTTAGGGACACATAGAATACCATGGAATCATATCTTGCTTAAAAAGACAGAAATAAAATTATTTTATCATAAACCCTAATTTGAGTCAAGAATGACAAGATAGGAGTGCACATCTTCAAAACCTTGATCCTCCTAGGGAAGGTGGAAAAACTTTGGAACAATGAGGTCTTCTATGATAATATGATGAAGATGATTCAAACGTGGCCCATGAATATGCCACATACTAATATAGTCAACACTTCTTTCTCAGGGATCCAAAGATATGAGAGTGTGATCCAATTCCATTTTCTTGCAATTCTCATTCAAATGATGAAGTAATGGACCATTTGAGATGTCCTAGGGAATGAGGAAACCCTTGTGGCTTGAATGATCAAGAGATTCAGGGTACCCCATATTCCTTGCATTGATTGTCACTGCTCTTCCTTCTAAAGCTTGAAGGAAACCCCAAAAGGGATGTCTTGATCTCAAAACCATAGAACCAATGATATGCATGAATCGATATGATTATAAAATATAAGCCAACTATAGTAAAAAGAAGAGGGTAAATTTTGGGGTACAATAGTGGTGGCCATGAATTTTCCTTCTTGTTGCTCCGCCAATTGTTTAACAATATGTTTGAATTACATTTCAAGGTCTTTAATTGAAGCATATGTATTCTTCTGGTTTTCCATGGACACCTGCATAAATTGACTCAAAGTGTCTTCCTACTTTAACGTTCTATCCGGTTGAGGAGGATTCTGAGGCTGTTGATGGAAATTCTGGTATTGATTTGGCATCTTCGACGGTCCCATATCTTGCTTCCACTCTTGGCTATAATTGGTAGTGTTCCCACGTGGATATCCTTGATTGCTTTGGTATGGTGCTGGTATTTATTGTTGATTTCCCATATAATTCAGTTTTTCATTAATCGGTGGGCAAAAATCAGTTGAATGATCACCTATGCAAAGTTCACAAAAAGCTACTTGTTGCGGTTTAATCGATGTTCCATGCATCTCTTTAAGTTGTTGTGGAAGTTTGGACAGTTGCTTGGTTAATTCTTCCACTATTTGAGTGAGAAGCTTGTTTTGTGCCAAAATTGCGTCATTTGCACCTAACTCCAAAATTCTAGGTTTTCTTTGTGTCGTACCTCTATTATATTGGACTTGATGATCATTGAGAGCCATACAGTTAATGATAGAGAATGCATCCTCTACACTTTTGGACAACAAAAGACCACCAGCAATTGCATCATGTAAAAGCTTCGGTTGCGGCTGAAGTCCATTACGAAAGATGTAAATTTTTATGAGCTCATCGAAGTCATGATTTGGACACTTGTGAAACATGGATTTGTAGCACTCCAATGCTTCACAAAGTGTTTTTGTTGAACTTTGAGTGAATGCAATAATTGTTGTCTTAGCATACATGAATCTATTGTGCCAGAATAATCTGTTCAGGAAGTTTTCTTCCAAGACATTCTAGTTGGTCATGACTTGAGTTGGTTGGTCAAGGTACCAATCCTTTGCTTTACCGATCAAGGAATGTGGTAAAAATCTCATGAAGACCGCTTCTTCTTCAGCTTCAGGTGCACCTGATGTACCGACAAGTCTGTAGAACTTAGTGAGATGAGTGTAGGGATCTTCATGGTCCAGCCCTACAAATGGATTTGCATAAATGATTTGAAGCAGCCCCATTTTCATCTCTGCTTGTCGATTGTTATGAGTGTTGGTGAGACGAGCTAACCGTCTTGGGCTGTTGCGAGAAGGTCCCTCACCATTGTTGATGGTTTATGATCCTTCCTGTTCAACCATTTTTTCTGTTGTTGGTGAGACAGTTTAAGTAGAAGTTTCTTTCTTTTGATTCCTTTTCTTGGCTATCTATTTACGTTTCTTTATTTGTCTCTTATTTCTTCGAGTTGTCCTTTCGATCTCGGGATCAAAAAGCAATGGCTCTTCTAAATTTTTACCTCGCATACACAAAGTTTATAAACCTAGTCAAACGAAAGTTAGCAGAAGGAAGGGTAAAGAATATATAATTATATTAATTATAATAATATATAATATATAATATATATATTAATATATCTATATATATTATATATATATATATATATATTATATATATATATTATAATATATATAATATTATATTAACAAAACGCACAAACTTAAAATGATAAAAAATATCGCTATGCTTGTAATTTCTAAACGCCAGTCCGTGGCAACAACGTCATTTTGATGTTCATGTAATCAAAAGTGTGTATTGTTTGTATCGTATCCACAGGGACTAGTGCGATATTACTGTCGTTCGACAATTAATATAATTTAAAGTTGAGGTTTACAAGATACTTGTTTGAGATGATAACATAATGTAAAATAAAACAATATTGAATAAATTAAGTTTCGTTGATAGAAAATCTTGTTGGGATTGGATTTTCTCTATCGTGCGCATATGTAAATTATCAATTACTTTTTGCATAACTTTGTTATTCATTCTTATCTTCACATATCCCTTGCAACAAAGTGTATATCTACACATTTGTTTGGATTTCAACCAATTTGTTTAATCAGTAATTTCTCGATCTATTAAATAAACCGCTCGCATTAAAAGCTGATATTTATTGTGAAAATTGAACCCTAATTCTATGTCTAGCAATTAGCATTTAACCGATTGTTATCTTGAATCAAGATTCGAAAGTATTTCTCAATCAGAATTTGTATCTATAAGTTTAATGGATAAAACAAAGATAACATCAACAATTATGAATAACAAGTTTATATATCAAAACATAATCAATAAATATACATACGATTATAGTGGATTCTATCCAATGCCAACAAGAGAAGGAAATTAGCTAGTCATTCTCATCGTAGTTTGATACAAAATGAAGGAATTAAGATGAATCAACATTAACAATGATTCCCCGACTCTTGATATATATACAACTCGTATCCTCACTTCCCTTATCTTACTTCATATTCAATCAATTACACTAATATCAAGTGATATCTAACCGTCAATAATCAATCATCACCGAATGGATTTGGCCTCTATTTATAGTTTTTCCAAAATGCCACTCCCGCGCTTTATGCAAAAAAGTTGCGTTGCAGCGCACCCAGGTTTCTTAGCCTTGAAGAGTTCTGCAAACCGCCTTTGGAATTTATCCTCCTTAGTGCGCTTTGTGCAAAAGGTTGTATTGCAGCGCTCCTGCACTACAACAACACTTTGCGTATTATAGCACAACGAATCTCTTTTCCTTGTTGCATGCGTGCTTGAAATACAACCCCACTGGAAACTTGATGATCCATGCTTGTTGTAGCGCACTGCAACATGCCTGTAGCGCATTTGCTCGTGTTTTGTCATGTTTGCTCACTACTTTTGCGCTACTGCGCCCTTGTAACATGCCTTTTTTTTTGCTTTGATGCTTAGGCCTGAATTGTGTGATCCTTCCTGCATTAATACACAAGGATATTAAAAAGTAACCATTCTCATTCATAAATCCCTATTCTAGTTAACACTTTAGAAAATATCAAAGAATCATAGCGAGTAAATCTTATAAGTTCCAAAATATTATGCTTTAATACCCTCCCTTTGGCACTTATCATTTACCTTACTCAAGTGAAGGATTTACATGTAACACTATGGATAATCCTAAGAATGAATCTGGCAAGGTGGTAGAAACAGGTTTTTAGGTGGCCACCAACAAGGGTGAAGATAAAATAGTTGCAAAGGTTTTGATGGAAAAGGAAGAAGTGAGCATTGAAAAAGAGAAGAGTAACGATCAGGGTGACTAAGAGGAAAGAGAATGGCCTTGGAACAATTAATTGTTAAAAACTCCCCTTGGAGAAGGACCAAGAAGCAGATCCTAAATGAGCCTAACCCGGAACTACTTGATTACATCAAACCACCATATCCTATAATTAAGAAGAAACCATTAAACAAATATGGGGCATAATTGCTGGCAAAGTTTAAAGAGATGCTGAATTTATGCAGACATTTCTAAATAGTATAAAGCAAAAGTTGGTAAAAGAACATGTGAACATGATCCAGAAAGATGAGATGACACTTCCTCATGCATTTCCACCAAAGATGAAAGATCCCGGAAAGTTCACAATCACTTGTACCATTGGTGGAGTAAAGATCCCACACACTTTATGTGATTTAGGGTCTAGTATCAATTTCATGCCACTTAATAAATTTAAGGAAATGAAACTGGGAGAGATCATACCGAGTAATATGACTCTGACTTTAGCCAATTCATCTGTTACTCATCCGCTTGATATCGTACAAGACGCATTAATTCATGTTGATGGTTTAGTCTTCCCTGCAGATTTTGTGGTAATTGACATGAAGAGAGATTCAGGAGGATCAGTTATTCTCGGACACCCATTCTTGGCAACCGGGAAAGCTTTGATAGATGTGGAAACAGGTGAACTTGTCTTGAAGTTCAATAAGGAAATGATGGTGTTTAATGTGTATGAATGGACACCTTATGTGGATGATCTAGAGACATGTTACCAACTGGAAGAAAAAGATAGTAAGATTGACAAAGGAAGGAAAACACGTGAATTGACCGGCGTGATGGTATACCTTGCGCCTAACATGCCTTATGCATGAACCGTCAAGCTAATGATGGAAAAGAAGCGTTGGATGGGAGGCAACCCATCAATTATAAATATATTTTTTTGGTTTTGTAGAATTTACATTATGTTACTCGAGACATTCAATATGAAGAATTATCCACTCGAGCATGCCTTTCCATTAAAACCTATGGTATCTTTAATAAACAAGTTTGTAGTCGTGTTTCTTTCATATTTACAAATTTAATCATTAGAAAAGAAAATTACAACTTGAAGGCAAAGGATGATAAAAGAATCAAAGGTCTTGAACTCAACCTTCAGATACCTCAACTAGTAAGGTTTGAGAAAAATAAATTCCATTATTCACTATTCTTTCTTATGGAGTGTATCCATGCATTATTGTTTTATCAGGTTTGATCTATTTCTGATTAAATTTGTCTTTATTGATTAACACATACTGAGGCAGTTGTTTATTTATAACTTTGAACCTTTTTAGCTACCATGTAGTAATAGGTATATCCATTGCTAACCACTTTGAACTTAGTCTTTCTTTCGGTGACTTAGCCTTAATTCTTAGCTGTATGACTTGAAAGATATTATCTTTCCATCCTCTCTTTGAAGTTAGGTTGAAATTGTAGTTCTTAAGTGGTATGAAAAAGATTAGGTTTGGGGTTGCTCTTGGAAGTGAGCGAATTCTAAGTTTGGGGTTGGGGTACTAGAGAAGATTTGTCAAAAATTCAAAAAATTGAGAAGATAAGACGTGAAAAAAAAAGAGACTTCTAAAAAAAATTAAACGAATGCATATTAAGGACTGGAATTTAAATATCTATAGTACCATAAAGAAGGAACAAATTAGTATGATAATAGAAGGAGAACTATGCACCTAACTCCAACGGTTTAAACTTACTTTCCCAACAATATCCTACCCGAACATAAGCCAAGATACAACAAAACAATCCCTCAAATGTGTGCGTTTTGATTTCTTCAATAAATTATATTAGAACATGATCGAGCTAACTGTAAACTATTTTTCATGTTGATTGAGAATTTACCTTATCCATTCAATGAGTCAAGGTGAGATGAGAGACAGGTTGAATACTCGTCAAAGTTTGAGGATATTTTTCAAATATTCTGGATGGAAGTTGGAAGCTAGAACGATGTTCAGGTAAAGAAAAAAATTATATTATATGGTGATGTTCAATTATTATTGTGCAACTTGTTTTCTGTTGAAATGTGTTGTTGCAAGCGAGTTACTTGAGGATAAGCAATAATTCAAGTTTGGTGTTGTGATGACACTCCATCAATGCATGAGTTAAAGAGGAGAAAAATGAAGAAGAAAGACCAAAGAATGAGTAAAAAATAGCTAAGTGTGAAGAAATAGGGACTTAGTAAAAAATTAGGTGAAAAAGGGAACAAAAATGTGCAACTATTTGAATAATCATGCGCGGCATCGCACACACAATTAGGATGTATCAACTACATCACACATGCGGTGTAAGTCATGACGCGCACGATGACCCTTTTTTCTAGGTTTTGCTGACGCATTCTGGTCCATTCTGAAGGTTTTTTAAGGGGACTTTATGCACTTTTTTAAGGGTTACAAAATTTGGCACAAGAAGTACGAGTTTTACAACACCATAAGGGATTATTTAGAGCATTTGAAGCCATTGGAGGCCAATCCTTCAAGGGATCTCATATGCAATTCTTCTTAATTGTTTTTGGAATTGTATTTTGAATTATGAGTAGCTAGATCTCTCTAGGTTATGTTGTGTTTGATGAATCTGTTTCGATATTGTTGGGACATATGTGTTGATTTGATATTGTATGAATATTTTGACTTATAATTCTATTCAATTGCTTCTTGTTCTTAATGCTTTTTATTTGAGATACTTTTTTAATCTGATTTTGAGAACATATGGAATACTGACCATTAGTTTATATGTTGGACCTAGAGCAATTGTTGTGCTTACGTTGATTGAATAGCGATAGGAGACCCTGAGTTATGGCAAGTGAATTAACGATCTATTGCATTGTGTAATCCTACTTATGTTGGTGAACTAGGGATAGAAACTATGAGTAGTGATTAGTGAGCTATATCATAATGGATTGGTTATAGCAGTTTTGTTAATTCACTGTGGGATTATAGGGTCAATATCATTCATGTAATGCATCAAACATCAATAATAGAGAAATAAGGGAGTTTATACACAACCTAACCTCTTTCATAATTATCTCCGAGCACTTTGTTTTATTTTCTCATTTGAACTTGAAATCCCCCTATTTACTATTTCCTACGCATTGCACAATTTTGTCTTGTTAAATAGCAGTCCTTATGGATTCGATCTTTTTTATTACTGCGACATTATCAATACACTTGTCGAGAAGTCATAAATTGCATAAGAATTACTTGAATATTTGAACTCCAATGGCTTCGAATGCGCTCAAAAACTCCCTTATAGTGTTGTAGATCGTACTCTCTAGTCTCTAATGCAGAACCCCTAAAAATGTCTAAAGTCTGCCTTTTTATAGCCATCAAATCGTACTAGAACGCGGCAGAAACTTCCTAGAAAAAAAGTATGTCGCATGCACGCAATTGCCTGCATCGCGGGCATGATGCTGCAATGGCTGCTCTTTCACGTGTGCGATGGCGCACAATAGGCTTGCTCGCTTTTGCTCTTTTTTCAGCCAAATTTCTCTAAGTCTCCAATTCTTCATACTTGGTCATTTTTGCTCCGTTCTTTGGCCATTATTCATCAAATTTGATCATCTTTGACTTGTTTTTCTTTGTTTTTTCGATAGAAAATATGCAATGGCATAGTGTCATCATGGCCTACTTTAGAGCATAGTACTAAAATACGATATTTAGCTTTGCATTCTACCCTTACCTTATAACTCTCAGTTTTTTACAAAGGTAATTTCCCTCTCACACCATACACAAATTGCCTCTCTAAAATCAACAAGATAATTAAATTTCATACCCCACTTAAACTTGTATTCAATATTGAGGTTCTTTTTCCTAAACCTTTCAAACTTTGACCCTTTATCATCAACAGATTCATCTGGATCTGAACTGTCCAATTCATCACTATAATATTCATCATTTTCAATTTTCTTTTTGAGCTTACCTGGTAATCCTACAACTGTGTCCCCATGATTTATAGGTACAGTTACATCAACTCCATTAAATCCATCTACAAGAGCAGTAACTCTATCATCCTCAATATCATCAAACCCTTCAATCACCTCATAATCTATTCCTTCCATATTTGTCACCCCATTAAGACACTTATAAACCATTGCTTCCAGTTCTATGTCTTTAACATCATGTTCCACATAAATATCTCCGTCAACTTGAGTTTCACATGCATATGCAGCAAAATCATTTGCATCATCATCCTTCCTTATTTGAAAGAAATCCTCATCTATTTCCATAATCTTCATCCACAACCTATAAGTTCCTTCTTTATAACCCCACCTATTCACCAACTTACGAATTTTAGTCATTGTCCATTTGCCAATGTGTTAACTAGAAATTGTTGTGTCCACACCCCTCTGTATATGATATCATTCTTGTTTACCATTATAAATTCACCCCCATGGTGAAAAATAACATTAAAATGTTGCATGTCCTGTGAAATGGATTCGAAACTCAAACATTTGAAAGGGGTGTCAAAAAAAGAAAGTCAAACATTGGAAGATAGATTGAAATAACTAACCTCATACATTGGAAGCTTCAATGGCGTTTTCGACTGTGCTTTGTCTTCAACCGTCCAGAAATAAGCTTGTCTGCGTATCCAACTGACTAGAAACAAGCTCTTCAACTTTGTCTTCTTCGTAGCAACAAAAGCTACCAGATTTTAGATTTTTAGACTAACACTAACATTTACGATGGATAATTAAATACGGTCAATATCAAAGTTATTAAATTATAAAATAAAATCCATGTCAGATAAACGAGGCATGTCGCGCTGGATTAAAAATAAAATATGGATTGTTTTTCATATCCACGTCAGTTTAATAGTGCACTCAAGATTCATAGAAAAAATCTTATTATAAAGTAGAAATAAAAAAAGATTAGAGAGAATAAACCCATATATTATAGGAGATTCGTATGTTTAACCTTAAAACATAAATTATTAAATAAATATGAAGAAAGTATATGACTAGTTAGTGTTAAAAAATTAATAATGAAATAAATATGAGTAAAGTATGGTGGCTAGTTAGGGGATGTTAGTTTTTATTAATAATTAAAAAATAGATACTCAAATAAATATGAAAAAGTTATATGACTAGTTAGTGGAATGTTAGTTTCTCCTAAATAATTGAAAAATAAATTATTAATTAAATATTGAAAAATATGACTAGTTAGTGGAAGACTACTTTTTAGTAACTAATAATAATGATCAAATAATTAAGTAAAATTACAAAACTCAAAAATATAATATTAATAAAATAAATTTGAACTAATTAATTAGAGAATGTTTTAGTGAATAATAAATAAAATAAATAAATATTTTAACAAAATAAATAAAAATAATAATTCATAAATAAATAATGTCAAGTTTGAACTACAAAAATTTATTAATTACGATATATATATATATATATTATATATAATATATATAATATAATATAGATATATATATATATATATATATTATATCATATTATATATATATAATATTATAATTATATATATATATATATATATATATATATATATAGATATATATATATATATATTATATATTATATATCTATATATATATATATATCAGATATATATTATATATATATCATTATAATATATTATAATATATAATATATATATATTGATATAGCTATATTATCTATATATATATATATATATATTAGATATAATAATATTATATATATATAGATAATATATATATATATATATTATATATATATCTATTAATATATATATATATATATATATATTATATCTATATATAATATATATATCTTATATATTATATATATATATATATATTATAATATATATATATATATATATCTATATATATATATATATATATATATATATATATATATATATATATATATACTATATATTATATATCTATATATATATATATATATATATATATATATATATATATATAAATATATATATATATATATATATATCTATTATATATATATCTAGATATATATATATATCTTATTTTAATACGTATTTCGTCATATGACGTGATTCCGTAACACGTACTCATGCAAAAGTTGAAACAATTATCGTTTACATCGCAATCTAAAAAATAATGGCAATAATTTGCATGTGTTCAATTAAAACATGCATGGTCACATCGAAGAGGACAAGGCATGGAACTTTCTCAATAAATGGCTAGACTACAATAGATAGGCACTTTAAAAGTTTAAACAATGTTATTAGAGTAGTATGTAAGTTTACGGTTGATTATAAATGCATTATGGGGATTTTATAAATAGGCAAACGCAACTTTTACGAAAAATGGGCCCACATCTTAAAGTGAATTATGATAAAATTGAAAACATAATCACGTGTCACCATTTTCACACTAACTTTAATCTAAAGATGAACTCGTACTTATTTGTGTTGATTTTACTATTAGGGTAAATTGCCATTTTTATTTTAGAAGCATATGAGCCGAATGATCTATTTAAAATAAAATATGTTTTAAATTAAATGATTAATTTTATTTTTATATATTTTTTATTTTATTTTTTAATTAATATTATTTTATCATTTGTAATATATGATAAAAATAGTTTAATAAAAATATATATATTTTTAAATGATTAGCTGAATTATTCATTATATTTCTTATAGGATATAGGATGGATGAAGTAATAATTAAGAGCTTTTTTCAAAAAGAATAATAATTAAGTGTCAATTCAACGTACATATTGAGAAGATCATGGAATCTAAAGTATAGACTTTTTAAACTAATACAGTAATAGTTATGAAGCATGTTTATTCTGTGAATCTTTACATCAATACCACACTTTTGAAAACAATTTTTATATTTAAAATATAATATTCAAAGAGTGGGGAATAACTATTTCAAGAATTTTTTTTAATTTATTTTAAATTACAGTCTTTAGATTGAATTTAGTTTAATGATTAATTATTATTTTTATTTAATTAATTATTGAATTAGATTTAATTAAAAAGTTGTGATTTAGAATAAGCTAAAAATATTTACTATTAGAATAAATTGATCTCCATTCTTATTCAAAATATTACATTTTAGTTTTTTTTTTATTTATTCAAATGGATTTGAACACTGAATGCCGATCCAGTATTGGTGTTCTTTGTTTTTCTTTTTTATCATTTATCTATAGTTTTTGAACAAATTTTAGTAAAATTTTCACATAAACACGTTATTTACCATTTTTTCTACAAACTTTTCTGAAGTAAATTGTTGTAAGATAAATTAACAAAACTCGCAGAAAAGTTCGCAGGTAATGTGTTTTTTATATAAAATTTACCAAAATTCACAAGAAATTTTTCAGATAAGCAACAAAATCGGAAAAAAAAATCATAAAAATATCGAATGTGCTAGTGGCGGAACCCTCTTATCTTAATAAAAAGAATTAAAAATATGATATTTTGGACATTAGTTTTCAAAAGCGTGACATTGGTGTAAAAGATTCTTTTTATTACGTTGATATAAAAGCATGATTGATTTTACATTTGCAAATGCTCAACAATTATCTTGAAAACATTAAAGTTGATGGAGGTGATTGACAACATTAAAAGAATCTCGTAGCTTAGATACATTAATAGGATATAAATAGAAATTGTGTCTTTTCAGATTGGTGTGATTTATAATTTGCAATGTTTTCCAGATTTATATCTTTATATGCCTTGTACTCTAATCAAATATACTAAGGCCACTCATGAACTTTTGGCATGATTAAATCATAATATGTGTTTATTCAGGTAAATATTTTCTTTTTTCACTTTTCTATTTATAGTCGTATACGTATTAAGCACTTGTTCTTTTCTTAATAAGTTTACATCACATCCATTTAACTCTATTAGTAAATATTAGTTGATCTCTGTCAACTCAAATTAGAGATCTATCAATAAACTACAACAATAGTCAAATCTTATCATATTATTATTATTATTATCAATTACATTAATAGTCCTTAATTAGCAGCTTATACTCTTTTAACTCAATTAATATATATTAGTTGAATTATTCCACCCTCCTTTAATATGTTTTATTAAAAAAATTATATTTTTATTTAATTCGTTAATTACAAAATCTTTCATAATAATTTTTCTAATATTTCAGATGTTTTTCATATCTCTATTTGTTTGATTGCCCTTCATATGATATACACTCCTTATTATATAATCCACATGTTTAGTTTTTATATGGCCATACTAGCTGAATTTATTTTCAACAATCTTTTATACTAAAGAAACTATTCAAAGACTCCATTATTTCTAACACTTTTAAAATTATCTTATAGAGTCTTACCACAAATCTAACATAACACATTCTTCTATGCTATATTATTTTTATTTTTATATTTTTTTCTTATCATCAAACATTATGATTCTTATAATATAGCTGATCTTACATATGTTTGATTAAATTTGAATGATACTTTTGTGTCACATGAAATCATCAATACTATAAGAATACATTTCTTTTATGGTAAACATTATCGACATTTTTAATTCTGTAATGTTTTGTGACTTTTTTACATTAGTGGCGAATTTTGTTTCCTTAAATGAAAAAAATCCATAGCATTTGCAGCAATTTTTTCCGCTGATACAACCATTTGTTTGTAAAAAAAAATGTGTTACATTTGTGGCGGTTTTTGTTGGAATTTTACCAAAACTTGAAGATTTCTGAATCAATCTTGATGAACAAGAATCAATTCTTCTGATTGATTCCTCCTCTTGTTCTTCACTATTCACTCGAGTGAATCAATCATACATTGGTTGCAAGATGATTTCGATGCATGGAAATTTGAGAAGAAAAGAAAAGATGAATTGGGGAAGAAAAGAGAAATTAGGGTTTTAGAGAAAAGGGAAAGAGGGAGAATATTTTTGCAGAGTTTCTCTCTGCCTTCAAACTAGAGGTTTTTTCAATCTTTTCTCTATGAAACTGCATATTACAATGATATGGTACCTCCATATTTATAGTCTGAGATTGCTTGCACACCAAACAATCTCTAACAAACTAACTAACTTAACTAAAACACAAAAAAATGATAACTTCAACATTCTGTCGAAGACACACTTCTTCGACATTTTGATAGCTATACAAATTTTGCACGCAAAGCATTTCGATAACAACAGACTCGGTCGAAATGGTCTTTTGACACAAAGAATTATATTCTCCACACACCACCTAATTCATTTTGTCTAAGTTATCTACATTCGTAATTGTTCTTAGTCTTTTGAATACTTTGACCTGCACACTTTTCGTGATGATGTCTGCAATCTAATTCTCTGTTCTGTAGTATTCCAAGTCCAGCTTCCCATTTGCTACTTACTCTCGAAGAAAATGGAACCTCAATTCAATGTGTTTGCTTCTTCTGTGTGCTATCAGATTCTTCGCCAGATTGATAACATACATGCAGTCGATCTTCATGGTAATTACTTCATGATTCTTCCATGTAATTTGTTTAACCAAGTTCACCATCCACATTACTTGACATGCACAAAGGGAAACATATATGTACTCTGTTTCACACAAAGATAGTGATACTACTGGTTCTTTTCTTGAGCTTCAAACAACCGGTGCACCACCTAGCATAAACATATAACCAACTATGGATTTTCTATCCCCAACATCATTACACCAACTTGAGTCGGTGTAACCCACTAGCTTGCATTTTTTTCCTTCATCAGATGCAGGTAATAGAATGTTATGGTTGAGAGTTCCTTTGAGAAACCTTAGTATCCTCTTTGTCGCTGCTAGATATGATACCTTTGGCTTTTGCATGAGCCTACTCACCATACCTACAATGTATGATAGATCAGGCCTTGTGTGACAAAGGTATCTTAATGACCCAATAAATCTTTTGTACTGTGTTGGATCATCATCATCTTTATCTGAGTTTTTTGATAGTTGCAGTCTTGGCTCAGCAGGTGTCGAAGTCGCATTGTAGTATTCCATCTAAAATATTTTGAGTATTTCATTTGCATATCTTATTTGATGCATCATTAGGTCTTTACTAATCTTGTAAAATTCAATACCATTGAAGTATGAATGTTTCCCATATCATACATTTCAAACTCCTTGCTAAGATCCCCTTTGAAGTCTTCGATCTCTTTCTTGCAGCTATCTGTTATTAACAAGTCATAGACACAGAGATAAAATATAATAAATTTTCTCTTGCTTCTTCTTGCATATACTTCATACTCAGTTGTGCACTTCACAAATTCCTTCGCCCTTAGGAAACTGTCTATCTTCTTATTCCAAGCTCTTGGAGCTTGTTTGAGTCTATACAGGGCTTTATACAACATGTATATTTTTCTTTCTTGGCCTTGTTTCATGAATCCAACTGGTTGTGTAACATAATATTCTTCATCTAAGGGGTCATTCAAGAATGCACATTTCACATCCATCTGACACATATGTCAGTTGTTCATGTTTTCTAGACTAACAATCAACCTTATTGTTTCGATCCTAGAAATAGGTGCAAAGACTTTGTCGAAGTCAATTCATTCTTTCCGTGGGGATGGGGATAGAGGGAAAAGTTCCCCCGATGACACTTCGGGGATGGGGTCGGGAAAGTACCATCCGCCCCGTGGATTCTCCGCCCCCGACCATATCATATAAATTTTATATATAACATATTATATAATATATGATTATATAATTTTGCATATTTTTTCATTAAAATAATAGTTAATATGTTAGAAAATGAAGAGTTATCAATGGATCATTTTATTTTTTATATTTTATTGTATAATGGATTGTTTCACTACCTAAGTACCAAACCCTATAAAAGTCCATCCATTAGATACAATGTACACACCATCTTATATTATTCTTTTCTCAATTCTCTTTGCGTCCTCCATTTCTCATCTCATTTGTTCTCATCATCATCATCATCACAACATCCACTATCCTTTGTTCATTGTGCTTATGGTAATTACTCTTCGACTGCACTACACTTTAATTAGTAACTTATTTTTCATTCAATTAGTAAATTAGTAGTTATGTTTTTGTAACTGCAAGTGTTTTTGCATTTTTTTTATTATTGATACAAGATGTATATTTTTTAAAAGAAAGATGCAAAATATATCTTTTTTAAAAAAGAAAAAATTAATGAAATACTAGTATCATAGTTTTGATCAAAAAATATAGAAGTTTTTTTAAGACTCGATCTCTGTGGATCTTCGATTCTCCGTGGGGGATCTATGGGGATAGGGACAGGGAATAATATCCCCCTGTGGCAGAAAACGAGGATGGGGATAGGGAAAACATTGGGAGGTGGGGTGGGGAGTGGGGAAACATCCTCTACACATTCTCTGCCCCGTTGACATCCATAGGCACATGTTTATGTGCTATAGGTCCAAATACTTTCGGATGACTTATGTTAGGCTTGACACCGGACCAAGATTCTTCTGGCGTGATTCCTTCTAGATTTTTCGTCAAACATCTATTTAAGATATATGTTATAGTCAATACAACTTGTCCTCATAATTCTTTGAATAAATGCTTGCATTTCAACATACTTCTCACCATATTCATGATGATTTTATTCTTTCTTTTAGCAGTTTCATTTTGTTGTGGAGTGTAGGTGGCACCACCTCATGCACAACCCATTCTTTCTCACATAATGTGTCGAAGTCTTTCATCTTGTGGAGTGTAAGGGGTTTCATTTTGTTGTTCTTGGTGTTCTTGTTATTCTTGTTATTGCTTTTGTTGTTGTGTTAAAAATATTTAATATTATATATTATGATGAAAGTTAACATTATAGTCAGGTAAAATATGTGGCAAAAATGAAAAGTTGGGCTGACCTTTCTGTTGGTGTAAGCCCCAGAGGCCAATACTTTTGGTACTTGTGTCGAATTATTTATTAATAATAAAAGGCTTTTTCTTTATTATGTTTGTTTAATAAAGTCCCTAGAATAGCTAGTCCGTTTAATGTATCAAGTATGACTTAATCATGAGGTCACATTAAACATAAGGACACTATTCTTAAAGTATTCGTAATCGAGCTTTATTGTGAAGTGGGATAACATTAAAGTATTAAGACTATTATGTATATAGATTGATGATCACATCTCATGGATCATGGATAAGGAGTTATCAAGTCTTAAACATATGTATGAATATTAAGAGTAATATTTATACTGGATTGACCCGCTATGAGAATACTATATAGAATGTTATGCAAAGTGTCATAAGTTATTCTCATGGTGATAATGGTGTATACCACCCTTCGACCTGAAACCACTATGGACCCTAGATGTAGAGTCGAGTGCTTTATTGCTGATCAAACGTTCTCCGTAACTGGATGACCATAAAGACAGTTGATGGGTACTCCACGAAGCATGCTAAGGGACATGAGTGACCTAGATGGAATTTGCCCATCCTGCGTAACAGGATAAATAACTATGGGCCCAATATTGAACTGGACAAGGATGACACGGTCTATGCCTTGTGTTCAATATAGACATAAGGGAAAAAGGGTAAATGTGCACGTAAGTATTATCACAGAAGGATTTGTCAGATCACATGACATTTTCGTGTCTTGGGTAGCAGTGATGTGTTGCTAGATATCGCTCACTGTTTATTATGTTAAATACGTGATTTAATATAATTGTCAATGCCGCGAAAACCTACAGGGTCACACACAAAGGACAGATTGATGAGAGATAGAGTAACTAAGGAACACCGAAGGTACGGTGCACTTAAGTGAATTGTAGAACATCGTAAGGTACGGTGTACTTAAGTAGAATACGAAATATGGTAAGGTACTACGTGCTTAAGTGATTTTGGCATATTATAAGATATGGGCCACATACACTTAAGTGGGCTTTTTTTAGCTTGAAGCCCACACAAGTGGTTCTATAAATAGAACCCTTGTGCAGAAGCATTTATTGCGGTTGTATTTTCGTTTTCTCTCTTTCTCTCTCACTCAAAGCCTTCATTCATAGCAGCTAGCACTGAGATTGAAGGAATCCGTTCGTGTGGACTGAGTAGAGGCGTTGTCGTCATTCAACGTTCGTGATCGCTCCGTAGATCTGCATCAAAGGTTTCAATTGTCACAAGAGATAACTATTATATCACTGATCATGCCCATTTGTAAGGATATCTAAAGGAGAAATTTTAAATTCCACTGCGTTTTGGATCGCCCTTCTCCTTCACTTTCATCTCAATTGTTTATTACAACTGTGATTATATGTAGTGCACTTTCTAGTTTATTACCACGACCAATAGACTGTGGTTGTAAATAGCCTACTTACAACCACACGCTATCTCACCACGATTGCTCAACCGTGATTATAGGGTTTTCACAACCATGATTATAGGTGTCTTCCGTAGTAGTTCACTATAAATAAACTCTTTCAAAACTTTGTGTCTAACCAATGTAGGACTTGGGATTTTCCAAATACAACCCCTCACGCTCAACACTCTTTTGAGTTTAGTGCATGAATATAAACGGTGGGTGGTCTGTGGCACGATCGATAAACTCTAATACCATATTAAAGTTTAGTTTTAATACCATTCTCACCCTAGAAGTAAGTTTTGTAGGGATGAGTTAGACCAAACGACACATTCTTAATATGGTATCAAGAGTATCGTTTAAGACATGGTGGGCCACCTGTTATCACGTTTCTCCTATCATGTCGTCCACCATTTATTTATACACTTCAGATATCAAGTCTTAAGTGTAAGCTGATGTGTTAAGAGTCTCACATCGAATAATATATAATTTAAACATATGCTTATAAGTGGGGGCAATCCTCATTTTAAAAATCAATTTTATAAGTTTGAGTTAGATCTAACCATATTTTTTAATTGATACATCTCAATGCTAGGTCTTTCAATAACATATATTTTTTACAAATAGAAAAGTTTATAAAATGAAATAATAAATGATTAATAATATTATAGGAAAAATATTGGTATTTTAAATAACAAAACTTATTAATTGTATGTATAAAAGTATTAAAAAAAACATGTAAAAAAAAGGAATGGAGTAATAAATACATGCTCAATCAAACTTCAAAGTATCAGAATTTTCACTTTTCTATTTTAAAGCATTTGAACAACTAAGTCTATATTAGATGTTCTTCTATTTTTTTATAGAAAAAAGTCTATAGAGGAAAATAAAAAGTCTCAAAATCAAAGATACAAAGAGACTAGCATAATATATAATATATAGAGTTACATTTTTTTGTCCAATCACCAATTAATATTATTTTAAACTTTGAAAAATACAATTAAAAAGAACAATTTTGTTCAAAAAACAACAATCAAAAAGGAACAAGGGAGCCTTTTATTAAAATTCAGAACAAAAATAATAAAATCTGCCATTGAAACTTGATTCATAATTCACAAATTTTATTCCTCTTTATGTGGATCACATTTTGAGTCAAAGAAAAAAACAATATGGACCATACTTCCGACCCTACATTTTCCTTTTTTTGAAGGAACCCTACCTTTCAACAGCCAAACTATTATTTCACTCATTGTACACAACCCTATCTTTTTGTATGATATATAAGAAGCACTAACACCCTTCTAGCACAAGCTACTAATTAATCCTCTTTCATACTAGTGTTTCTACAACAACTTCAACTTAAAGTTTCACTCACAATTTCCACATGGAATTGGATAATTTTGGTATGGATTTTGAGGACTACTTTCCATCCATGATTGGAAGTTTAGGAGCAGAAGGGTTTATTGGAGAACTTTGCAATGGGTTTCGTTTGCTCATGGATGTGAACAAAGGTCTTATAACATTTGAAAGCTTGAAGGTGAATTGTTTCATGCTTGGTTTGGAGGTTAGGGATGATGAACTCTTGTGCATGCTAATGGAAGGTGATTTAGATGGAGATGGTGCTTTGAATCAAATGGAGTTTTGCATTCTCATGTTTAGGTTGAGTCCATGTTTAATGGATGGACCTAAAATGTGCACTAATACTCATCAAGGTGTGGATCCAATGTTAATGTAACTCAACTTTACTATCTAACCTCTCTTTTGGCTAGCTTTATCTCTAGAATTTAATTTTATGTTATGTTGGTATAAATATGAGTTAAATTGGTCATAAAATTTCGGTGTAAAGAATTTATATTGTCAGCACATCACAACTATAATTATAATTTTAAATATAGTTACGATAAAAAACGAACATATTTAAATATTTAATAGTTGTGATCGACTGACAGTGTAAATTTTTTTATATCGATAATATATATCGATTAAATTTTAATATTTTTTACATTGTTAATAAATCATAACCATAGATATTCAACTTCAATCATAAATAATTTTAAAAATAAGCATATTGGTTATGATATATTGATAATGTATAAAATTAGATTCTTCTCTCTATTTCTCTTATTTAGTAACATAACATTTATCCTTGTAGGAGAATTGAGAGAGAGAAAAAAGTTACTTAAAAGAATATTATTGTAACTCTTTAATTAGTCTTTGTAATTCAATGTTCCAAAAATAAATGTCTTTGTAATTTTATCTTTATTTCAAATATAACAATGATTAATCATTGCTTTGTATATGTGGATATAAATCTAGTTTCTAATTATCACATGTACTATTATAATTTATTTAAATTTGGAAACTCATGTGCTATTATAATTTGCCTAATGATGATGACATTGGTGAGTTCTAGCAAGATTATTGGTGAGATGTCAATTAGTGTTTTTGTTTTTGTATGCTCTTACTTGTCTTTTTAGAAAGTACCAAACGAGTTCATCCAAATTAAAGGCAAACATACATGTTATTCAACAAATCTGTACCAGTAAATAGTATAGTATAATTCAACTTTTTCAAAAAAGAAAAGTGTAGTAATATTCAAATATAATAATTAATCAGAAGTGGAGATCGATGCAGAACTATAAAGTATTATTATACCCTAGTGCCTAGCTAATGTTTTTAAAAATAAATTTGAT
The DNA here is from genome assembly GCF_024323335.1 of Lathyrus oleraceus. NCBI lineage: Eukaryota > Viridiplantae > Streptophyta > Magnoliopsida > Fabales > Fabaceae > Lathyrus > Lathyrus oleraceus. The sequence goes on along the minus strand of NC_066583.1, from coordinate 562,282,394 downwards.
TAATTTTGAAGCAAGTGAGTGATTGCATTGCATGCATTTTTAATATTATATATTATCTACTCATAGAATCTTACTTTAAAGATACTTATTTAAATTATATTAGTTTTATATTTAATATTAATTCTTTCTATGGAAGTGCAGTATTAATTGTTAATTATTGCATGTGTTAGATTGGACAAAAAAAACAGAAAAATAGGTTGAACTTGTTTTATCTTTTTATTATTCTTTGAAAAGAAAACTTGAAAAACTCAGAGGGTTAGTTTAAGAAACGATATTAGTATTAGTTTTTTTCCTATCAAATTACATTATTATTTTATTTTTTGTGTGCATGTTTTAGCTAAATGAAAAAGAGAAAATAGGTTGAATACATTTTACGTTTTTCAAACAAAAGAATAACTATTTTTGAAAATCCCAAAGTGTCAGTTTAAGAAACGATTTTCATCAATGTTATGTTGTATTTTAAGGATTGATTTTAACAAATAAATAAAATTAAACATTGTATCAAATAAATTAAATTACTATTATAACTATTTTTTGCATAAAAAATATGAGAAAATATGATATAAATTGATAGTGTAATATAATTTTATACCAATAACCAGTTAACATTGTGTATTCTTCTAAATTAGAGTATAATTTTGAAATTTATTGTATAGTATAATTGAATGATGAATTTCTATTAAGATTGTAAAATTGTCAGGTTTATAACTATTAAACTCAAAAAATATTATAGGATAATAATTTGTAGATAGCCCTTTGTTAATTAATTTGTGGATGGGTGTTATTATAATTTGTGGATAGCCCGTTTTTTAATTAATTTGTGGATGGGTGTTATTCTCATTGATATATATATATATATATATATATATATATATATATATATATATATATATATATATATATATATATATATATATATATATATATATATATATATTATATTATTTTTTAATGATAAATCGGTAGTAGTTAGTTGGTAGTATTATTTTCTGTGTTATAAAAGTACGAGTACATATCTGATATTCGATATGGGTATTCGTACGGAATACGACACTTTTAGAAAAACTAATATATGAATATGTAAGTATCAATTCATACGTATTTTGATTTGTCTCTGCATAAGATAAAGAATTTGGTTGTGTAAGGAGTTTCAATGCAATTGACTGAAGTTTAGAGATTGAAGATCCATAAGTTATCCATCATTCATTTGGTTTCAAGATTCACCAATCATGCAACGAATCAAAGAAATTTTTACCTCATACCCTTACCTTTATCCCTCTACCCCTACATTTTTAAAAATATTCCAATGCTATCGTTTTCACTATCAAATAATTTTATTATTTTATATTTATCATTTCACACCCCTACCAAAGTGTACCGAATAACTTTATCCAAATTTTTCCGATATGTGAATTTTTTTTACCGGATAACTTGCAATTAATTTTTCTTCACCGGATAACTTGTATATCCCACGCATGACAAACCGTTTCCAGTACTTTAGACATCAAATTTATTTACTTTTGGCCACGGTTTTTCCTTGTGGCTTAAACTCATTTTTTTCGGGATAACTCTTAATGCAATTTTTCATCTTAAGTAGCGATTTTCTTTACTTTAGACTATAATTTTTCATTGTTGCTTAAAAGAATAACCACTTAGAATCAGGAAATATATTATATTTGTACAGAAATGCAAAATTGTATGGATACGATTTTGGTTGTTCGTCTCGATGAATTGGATGGTCTCTTTGTAGATATTGATACGAAGATTTTGTAAATGTATTTTCGGGTATTCCTTTAGCATTTCAGCCAAGAGGAACAGTTCCTCGAACTCTAAGAATTTTTGTAAAATACTTTTTTCTTGAATAATACTAAAAAAAATTGGATTCTTTCGTATTCCACCAATTAGTAATGCAAGATTTCAGACGTTTCTTAAATGTAAAAGAGATGCATCATGGAAAAAAGACTATAGGTGTACGACATATAAGAGGAATGCATATTTTTTTGTTGTTGCCATTTTTCATCTTTAATGAACTAAATTTTATTTCATTTTTCAACTAGATATATAATAATGATCTTTCTATCAAGTATAAGTTATATTACAAGTAATAGAGTTTAGCCTATAATATATCAATTTGCATTTTTTTCATATAATATTGAGAAACTATTCACACTTTCTTATTTATAATTTGGAACTTAGTTTGTTTTTCCTTCATGCACTTCCTTATTCAACGTTTGTTCAGTTACTCTTTTTCCCGCAAATGTAACGTAAGCAACAATGAAAAACCGTGGCCTAAAGTAAGGAAAATTATTGCCTAACGGATAACTCATAAGCAAGGCATTCAAAAATATATAAAAAATGAGTATGACAACAAGGAAAAGTCGTGGCCTAAAATAAAATTATATACAGGAAAACTTTATTGCAGGTGATTTGGTGAAGAAAAATTACATATTGGAAAACTTCATTACAAGTTATTTAGTGAAAAAAATTACATATTGGAAAACTTAATTGTAAGTTATCCGATGAAGAAAAATTACATATCGGAACACTTCATTGCAAGTTATTTGGTAAAGACAAATTACATCCAGAAAAATTTAATTGTAAGTTATCTGGTGAAGAAAAAATACATAGCGGAAAACTTGACTGCAAGTTATCCGATGAAAAAAAATCATATACTGGAAAACTTTGGACAAATGAAAAGGATAAAATCATTTTAATAGGGGTGTGAAATTGAAAATATTAAATGATAAAATCATTTGATAAATGAAAATGATAGAATTGGAATATTTTAAAAATTGTAGGGGTAGAGGGATAATGGTAAGGGTATGAGGTAAAATTTTCTGAATCAAATTGGCCAAATTTTACATTAGCACTTGAAAAATCCATTAAAAAAGCCAAAAAAAATACCATTAGAAGAAAAAAATTGAGTTCGCATATCAAATATGTACCTACTGAAGTACTGAGTTAAAAAAATATTTTTTAAAAAAAGTACGGCATCGGTACACATCATACGAGTATCGTACGCGTATCGTACCCGGTACTGGTACTTTGCCTAAAATGGAGTACCCGTGCTTCACAAATTATTTGTTTTTATTCTTTGATAGGGATAGAAATGCATGACCTACAACTAGTTTAACCATTATAGCTTAATTAGTACAAATTAATTAAGCAACCTCACCTTGTGATTTAGTCGAGTAATTCAGTTACTAGTTCTCGTGGCTTATTTAATTTTAGTCAATCATCACTCAAATGTCGTTTTGTTAACTATTGGAGCTAAGTTATTGGATTTTATTTTAAGGGGGATTATTATGAGGTAAGGAGGTTAGTAGAGATGGAAGAACGAGATGTCTCAGTTAAGGAAAATTTGGATTCAATTTAATTCCAATGATTATCAGATCTTTCAACATGTATTAAGAATGATAAAATAGAGAACTCATTGGCACGCATCACTTAGATTTTCATGTTATTCAGGAGGTGTACTTGGACATGGTTTAGTTTCCTTATGCCATTTACTTTAGGGTAACTCTTTTTGTGAATGAAGTTTTACGGTGGTTACAGGTAGTAATAGTGATTTGCTTTCCATTTGTGTACTGCTACTGCGAAAGCTTTGATTAATTTTCCGGTTCTGGTTATCTGGGGATTCGTCTGGAGTTGGAGCCCATTACATGCTTTGTTTTGTGGTTAATGTGGTTAATGCTTTAGGAACAATCTTTGTCAATTCATGTGTGTCCTCTACCAATGATGTAAACTCTAGCTCTATGGCTCAGTGACATACTAGGTTAGGACATGCTAACACTAATGTCATGAGAAGTATTTTTCAATTGTATAATATTTAATTCAATAATAAAAAATTCAATGAGTTATGTGATTCATGTTGCCTTGGTAAATATCATATATTACATGCCCCATTGTCCAATACGAAATATCATAATTTGTTTGATCTTATCTATACTGATTTATGGGGACCTGCAGCAAGTTCATCCCACAATGGTTACAATTACTACATTGCCTTTGTGGATGCATATTCAATTTAAACTTGGATTTATTTCTTGAATAACAAAAATGACGCTCTTTCAACATTCAATATCTTTTAACAATATGTTACTACTCAATCTCTTTCAGCATTCAATCTCTTTTAGACCTCTTACCAAGTTGCTTAATGAACAAGGCATTATACACAGACTCACTTGCTCACACCCATCACACCAAAATGGAAAAATGGAGAGGAAGCATAAGCACATTATGGAAATAGAGCTCCCCTTACTTTCTCATGCAACTATGCATATTACATATTTGGATCACAACTTTACCACTACAGTATATCTAATCAATAGGTTGCCTACTAATGCCCTACTAGGGTTTTCATCTCCTTTAGAAGTAGTGCATAACATGCAACATGATTATTCCTTACTTAGAGTGTTTGGATGCGCATGTTACCCATACACGAGTCCTTAAAACAAACACAAGCTTGAGTTCAGAAGCTCCAAGTTTGTTTACTTGGGAGTCTCTCCCACACACAAAAGGTTTAAGTGTCTGAATTCTGAAGGAAGAGTCTTCATCTTGAAATATGTTGTGTTTCATGAGGTAGAATTTACCTTCAAACTTGGCTTCACCATCACAAACATTACATATCCTTCATCCTTAGGGCATAAACAAAGTATGGAGTTGTACCTACCTGTTCCAATTGATAGAAAGAATGATGGTTCTATAAGATATTCAAAGTAACAATCAACAACTAATGATACTAATCATCAAGATCAATCAGGTTCATACACAAACCTCCTTACTCAAGATTCACTACCACAACTTGAACATCATGACCTTAATAGGTCCTGCTCTCCTGAGACATTGTCAACTATGTCACAATCTCAACATACTTCCTTGTCAGTACCTGCAGACATTGTAGTCACTTCTCAAGTACCTAACCAGGTGGCAACATCCATATCAAATTCTCAGTTTGATGCCTCATCTCTAAATGAAGTTCTAACTCATACAGTTGAGGCTAGGCTTGCTTCCTTTCATAGCACATCAAGTCAAGATATTATTCCTCTTGTGACTAATTCTTATCTTATGATTCCAAGAGGTAAACATGAAACTTGAAGCCTAATATCTATCTGGTTCACTAAGAACCTTTCACCCTCAGTCAAGTAATGGCCAATCCTGAATTGTTACAAGCCATACAATCTGAGTATGCTTCACTAATTAAGAATGAAACCAAGGTTCTAACTACCTTACCACCTCATAGGAATGCATTGGCTGCAGATGGGTATTTAAACTCAAGGAAAATCCATATGGCATTGTAGTCCTTCATCCTTAGGGCATAAACAAAGTATGGAGTTGTACCTACCTGTTCCAATTGGTAGAAAGAATGATGGTTCTATAAGATATTCACAGTAACAATCAACAACTAATGATACTAATCATCAAGATCAATCAGGTTCATATACAAACCTCCTTACTCAAGATTCACTACCACAACATGAACATCATGACCTTAATAGGTCCCGCTCTCCTGAGACATTGTCACCTATGTCACAATCTCAACATACTTCCTTGTCAGTACCTACAGACATTGTAGTCACTTCTCAAGTACCTAACCAGGTGGCAACATCCATATCAAATTCTCAGTTTGATGCCTCATCTCTAAATGAAGTTCTAACTCATACAGTTGAGGCTAGGCTTGCTTCCTTTCATAGCACATCAAGTCAAGATATTATTCCTCTTGTGACTAATTCTTATCCTATGATTCCAAGAGGTAAACAGGAAACTTGAAGCCTAATATCTACCGGGTTCAATAAGAACCTTCCACCCTCAGTCAAGCAATGGCCAATCCTGAATGGTTACAAGCCATACAATCTGAGTAAGCTTCACTAATTAAGAATGAAACCAAGGTTCTAACTACCTTACCACCTCATAGGAAAGCATTGGCTGTTGATGGGTATTTAAACTCAAGGAAAATCTAGATGGCATTGTAGTCCTTCATCCTTAGGGCATAAACAAAGTATGGAGTTGTACCTACCTGTTCCAATTGGTAGAAAGAATGATGGTTCTATAAGATATTCACAGTAACAATCAACAACTAATGATACTAATCATCAAGATCAATCAGGTTCATATACAAACCTCCTTACTCAAGATTCACTACCACAACTTGAACATCATGACCTTAATAGGTCCTGCTCTCCTGAGACATTGTCACCTATGTCACAATCTCAACATACTTCCTTGTCGGTACCTACAGACATTGTAGTCACTTCTCAAGTACCTGACCAGGTAGCAACATCCATATAAAATTCTCATTTTGATGCCTCATCTCTAAATGAAGTTCTAACTCATACAGTTGAGGCTAGGCTTGCTTCCTTTCATAGCACATCAAGTCAAGATATTATTCCTCTTGTGACTAATTCTTATCCTATGATTCCAAGAGGTAAACAGGAAACTTGAAGCCTAATATCTATCTGGTTCACTAAGAACCTTCCACCCTCAGTCAAGCAATGGCCAATCCTGAATGGTTACAAGCCATACAATCTGAATATGCTTCACTAATTAAGAATGAAACCAAGGTTCTAACTACCTTACCACCTCATAGGAAAGCATTGGCTGCAAATGGGTATTTAAACTCAAGGAAAATCCAGATGGCATTGTAGTCCTTCATCCTTAGGGCATAAACAAAGTATGGAGTTGTACCTACCTGTTCCAATTGGTAGAAAGAATGATGGTTCTATAAGATATTCACAGTAACAATCAACAACTAATGATACTAATCATCAAGATCAATCAGGTTCATATACAAACCTCCTTACTCAAGATTCACTACCACAACTTGAACATCATGACCTTAATAGGTCCCGCTCTCCTAAGACATTGTCACCTATGTCACAATCTCAACATACTTCCTTGTTAGTACCTGCAGACATTGTAGTCACTTCTCAAGTACCTGACCAGGTGGCAACATCCATATCAAATTTTCAATTTGATGCCTCATCTCCATATGAAGTTCTAACTCATACAGTTGAGGCTAGGCTTGCTTCCTTTCATAGCACATCAAGTCAAGATATTATTCCTCTTGTGACTAATTCTTATCCTATGATTCCAAGAGGTAAACAGGAAACTTGAAGCCTAATATCTATCTGGTTCACTAAGAACCTTCCACCCTCAGTCAAGCAATGGCCAATCCTGAATGGTTATAAGCCATACAATCTGAGTATGCTTCACTAATTAAGAATGAAACCAAGGTTCTAACTACCTTACCACCTCATAGGAAAGCATTGGCTATAGATGGGTATTTAAACTCAAGGAAAATCCAGATGACAGCATAGCCAAATACAAAGCACGACTGGTGGCTAAGAGTTTTCATCAGCAGAACGACTTTGACTTCCATGAAACCTTTTATCATGTAGTAAAGCCTACCATCATTCGTGTCATCTTAATCGTGGCCATTACACAT